>NC_136388.1:102998132-103335632 GCF_965140285.1 Lepidochelys kempii | reverse complement strand
AGGAGCACGGGCCAGAGCATGTCAGTCCAGGATGCTGTGCTGAGCCCTGGACCCTCCGCCAGGTGGTGCACACTGGTGGGCAGACACACAGGCCAGGAGCTACTCTTAGCCCCCCCCGGCTCACAGTCTCTGAAGCAAACCAGAGTTAGCTAAGAGAAAAACTAGAGAGGCATGACCAGGAAAGCTCATCCAGTGATGTAGAAGGAAAAGCATTGAGAACTGTGTGTTTCTAGTTACAAGCAAGTTGTTTGTGGTGCTCCCTTCCCACATCGAGGCAAGGTGCTTTTGGGTCAGGGTGACTACACACCCAGTCAGTGCCAGACTCTGTCCAGTCAGGTTCCCAACAGGCTACACTAAAAATTGTGGGTCCCAAACCCCAAACTTACTCCACACTTCTAGGTTTTAATATGCAAATAAGGTACTGCCATGCTCATTCAGGCACCAGGATTTGCAGATGCATAAACCATGTGAAATTCTAGCAGCAGACTGTCACTTACTCACTTGGCTTAGGAATCAAGGAATGTGGTGCTGCTCTGAGGCAATGTACTTGCATACTTGGGATACTATTGCAAAGATAAAATTAGAATTTCTGTTATAAATTGCCCTTAAAATTATGTATTTGGTTAAAAACCTTATTTACTGAAGGAAATGCTGTAGTGACAGCATGGTTACTGGGGCTACAAAACACTTTCCCTCCTGCATGAAACAAGACGTTAGACAATTACATATTTTGTTCCAATGTTGGTATAGGTTTAATTTTGCATATGTGCAGGTTTGTTTAAAGCTGACTGTTTTGGGTTTATTGGTTTGATTTTTTTTTAAGTTGAAATGGAGGGTTGCTGGATTGGACTATCTGATCTACAATACAGCATTTGACATAGTTCTATTTTTATACAGATTTGTAAGTAATTTTAATAGTAGGATTTATGTTATTTTATCATCCTACTGTAGCACATTTTTGTGATAAAATGTTGAACTTTATGGCTTTTGTTTGGATTTTAAGTTAAGCATTGTTTGCAGTTTCAAATTTTGATTTAGGTTTTGGTTTCTGATGGAATAGTTAAGAGGATTTTGGATTTAATGCTAAATTGTGGACAGATTTAGATTATTTAGATGGACTAAGAGTAAATCCTATTTACTATTTTACTTTAAAGATTATGTTGGGGTAAAACCTGGATGGGGGGGGGGGAAAGATGAGCCTGACCTTTAACTGACAAGGAGCAGAGGTATGGCCCCTGTGAGCAGTGATGGGGGGGGGTGTGTGCCAACCCCCCCCCCTGTTTTTTTTTTGGTCTAACCCACCTCAGACCCCCCCAGCAAACAGGGAGAGGCTGGTTACGTCCCTACTGGCCAGTGGGTATTATTGCTGCTCCATGGGATACATACTCTGTGCAGTACCCTGACTAGCCACTGGGTGTCATTGCTGCTTCAAATGACACATTTCAGAGTAGCAGCTGTGTTAGTCTGTATTCCCAAAAAGAAAAGGAGTACTTGTGGCACCTTAGAGACTAGCCAATTTATTTGAGCATAAGCTTTCATGAGCTACAGCTCATCAAAGCTTATGCTCAAATAAATTGGTTAGTCTCTAAGGTGCCACTCGTACTCCTTTTCTTCAAGTGACACACAATCTTTGCATTACCTAATCTGGCCACTTGGTGTCACAGTTGCTGCAAGGGAAACATACTCTGTGCAATACTCCAACTGGCTACTAGTTGTCACTGCTCCTCCATGGGAAACACACTCTGTGCATTACCACAAGTGGCTACCAGGTGTCATTGCAGCTCCAAGGTGTCAAAGTTTGACTCAGACTCACAATTTATCAGACCACTCTGTTTTATTAGCAAAGCTGCTCTGCTAATACATTTAGAAGTGAGCCCCCCGAGTGAGGCTTGTGTCTCTTAATTTATACAGTTTTTTGGAGAACAAGTTACAGAGAAGTTACAGACAAAAGAAGAAAAAGATTTTAGTCACCACCCTTCAAGATCCCTGAGACCAGTCACGTATCTTCAATTACCTGCCACCCTTAACAATCTTCTTTAACAGCTTCCAGTTATCTTAACTAATTGCCCTTCACACCTTCCATTCTGATGCCTGCTTCTTAGACGTGCTGGCTCTATCTTAATTGCTTCTCCATTCAAAAGCTAACTGTCCCTACGTGTGCTCCCTCAGATACTTTGTAACGTGTTTTGGCATGCCCTCTCATACACAATGTATCCAGCATGTCCCCTTATACAACGTTATACTTATACCATGTTATACTTCCACAAAGGGAACAAACGCTGTGCATTATCCTGAACTGGCCCCTGGATGTCACAATTGCTGCAACGGAAACACTCTGTGCAATACCCCTAATGGCCACTGCATGTCAATGCTGCTCCAAGGAAACCTGCTCTGTGCATTACCCAGACTGGCAGGAGACACACACTGTGCTTTACCATAACACCCCCACCACCCCCACCCCCCAACAGGTGGCAGGGGGTTGGATGAAGGGGGGGAATGGTGGTCACTGCTCTAATTGTTGGAAATACACACAGGGTAGTCCCTCAGCTGGCCAGCAGGGGTCACTGCCTCAATATGGGTGGGTGAGAGAAACACTGGAGGGCACTGCCTCACTTAGACCACCCTATCCAGCTTGTGTGTGTGTTTGTGCATATGTGCGGCGCCACCAAGTAGGACAGTGCCATATGTATGTGTCCGTCCATTCCCCCCCTCCCCCATTTGTGCAGTGACCCCTGGTGGCTATTTCACACCTTCAGAAAGAGCCAAATGCCACTGTTTGTCACTGAGTAATTTTATTTAACATAGAGCATTCTTCATCAGAAATGTAGAACCCCCCACTTTGCCAAGCACCTGTCCAAGCCGGCACAGTCACTGATGACAGCAAACACCGCAGAAAATACACACCCAAAGGGAAGCAGCTTTATGTGAAGCAATGAGCTGCTTCCTGAAGAACCTAGTGACGGGCTGTGGGGAAGTAGATAAAGAGCAACTAACTATAATGGAGAAAAATCATAATCCACCAGAGAGGAAAAACTCACTCCTCTGGAAAATCAAACCAGCTCTAGCGAGCCTGGGGTTTCCATCAATTCAGGATTGGAGCAAGAATTCTCCCCCACCCATTCATTATCTGGCAATGTCCAGGGAAGGGTGATGTTAGAGAGCCCTGCATAAACATCCCAGCCCACTGTGACCAAATGCACCCCTGTATTCACACCCTACACACTATTGTAACAATCTTTGGACAAAATATGCCTTGTGAGGTAGCATTTGAAACTCAGGTGTCAGAGTGGTATCCGTGTTAGTCTTTATCAGCAAAAAAACTGAGGTGTACTTGTGGCACCTTAGAGACTAACAAATTTATTTAGGCATAAGCTTTCGTTGGCTAAAACCTACTTCATCGGATGCATGCAGTGGAAAATACAGTAGGAAGAGATATATACACATAGAGAACATGAAAAAATGGGTGTTGCCATACCAACTGTAACAAGACCAATTAATTAAGGTGGGCTATTATCAGCAGGAGAAAAAAAACCTTTTGTAGTGATAATCAGGATGGCCCATTTCAAACAGTTGACAAGAAGGTGTGAGTAACAGTATGGGGGAAAAATTAGCACGGGGAAATAGTTTTTACTTTGTGTAAACTCAGGTTTCAGAGTAACAGCCGTGTTAGTCTGTATTCACAAAAAGAAAAGGAGTACTTGTGGCACCTTAGAGACTAACCAAGTTATCTGAGCATAAGCTTTTGTGAGCTACAGCTCACTTCATCGGATTGAAGTGAGCTGTAGCTCACGAAAGCTTATGCTCAAATAAATTGGTTAGTCTCTAAGGTGCCACAAGTACTCCTTTTCTTTTTGCGAATACAGACTAACACAGCTGTTACTCTGAAACCTGTGCTATAAAAGTGAAGAGCAAAAACACCAAAGTTTGCTCTCCCTAACCGTCTCCCTTTCACCTAAGACGATCAGAGAAACAGCTGCCTGACCCTGGAAGCAGATCCTGACCTGAGAGTTTGGGCAGCAATATTACTGGAATCTGTGGGAAGGGCCTTCACAAGTCTAGTTTGTTAAATTTAGAAAGCACTTTATTTTTCTTGTAACCATTTCTTACTTTAATGCCTCATTGTTTAGTCACTTAAAACCTGTTTGTAGTTAAATAAACTTGTTTTATTCTTGAACCAAAACTAATCCAGGGTTGTGAACCATAAATGGAATTATCCACAAAGTGGCAGATTTGTGTGTATTGACCTCCTAGAGGTACAACAGACCTAATCTATCTGGCCTGTCCCTGAGAGGGCTGGACAGCGCACAGCACGTCTTGGGGGTAAAGGTCAGGACAGGGAGTGTGTTAGGGTCATCCTGCATGTGGTAGCCCAGTCTGATGGAAGCCAAAGTGTGACTGGTGAGTGTTGACAAGCTGCTGGGATCAGAGTCGTAGCTGTACACAGACACTCATGGGGAGAGCGGGGAGCTGCACGGTGCCAGGCTGTTTGTGAGCTACCCACATCAGAGGCTACAACAGTGAAGCATGGTGAGGCACCCTGCATTGTAGGCCACGTGACACAGCCCCGCATTAGTCTGGAATACACCCTGAACATCATACCTGGCCCACAGCAAGAGCCCCCCAGCTGCTGTAGTGTCATAAAACACTCTGTGACGTTCTGTACTTTGGGGGGAATACCCTACAGTCCCATGTTCATCCTTATGATTGTGTGGTATCCAATGCAAAGTTTGTCATGTGGGGTGTCTTCAGAAGGCTTATGATGCACTGAGCATTGTTATACTAATGTTATAGGTTGTAATTTCATGTATATAGTTAGGAGGCTAAAAATGCCTCATGGCTTAAAACAAGCCCAGGCAAAAACTCTCCAAGGCACTTCACACCTCATCAGAGCATGTATGGGACAAACCCAGCCCAGCCTCACAGGAACAAAGGACACTGGCCTAGGTAGCAACAAAGGATGTGTTGGACTCTCAAGTGAGTCACCCCTGTTCCTTTGGTCAGTTTGGGACGATGATGAGGTAATGCTTACATGACTGAGGGGGGAGAGGGCGCAAAGCCAAGAGGGAAGAAAGAAAGAAAGATAAAATTGAGACACGTTTGCCATGCTCTCTCTCTTCCACCTCCATCTACAGACATCACCACCAAGCGACTGAAGCGCTGATCAAAGTGGAGAGCCTGGTTGAAGGGCGGGCAACCAGCCAGCCTGTGGAGAGAAGCATCTGCCATTTCCACATTTTCTGTTATCTCCCTCCCCCCACCCCCAATGAATAACGGGCCTACCCTATCTTGAGCTGAGCTTAAGTGCAAACCATTTTAAATATTACTCCCTCAAAGGGTTAGAGGGTGCCATACATTAGCTAAGGTATATGTTGAGTAAATAAGTTAATTAGATCCCTATCTCTGTGCATAAAGTTGATAGAATCTGTCAACCTTAAAAAAAGCTGGGTTTTTCTTTTTAAGGGGTGGTTGTGGCAGCATCTCCAAAATGACCTAAAATTTGGATCGCTCACCTCTGCCGGCACCCCCGGGAGGCATACCAGGTTTCAAGGCAATCTTTATTAATCATAACCAGTAAGAGACAAAAATCTACCTTTTTATTTCAAGTATTAATATTACAAATCTGATTTAATCATCTGAGTAGAGAAGATATGTTACAGAAGTGTTTCAATCACAACTCTGTGATGGATGTATTTGATTTAGTTCTAAGTAAGACCCTGAGCCAACTGCCTCCAGAGTTTATCTCAAACAGTGGTTAAAAAAGGCTCCAAGTTAGTCCTCCCCCATTTCCCACTCCCCCTTCCCATTTTAACTTTCATAAAATCGCTGGAGGACAATTAGAATGAAGATTGAATCATAAGCAAACAGATGCACTCGAACGTCACTAAAGAGACCTGGGGATGGATGAGCAGCCCTGGACCTAAAGTTACATATATCACCTTGTCCCGTAACTGGGGTTCTGCAGAAAACAGTGTTTCACCTGCTTCTGAGTGCAGCAGCAGGGGACTATGCAAGCACTGCTCCTGGGAACACAGAACAGCAGCAGATGCTTAGAAACCTTTAATAGATTTTCAATGTTAATCAGCCAGAACCTAGCTATTTTCTCTAATGGTACAAACAATGATTACATAGCACAGGCCCAGTGTGTACACCCCAAGAGGCATTCAGGAATCTAGGAGCCTAGTCTTTAAAGCAAACTCAGCACTGAGCTTCCGCATGACTTCTGCATGGCTCAGCCCATACTGTTCTTTTCTAGTAGATCCATAGTTTTCTTTCACATATTTTGCAAATGGTGTTAGCTGTGCTCTAGCAGGAGTACCATCCTTCCGTGTGGGTTGGCACAGGACTAACTGTCCCTTACAAAGTGCACACACAAAGCGTTCTGTGTCCAGTGACTTGGAATGGCGCCCAATTCTAAAATAAAACAAAATTCAGTGTAGTGCCTGAGTCTGGAGACACCTTGGAATAATAGCTCAAAGGTGCAAATTGTTCACATTGAGATCAAGTGTACATTAACTCTGACACCTAAAGATAATCTAAATGGCAACATTACTATTCCCCTGCTGATCATTTTAGCAGGAATATTCAGCTAGTGATTTTTATCATGCAGTCTCAGATCACTGCCCACATTTTCCTGCCAAAAAGCCTGAAACATCCCTTATCCAGCTGCCAAGGTGGAACCTTCAGTTTCTTCCTGATAATGTCTACAGCAGGGGTGGCCAACCTGAGCCTGAGAAAGAGCCAGAATTTTCCAATGTACATTGACAAAGAGCCACAGTAATACATCAGCAGCCCCCCACACCCCTCTCCCAGCACCTCCCACCCACTGGCAGTCATGCACCTCGTTCAGCACCTCCTCCTCCCTCCCGATCAGCTGTTTTAGTGTGCAGGCTTGGGGGGGGGGGAAGGGAAGGAGCGAAGGCACTGCAGGCTGAGGGGAGGGGGTGGGAAGGGGTGGAGTGGGGGGCATGGCCTGTCACAGAGCCAGGGGTTGAGCAGTGAGCACCCCCCCAGCACACTGGAAAGTTGGCATCTGCAGCTCCAGCCCTGGAGTCGGTGCCTATACAAGGAGTTGCACATTAACTTCTGAAGCGCCACATGTGACTCCAGAGCCACAGGTTGGCCACCCCTGGTCTACAGTGTTATGTGATGGTAATACGAAGTTTAACAGAACATAAAAAAAAATATATGAACAGAGTAAAGCAAGTTCAGATGAATACCAAAACAAACAACAAGGAATTCAGTGATATTCATGTTAATTTTTAGTTCAATAAAACCCCCCTCTAATTTAAGTTTACATGAAGCTGTGCAGCACTTCAGCCTGCCACACTGAAGTGCTGCAGAAGCTGAGGGCCCTGCTGTTGAATTTGTTCCCCACAATACATATTCTAGATCTCAGATCAACCTTCTTTAAACATTCTTTATTTAACTGGGAATTGGTCCTGCTTCGAGCAGGGGGTGGGACTAGATGACCTTCAGGGGTCCCTTCCAACCCTGATATTCTATGATCCCAGTGGTCCCACAAGCTCTTTATCACTTACAATGGGATAAACAGAAGCTTTAACAATCCCAGTGAGCAGCTTAATTTTTCTGCTTGTGTTTCAAATAAGTTTATTGGTAAAAGATGAGATCATAGTGTATCAGAGCTCCTGCATTACACTCCTAATAGAGAAGTAGGGAGAGATCCAAGTAGTCTCATAACATGAACCCGAGTTTAATGTTTATCTTGTTTCCTTAATACTGTCCTACAGGGGGAGGGATAGCTCAGTGGTTTGAGCATTGACCTGCTAAATCCAGGGTTGTGAGTTCAATCCTTGAGGGGGCCATTTGGGATCTGGGGCAAAAATTGGGGATTGGTCCGGCTTTGAGCAGGGGATTGGACTAGATGACCTCCTGAGGTCCCTTCCAACCCTGGTATTCTATGATTCTATTACCTTCTCTATGTAACAAGCATTATAGTTGCTAAGGGGAAGATGAAGAATCAAGGTTAGAAAGTTAGGTGTGTTCCCTCAGAGGATAAAAGGGGTCAGAAATATTGAAAAGTCTGAGTACCCTTGAAGAAAACTCACTGCTCCAAAGGACAGCAGTATGTGGAACACCAGCCACTAAGGGTTGTGGCTAACAGACTCAGTGTGTCTGTAGCTTGGAGACTGAGTAAACTGAGTTAAAATCAATCCATTTCATAATTGTTAAAGGGTTTTTAGGGAACAGCTGTAGTGTGCAGTGCATGAGAGTGTCAGCATTGAGGGGGTGGGGAGAGGGACCCTTGCCTGGAGCAAGTCTTGTCATTTGCTCACTCACTCTGTCCTGGGCTTGATGCAGAAATCAATAGGTGACATTCTCTGGCATAAAGAAAAGGAGTACTTGTGGCACCTTAGAGACTAACCAATTTATTTGAGCATGAGCTTTCGTGAGCTACAGCTGTAGCTCACGAAAGCTCATGCTCAAATAAATTGGTTAGTCTCTAAGGTGCCACAAGTACTCCTTTTCTTTTTGCGAATACAGACTAACACGGCTGTTCCTCTGAAACCTGTCATTCTCTGGCATGTGGTTTGCAAGAGGTAAGACTAGATGACTGACATGTCCCTTTCTGCCCTTGAAAGTTATGAATCTCTCAAATCCTCAGATTTCCATACTGCTCACTCAAAACAACCCACCTCCCAACTCTCTGTTCTCAGCTAAGCCATTAAAAAGAGCACCAGCAGGGGGAGGCAGGTCTAAGTATAACTCCATATGGTACTCCTGGGTGGATTCTGTGCCCATAGAGGGGCATAGAATTCATATGGCCCACATTTTTCTGTGCCCCCCGGGCAGAAAAATGCAAAAAAAAAAATCTGTTGGTGGACATGCACCTCTTCCCCAGCAGCCCAGGCAGTGCGTCTGTTCCAGTGCACCTGGAGCAGCCTCAGAGACAGGGGACAGGGGATGGGCGTGCGTGCCTGCATGATCACCATCAGGGGGGAGGGGTGTACATGTGTGCCAACAAGGGGGGGGGGAGAAGAGAGACTGACTCTCTAGGCTAGTCTACACTGGCAATGCTAAAGTGGCTTTAGCATGGCTTTAATGTGGCTCGTATGGTCACGGTGGAGCATTGGGAGAGAGCTCTCCCAGCGCTGTAAAAAACCCACCTCCGTGAGGGGTGCAGCTACCAGCACTGGTGCACTGTCCACACTGGCACTTTATAGCGCTGAAACTTGCTGCGCTCAGGGGGGTGTTTTTTCACAACCCTGAGTGAGAGTTGCAGAGCTGTAAATTGCCAGTGTAGACAAGCCCTGTGTCCCTTTCTCTTGCTACTGCAGCTCCCTGGCATGTAAGGGTAGAGCTTTTTATTATGCAGGAGGCAGTCTAGAGGCACAAATGTAGCACCCTGATTGTGTAGTAAAGTTGTTAAAGTTGCTGTTGAGGGTTATTTGATCTCATTCTCCGAGGCAGAAATGTAGCAGAATGTCTACTATTGTTAGTTAACTGTTCCCATTCTCAGTCAATTCCCCCAGGAACATTAAAACCTGTGAAAGCTTTAAGGCCCCTACATTGCCAGAGTGATGTAAAGGAGTCTTATTATAAATGACAGTAAGGGAATCCTCAGCTAGGAAGATCTATGTGCTTTCTCACTTTTTATCAAGCAGTCAATAAAATGTCAGGACAATCAGAAACAAGCACTTCCCAAAGTACCCAGCCAGGTCCAGGACAATGATTAGCAAGACTATATGACTTTCAAGTGTGAAAGTCTGAGCAATTTAAAATGACATTCTACTTTTTTTTTTTTTCACGCTGTTTGTTCTGTAATGTAATTTAAATGAAAATCCAGGATTATAACTGGAATGCAGGATATTAGTTGCCAAGTGTTTGTAACTTCACTTTCATGTGTTTAGGAAATGCTGAATAATTGTGACTTTTTTCCGTATTGTAGTTTAAATAAATTACCAAAACAATTGAAACTGGTGTGATTATATTGCATTATTTTGACAAATAAATATATACAATTTTGCAGAATTTTGAGGCACAGAATCCCCCCAGAAGTAATATGGGTCTGCGAGGGAAACTGCCTGGAAGCATCAGTTGGGAATTCTTGGTGGGAACAGAAGAGGGAAAACAAGGCAATAAAAAAACAGTTCAGTTCATAGAGGTGAGACCTTTAATTCTCAAAGTGCTTTAAGAGTTAAAGGGCTAAGCTTAACTTGTGGACACGGTGAAAACAAAGATAACAGATGACCAAAGGCAAGTAAATATTACTCACGTGGTTTTGCACAGAGAACACTTATAAGTGAACTTGTATTTAATCTCATAGCTGTGGCACTGTGTCACCACTGGCAGCTCTGGATGAACCACAGTTGATTTCTTAGCATAGAATCTCCAAAACTGCCCGTGGCCATCTCGAATTCCATTGATTACCCAAGTAGCTGCATGGCAAATCTCATGGATCAATGTGTCTCGAAGCCGGTCTTGGGGAAGGCAGGAGAGAAGACAAATTAAGAACACTGCCATTAAAATGTCAGGTCTCTCATTCTTCATTGGTTTTATTAGCAGGGCTTTGGAGCGGAGCCCGGAGCTTGAGCGCAGAGCAATGGAGCTGCAGGTTTTTGCCCGGAGCTGGAGCAGAGCCAGAGCACAGAAAATCTTGACTGCTCCACTACTCCAGTGTTTTTTTTTTTCCATTTTCAAACCAAATTAAATGATATTTAGCAAGAAATTCCTAAAGGTGCCAAAAAGTTTCACATTGTATAAAACATTTGATATTAACATTTACGTTACCGCTTTATGTAATATGTCACAGTTATTCTCACTTCAGCCAAAATCAAGATTTAATGTACAGATACAAAATTACAAAGTTTTTTGGAGATACGTTTCATTAAAGAATTAGATAATTATCAGACATCCAGCAACATTGCAGACTGCTCCCACCCTTGTGCCAAGGTTAGGCGAGTACATACTCGTGTAGGTTAGATAGATAGATTAGTTTGTGTTGATCAACCCTTACAAAAGAAGTATCAACGAGACGCGCTGAGTGCTGCGATTACAGAAAAGTGCGACGCAAGATGCAACATTTAGGATATCACAAACAGGTATATTGCAAAAAAAAATAATGTTTTTGTTTATTGATATATTAAGATATCGCAAGAGATATTAACCACTTAAGCTCATTTCTCACACGGGCTTCCGTTACCGGTACATTTGTACATGCTCCCATATCACTCTGGCGGACTTTTTTTATATGTCATCTGTTTAACGGTCTTTTGGTAGCGTTGTTTGTAATTTTAAATTTACTGAAAAAGTTGCATGCAGCAGGCATATAAATATACAGTAAACATTTTTGCATAAATTAGGGGTGATTTTTGTGATATATCCAGAGAGATTGGAAAATGTCCAACACAACTTTGGGGGTGAATCCTTAGGTCATTTTAAGAAAAAACGTTTCTGTGAACACGTGTCCTAAAATTCTTCCTAAGGGAGCTACAGTCCCTTCAAGGAGGTGATGAAAAGTTAATTTCTGATCAATATCTCAAAAATGCTTTAATATAAAGTAATGAAATTATGTCTGTATCTTAGCGTTAGTATGTGCTACCATATTATATTATCCAAAATTATTTAAACCATAGGCGCCCGAACTGGCGGTTGGTCATTTTTATTTCATATTTCAAGAAAGGCTGGTCATTGACTGCCCCTGGCTACGAGCGGTAATACTATGTTCCATAATAAGTTAATAATTTTTGGTTATTATTTATTATTACGTTTAAAATTTATGGTTCCAAAGTTGAAAAATAAGTAATAAGTAAAATTGTTTGTATCATTCTAAGCATCCAAGCAGATTAAATTTTTTAAACAGTTTTCTTGGAAACGGTTAATTATACAAAATACATTAAGAGTACCATTTTAATGCGTGTTTTTGCATTAAATCATATTCCAGGATCGTATCTGTTAAATAGTCGAAGATTTAAAATATATTAAATAAAATTGGCCCAGTCCCCCAGTTCAGGACGCCTGTAGTTTAAATAATTTTATTTGAATGATGTTGTATGATAGAACGTTGGAAATAAACTTTAATGGGAAAGCGGATTCAAACTGTAAGCAGTCCTTTTAGTAAAGAGAGCAAATTTTCGGAAATATGTTTTTCCCTCATCAGGCTGGAAACATTATACAAGATAGAGCAGATAATAGGTTCTATCTTGTATAATCTATTCAGGCTGATGAAGCAAAAACATATTTCCGAAAATTTGCTCTCTTTACTAAAAGGACTGTGCTTGCAATTTGAATCCGCTTTCCCACTGAAGTTTATTTTCAACCTTGTAACGTGTAGCTCGTTACTTCCCAACAATTAATGTTGTAGAACAGGGACAGCACATACTAACGCTACAGCACATACCAAATTTCATTGACATATCTAAATTAAAACGTTTTTGAGATATTAATTAAAAACTTGGAGAATATTTCAAATATTTTTACTGCAAAATTTCATTAGAAAAACTAACGTGCAATTTATAAATACAAATTTATATTATGTATATTAAAAATACTTCTTACTTCATTAAAACTGCAAGGAACATGTTTAATATTAAAATATACTTTAATAATAATTTTGTGTAAAAAGAAAATGTGATCACTTTTGTCCAGAAAATCCAAAATAAATTAGAAGTACCGTAAGTGGTTAAGATATCACAAGCAGGTACATTATAAAAAAATGTAATGTTTTTGTTCATTGCTTTTTGAAGATCATAACAAGAAACATTTGGATGAGGTAGCAGCACAAGAAGATTTGGCCATGGCTTCAACAAAAAAAAAATCAAATCTGCCCCCCATGATTGATAGCCGATTTATGGAAAAGGATCTCAACGACCGTCTTTACTTTTGAATTTGAAAAGCAAAGAAGAAATCGGCAATGTGCAAGGTGGAAAAGGAAGTGAATGGCGAGCTCAAACCATGTAGCTTGAATACAAGTGAACAAAGTGCCGTGAAAGGTTTCAACCTTTGGCAGCATATAAAAAGTAACCATCCTGAAAACCACGCAGCTCTGGTTACAAAAAAGGACCAGGAAGATGAGGCAAAACAGAAAGCTGATGCGGCTAAACAACGTTCCTCTGGCTCTTTGAAAACTCCTGGAGAAAAGATTTTTGCGGAGCTTCATCTGAAAAGAATGCCCAAAATTGAGCAGACAAAACTTGACTCATATTTGAAGTCCTCAAAGGTTACAGTCACAGTGGATGCCAATACTTTCCATGAAGGGCTGATGGAAATGGTTTGCTTGAGTTCAACACCGCTCACTACCTTCAGGCTAAAGAACAAAGGATTCCAAAAAATTGCAGGTGAAACGGGTCAGCAGCTTGGTGTTTTGACGGGGCACAATGCGGTTCGTCATTTAGTTGTCAGCACAGCTGAGTCTGGTCGCAAAGAGCTCAAGAAAGCTTTGGAGCAAAGATTGTGCTACCTGAAAACGGATGCGGCAACCCGTGGAAACAGAAATTTCCTTGCAATCAATGCTCAGTACTACAAAGAAGGAAAAGATTAAGCTGTGGTAAAAACCTTGGACATAATCAACACTGAAGGGCGTCACAATTCTTCGTATGTGAAAAGTCAAGTAAAAGCTATTTTAGAAAAATTTGGGATCAGTGAAATGCAAGCGCTGAGCATCTGCGTTGACAATGCAGCAAACATAACATGTGCCGTCAACATTTTCAGTGAGGACAATGAAACCATTTCTACCTCTGAGAACAGGGATGTGGACAGAACTGAAGCTGTTTTGCCTGATGAAGGAACTAAAGGAATGGATGAAATCGAACTCAACATGGATGCTGCTGCACAATGGATTAATGACCCTAGCCTCATACTTCCAACATGGCTTCATGAGGACAACTCAGAAGTCCAACTGATGAGGTGTGGTATTCACACTCTTCAGTTGGCAATCTGGGATGGATTGAACAAAGAACATGCGAAGAAATTTCTGGCAAAAATTCAACAAGTCATTGTCCAACTACGAACCCCAAGTATTTGAAGTGTTCTGCTTGATCTACATGGGGTAACTCAATCATTGGATACTGTGACTCGCTGGGGTTTGACATTTGCGATGATTGATCGGCTTCTCATTTTTCAATCTTACTGTGAACAAGTGGCTGCTGCTGGAACAAGAGAACTCAAGTTAATAAAAGTTGAATGGGACGAAGTGATAACCTGCGAGATCTCTTGGCAAAGCCAAACCAAACAACCATGAATCTTCAAGCTGTCGATGTAACCCTGGGAGTTTTAATGAAGGAAACTGTCAAAATTCTTGCAAGAAAATGGTGGACAAATTGCAGAAGGAATTCTATCCTCCATGCAGAAACGCGAAGAGAAGCTTTTTGACAACATTCATTTCCTTGCTAGAGTTTATACTGACCCACGGTATCCGATTCTTCTTACCTCAAGGGAAATACCAAAGACAAAGGAAGGGCTCCTTGATATTGCTCGACAATTCGAAAATGCAAAATCTATTCCTACATTTGAACTTGGCGAAAGAGGTTGAACAAAATGAAACACAATAAAAGGAGTCATCAACAATAGAATTGCAGTTTTGGAAAGTTCACACCCTTCAGAAATAGCAGGCTGTTCTCAAACTTTCATCTCCACTCTGAACTTGTTTGAGCGTCCATTCCTGAGACGTCTTCAACCATCACAGGGAAATGGGAGATAATTCAAGCACCAATTTTTCAGAAGATGACGCCTTCGAAAAAGAATTGGATAAACAAGAAAGACGCCGGTGAGTTTCTGTGATTCATAATTGTAATGAAGCATTATTTGAGAGAAACTTTCGGGAAGATTGTGAGGCAACGGAGTCTATTGATAGGTTAAAAGTTAAGTCTGTTTTTGAGGCCATTCACAACTACCCACACTGCATTCAGGCTGCCTGTGGAATTGCATAAGCTAGTGTAGAGCAACTGTTTTCAGCTTTAAAGTTCATTTTAAATTATTTGTGGCAGGCTATGAAAGACGACTTGATTGCTGCAATAATTTTTTACAGAATAAATTATGAATGATTCTATTTTGTATCATTGTTGATGACTCTTAAATTGTTTTGAAAGCCTGAATAAAAATAATGTTTTTTCAAAATTACAGTATGCACTTTTTTATTTAGTTAAAAATTAACTTGAGTCAGAGCGCAGCTGGAGCAGTCACTATTGGTGCCAGAGCGGAGCAATTCAAAAATTTGATTGCTCCAAATCCCTGTTCATTAGTGTTTGCAAGTACCAGACTGACAGCCCTGGAGACTGTAAAAGATGCCACATGGACAACACTAGTGCAAGCTTCCCCACACAATGTCACTATTCTGACCCAAGTCTGAGAAGGTAATTTGGTTTCTATGTCTTCAGTATCTCCGAGGAGACTAATTGTAATGAGAGTCACTTGTGTTGTGGTCTCTGTTTTTAAAACCACATTAAACACAGGAGCCAGCAAGTAAATGTCAGATGACAAATTACTGACTGTGACACAGTGTCCCATTGGTATTTCACTACTCTGAGTAGCTCGTCAGGCCTGACATACTCACTACATCTAACCCACTTTTGTCATGATATATACCCAAAAGGTGGCATGTAATATATCAATGGAAAGCTAATAGCTCACTGATCATTAATATTCTTACATGGTGTGTTACTCTTGGGGGAATTCTACAACACTGCACAATGCAGAATATTGCAGAATTCCCTGTTTCCCCTGCAGAATTGGGGCTGCAGAACTGCTGGCCACCACTAGGGGATACTGGACTCTGCAGAGCCCAGCTTGCAGTGAGCGGAGCTGGAGGGTGGGTGGGCTGAAAGCTGCACACTCTACTTGATCCTCATTCTCCCGGGGACAGGAGAGAGCTTGGGAGACCCAGCTCTGGCAAAGGGTGAGGAAGAACAGGGTTGCACCATCCTGCGTTCCCTGGCAGGACCATATAGAAGCTGGGGGGGATTAAAGGCTCTGGGGGAGCTGGTGTCTGGGCCGGAAGGTGCCCTGTGGTTGGTTTCTAAGGGGAGGGGATGGTGGTGTCTGGGCTCTGAGTATGCTCCAAGGCTGGGATCTGGGGTGAGAGGGGAGCTGGTGCCTGGGCTGGGAGGTACCCCATGACTGGGATCTTTGGGGAGGGAGGTGCTGGTGTCTGGGCCAGGAGGTGCCTTGCGACTGGGCTCTAGAAGCGGAGTGCTGATATCTGGGCTGGGGGGTGCTCTGTGGCTGGGATCGGGGGGGGGGGGGGCAGCAAGGGAATGCAGGTGTCTGGGTTCTGGGAGCCCCACACATCTCCCTCCAGCAGCCCCCAACTGGAACTGGGTTATCATTGGGGATTCTTTAACTCTCTACTTCTGGGGGAATCTTTTTTGCTGTTGTCTGTATTGTTGACAGGTATTTAGAAATAAATTACAAAAATAATTGAAACTGGGAGTGATTATATTGTGTTATTTTGAGAAATAAAATATGCAGAATTTTAAAATATTATGCGCAGAATTTTTAATTTTTTGGCACAGAATTCCCCCAGGAGTAGTGTGTATACGGGTTGTACAAAGAGTTATGGATGTATGTTAGAATTATGGTTTTAAAATGTGTTTGGCAAGCAATGCATAATCTCCATCTGCCCTAAACAAATAAGCGTAAAGTTGTTTGTCATCAGGTTGAGATAATGAAGATGCATTTAGATAAAAGAACAAGAAAACCATCAATTTTTTATTCAATATCTTCATAAATGATCTGGAGGATGGTGTGGATTGCACTCTCAGCAAATTTGCGGATGATACTAAACTGGGAGGAGTGGTAGATACGCTGGAGGGGAGGGATAGGATACAGAAGGACCTAGACCAATTGGAAGATTGGGCCAAAAGGAATCTGAAGAGGTTCAATAAGGATAAGTGCAGGGTCCTGCACTTAGGACGGAAGAACCCAATGCACAGCTACAGACTAGGGACCGAACGGCTAGGCAGCAGTTCTGCGGAAAAGGACCTAGGGGTGACAGTGGACGAGAAGCTGGATATGAGTCAGCAGTGTGCCCTTGTTGCCAAGAAGGCCAATGGCATTTTGGGATGTATAAGTAGGGGCATAGCGAGCAGATCGAGGGACGTGATCGTTCCCCTCTATTCGACATTGGTGAGGCCTCATCTGGAGTACTGTGTCCAGTTTTGGGCCCCACACTTCAAGAAGGATGTGGATAAATTGGAGAGAGTCCAGCGAAGGGCAACAAAAATGATTAGGGGACTGGAACCCATGACTTATGAGGAGAGGCTGAGGGAGCTGGGATTGTTTAGCCTGCAGAAGAGAAGAATGAGGGGGGATTTGATAGCTGCTTTCAACTACCTGAAAGGGGGTTCCAAAGAGGATGGCTCTAGACTGTTCTCAATGGTAGCAGATGACAGAACGAGGAGTAATGGTCTCAAGTTGCAGTGGGGGAGGTTTAGATTGGATATTAGGAAAAACTTTTTCACTAAGAGGGTGGTGAAACACTGGAATGCGTTACCTAGGGAGGTGGTAGAATCTCCTTCCTTAGAGGTTTTTAAGGTCAGGCTTGACAAAGCCCTGGCTGGGATGATTTAACTGGGAATTGGTCCTGCTTTGAGCAGGGGGTTGGACTAGATGACCTTCTGGGGTCCCTTCCAACCCTGATATTCTATGAATTTAGCGAGTGGGGGAGACAGCCTCTTATGGGGTTCTGCCCCTCAAATGATAAGCAATTGGATCAAATGATTGTATACAATATTGCTGTATTATAAAAAGTGTATTGAGTAATGTCTTTTATGAAAGTCTGTGACATGATGATGACTAATAGCATTGTGAAATGTCTGCATTAGCATGAGTGCACACTCACTGATATTATGCTTTAAAGGCTGTGACCAAACACAGGGAGAAACAGGAGGGAAGGGATTATCTACACATCTCCAATTAAATTAAACAAGATGTGACCAAAAACAATGGAAATCATATTTACATATGAATCAGCAAGGGGATGGGAAGTCCACAGGCAGGAAAAAACATCATAAGATTATCCTGGGTCTGGGGACAAAACAGTGAGTTTGGGAAGATATACGGAGAGAAGAAGCAGTCATCTTGGCATCCATCACTGGACAGATAAAAGGGGACAGAGCTCTTGCAAGCTGAGTCCTTCAGTCAAGGGGGTTAAAGTCTCTGAGAAGTGAATACAGTATAAATTACTCCCGAGGAGATTCTGCACCAAAAAATTAAAAATTCTGTGCAGAAAAATTAAAAATTTTGTATACAATATTTTAAAATTCTGCACATTTTATTTGTTAAATAAATGTGGAGGCTCCAGCATGGCATTGGGGAGCATAGGCCACTGACTGCACAGAGGTGGGAGATCACTGTGCAGCTTTCCCCACACCTGGACGCAGACTCAGTGGGGAGGCTGCATCCAACCCTGACACAGTGCAATGATCGGGCCTGCCCCAGAAACATCCCATGGTCTTGCCCCTCCGAGCTAGGTGCATCAGGTGTGGGCAGATGGGATCCAAGTGTGGAGGAGTTTAGTGCGGGGGGATCCAGGTGTGGGTTGAAAGGGTTCAGTGTGGGGCAATCTGGGTGTAAATGGCTCAGTGGGGGATCCAGGTGCTTGGGAGGGGGCGGGGTCCAGATGCAGAGGGGCTTGTTGGCAGGTTCTCAGTGAAACAGTAATGGGACTCTGCTGGGGGGTACCGCTGAAGGTGGTTGGGGTTCAGTGCGGAGGTCCAGATGCTGGGGGAGTGGGGCTCAGTGGGGTGGGGATCCAGGTACAGCTGGTTGGGGCTTGGTGAGGTGGCTCATCGGGATGGTCCAGGTGCAGGGGGAGTGGGGCTCATTGTTGGGCTTCTGAGTGTAGCATGTGTGTGAGAGGCGCAGCAGGAGGGTTTGCAGAGTTTCCAGAATGAGGTGATGAGAGCTTGGATAAAAGTTTTAGCTGTGTGGATGGATAGGAAAGGTTGCATTTTAGAGATGCTATGCAGAAAAATAAATATTCTTTCCCCTTATTTAATATTCAATATCCTCTTTTCCTTACCTGCAGAGTCACAAACTTTCTCTGAGAGCTCTATCCGAGCATAGCGTTGTACCTCAGGACTTTTTGTTTGTCCAGTTACGCAGTACCCTGCTGTCTTCCGCATCTTTTTGTTCCAGATGATTTCCATTTTCTCTGGCAACTGATATAAAAAAAACAAAACAAAACAGTGCATTTGAACCATGCAGGGGCATGTGCGGGAATTTAAATTTGACCCCTTTTGGAGGGGCACGTTCTGTGCCCCTGCTGAGGCCCAGGTTTGGAGGAACTGTCAGCTCCTGTTGCAGCCTCAGAGTTTGTTCCCCCCCACACCCTGACCCCCACCCCAGGAAGCCCCTGATGATTACTGGGGGACCCTGTGCCCCTGCTTGCCCCTCCATCCACACCCCCTGGAACCACATCACTGCCAACTCATTCACTTCCTCAAGTCCTTAAACTTCTGCCCTTGTGTGTGTGTACCACTACAGCCCTTCACAACACACCTTGGTGGGAAAGGACACCTTTGTTCATACCCTTTACACAGAGACAGTGGGAAGTTAGATCTGAGAAACTCACTTTGCCTTCTCTACCTCTCCTTAGGGGCTGAAGAACTTCACTATCTTTAGAGTATAAAACAGCCATAGAATAGTAATATTCTTTAAAAAGTTTTATTAAAAGCAGAGAAAATGGTAGTAAACCAAAAAAGAACTGTTTGCATTATACTACTTAAGTAACAGAGTACAGAGAAAAGAAGGAAAATCTCACATCTCTAGAAATCAAGTCCTTATATGACCTTCCTGCCCTGGTTAGCTTGACAATCTCTTTCTCAGGTATTCAGAGAGAAATGTCTGCATCCCCTCTCTCACACAACCTGCTTACCAAGATCTCTGATCTAGGGTTGTAGCCTTCCCCAGCAGATTGTCTAAGGAGGTATTAAATGTCCTTCACTGATGCTTAATAGCTGTCTTTCAAATACTTAGCTACCAAAATCAAGTGGAGCCCTTTATAAGATCATTTGACCTACCTGTCCCCAGTTTATCCAGACCTCTTTTTAAAATCTCATCAATTCTCTCTTGCCAGGAAGTGTAACTTCTAATCTTATCAACTACTTAATCTCTGACCTTGTTGCTCCAAAATAGCAGCAGAAAGGAACCATCTCTTTCAGGATTCTAGTACTGCTGGTATGCTTAGTGCACGTCTTCACTGCAGTTAACCTGAACTCTTACCTGGTTTTTAGTCCAAACTCCTCTACTGTTCACACAAGAGAAACTTTTGATCTGAATTTGGAGGTGCTTTAAATGCAGGATAGTTTATACAAGAAGGCTTTCCTTTCACTTGCCTTGGACCCTGCCCATTCTGCAGCTAGGATGCAGGCAAAAATCACTCAAGTTCTGATAGTCCTCCAATATCCTTCCCACAGTTCTCCATGAAGGACAGACAAGTTTTGGTAATTGACTGGGAAAGTCTCCTAGAGCATCTCAGTACAGAGAACCATACACACGAGTGAGTGCAGAAACAGTGAGGACTCAGTAAGGTGAGTCTGGCTTTGCTTTTGAAATGCTGGGGTAGGCTAACTCAAGTGCCAATCATCTGGGTAACCTGTGCTGTTAGGGAGCCTACAGCAGCAATTCCCAAACTGTGATCCTGGCAGGCACTTGCTACTGGTCTGCAGAGAGCTGGCTGATCAAGTGGTTCTGGGCTCTTTGATTCCAGTTTTTTTATATAGGAGTAGGAGCCAGCTTAAGATGCCTCAATTAGGGTCCACTGCCACATAAGAACAACAAGGAATCTTTTTGGCACCTTAGAGACTAATATATTTATTTGGGCATAAGCTTTTGTGGGCTAGAACCCACTTCATCAGATGCATGGAGTGGAAAATACGGGAGCAGGTATAAATACATGAAAAGATGTGAGTTGCCTTACCAAGTGTGAGGTCAGTCTAATGAGACAATTCAATTGACAGCAGGATACCAAGGGAGGAAAAATAACTTAAGAGTAAGAGAAGCATTCCAATACAATGGGGGCTATACAACTACCTAGACATATAAGAATCAGAAGGCTCCATAAGGAACCAGATTCATCCAAGGTATCTAAAATAAATTTTTCCATATAAGCAACAGATATAGTTACTTAGGGACGTTACATGATTATGAATGGGAAGGGAGTTTGTGTCCTTGCAGTAATGAATGGATCAGGAGGTCTTTCTCCACAAGACTATTAAGAGGTAACACACTGAGAAAGTCTGATAACTCCCAGAGTAAACCTATGATAAATCCCTTTTTAAAACCCTCACATTTTCAACCTGATTCAAATAGAAGCACCTTGTTACAAGGCTGAGCTGCATCCCAGTTAGTGAGCTAGAAGGAAGGGGCAATGGTTTCACAGAGAAAGCTAGTTAGCGGGATAACAGTGATTTTATTGTCCAGAAATGTGTTTACAAAAGCTACCTTTTGCTCAAAGATGGTGTTGTTATAAAGAGTGTAGAGCTTCTGTGTCAACTCATCCTTCTTTTTCCTGAAATTTTTCACATATTGGGATGCTGGGTTTGACAGCTCTTGTAAGAAACAGCCTGGCACCCCACACAGATTCCACCTGCATGAAAAGCAGCAGCAAAAAAAGCACATTTGTTGTCACAGCAGTCTTATGAAAAAGAATGGTTACTTACCGTATAGTAACTATGGTTCTTTGAGAAGTCTTTGTGGATACCATTCTAGTTGTGCACGTTCCCCAGGCATGAGAGATTAGAATCTTTTAAACAGCAGTCAGCCATGCCTGCAGCATGTATGTCTTTATATCCCACATCTAAGGGCATAAAGAACAGCGCAGCTGCAACCATCCCTCAGTTCCCTTGCTAATTCAGAATCCCAGATAACGAGGACTCTGAAAAAAAGTGGGGATGAAGGGCTGGTTGTGGGATCCACGCGGACAATAATAACTTATAGTATTTTTTCTTCTGAGGTAAGTAATTGATTTGAAGTTGGGTCCTTCACAGCGAAGGAGAGTGTCCTAGCCACTGGGATACGGGGTTGTGTGGGCTGGGTCTCAATCTGTCCTGTTGAAATTGTTTTGCTTTTTATAAATAAATAGTCCTTGGAGCAGGAACTTGAACTAGGGTCTCCTGCATTCTAGCTACAAGGAATGCGACCTTCCATGACAAATGGGAAAGTGAACAAGAAGCTAGAGGCTCAAAGGGCAGGCCCATGAGCCTCGGTGAGGACAAGGTGGAGGTCCCATTGGGGGACTGGGTCCTAGACCGGCCAAAAGAGTCTTTCAATGCCTTTCAGGAATCTGATAGTCATCTCATGTGAGAATACTGATCAACCCTGGACGCAGGGATGGAGGGCCGATATGGCTGCCAGGTGAACCTTGATCAAAGAGAAGGCAAGGCCCTGGTGCTTTAAGTGAAGCAGGTAATCCAGAATGGATTGCAGAGATGACTGGGTCAGGGAGATATTCCGTTCTGACACCCAGCAGGAGAATTGCTTCTACTTTGCCAGATAAAAGTTGCTCTGGTGGAGGGCTTTTTGCTCTCCAAGAGCATGTGCTGTACCTGACTAGAACAGACTTGTTCCTCTGGATTCAGCCACGCTCCATCCAAGCTGTGAGGTGGAGAGAGATGAGGTTCAGGTGCAGCAACCGACCGTAATCCTGTGGGAGTAGGTCTGGGCAGCTAGGAAGTGCTAAGGCTAAGTCCATGAGTATGCTGAACCAATGTTGGCGAGGCCAAGCTGTGGCGATAATAATGATCTGTGCCTTGTCCCTCTTGATTTTTAAGAGGACCTTGCCGATGAGCAGAACTGGCGGGAAGGCATACATCAGGTCTCCTGACCAAGACAGGAGAAAGGCATCGGAAAGTGAGCCTCTGCCAAGACCTTGCAAAGAGCAGAACTGATGACTCTTTCTGTTCTGTCTGGTGGCGAACAGGTCCACTTGGGGAGCTCCCCACTTCTGGAAGAGCATCCTGACAACCTCCAAGTGAAGGGAACATTTGTGGTGAGAGAAGAAGGACCTGCTGAGGTGATCTGCTAGTGTGTTCCGGACGCCGGGGAGGTGCGAGACTTCCAGGTGGATCGCATGTTGGATACAGAAGTCCCACAGATGAAGGGCTTCCTGGCATAGAGCCGATGAATGAGCTCCCCATTGCCTGCTGACACAGAAGACGGAGGCCATGTTGTCCGTCAACACCTGCATCAACCGACCGGACAGCTGGGGGAAGGAACACTCCGCAAGCCAGGCAGATGGCTCTGAGTTCCCTGATGTTTATATGTAGCACAAGCTTCTCTCGCGACCATAGCCTAAGTCTGCAGTGTACTGAGATGTACTCCCCAACCGAGATTGGATGCATCCAATATCAGGGAAACCGTGAGTTGTGGGCTTGCAAACTAGCACACCCTCCAACACTAGAACTGGATCAGACCACCACTACAAGGAGGTAAGTACTCACGGAGGGATCACGAGGAGTTTGTCCAGGTGATGCCTGGCCGGGAAGTAAAACTATGCCAGCTACATCTGGAGAGGACGTAGTCTGAGCCTCGCACGCCAAACAACATACATGTATGTGGCCACATGCCCCAGTAGTCTGAGACAGACCTGGACAGCGGTGGATGGATGGGCAGTGATGCTGGTGATCCGATCTGACATTGCCCTGAACCTGGCCT
This sequence comes from Lepidochelys kempii, assembly GCF_965140285.1. Lineage (NCBI taxonomy): Eukaryota > Metazoa > Chordata > Testudines > Cheloniidae > Lepidochelys > Lepidochelys kempii. The sequence goes on along the minus strand of NC_136388.1, from coordinate 103,312,022 downwards.
GTGGGAAGAATGCTTTGGCTCGGGGAGCTTCGAGGACCACTCCGATAAACTCTATCCTTTGAACTGGAACCAATGTTGATTTTTGTTCGTTTATCAACAGGTCCAGAGCTTGACAGGTGGCTCACCATGTTGTGATGCCGCGCTGGACGTGGACTCTGGAGTGGCCCTTGATGAGTAGTGGTGGCCTACTTCAGGCATCAGGATTTCCAGATCTACCCGTACGGGTAGATCTGGATATCCTGATGCCTGAAGTAGGCCACCACTATTGACATGCACTTCGTAAACACCCTTGGTGCCGTTGCCAGGCCAAAAGGGAGCACTGCGAATTGATAGTGGGCAGTCCCAACCATGAATCGTAGGAACCTTCTGTGTCTGTGAAATATCGATATGTGAAAGTAAGCGTCTTTCAGACTGAGGGCGGTGTACCAGTCTCCCAGATCCAGGGAAGGAATGGTGGAGGCCAGGGAGACCATGAGGAACTTCAACTTCTTGAGATACCTGTTGAGGTTTCGCAGGTCGAGAATGGGACACAGGACCCCCCCCCCCCCCCTTGGTCTTTGGGATAAAAAATATAGCGGGAGTAAAACCCTTTCCCTTTCAAGTGCAGAGGAACTTCCTCTTCGACTCCCACTCACAGGAGACCTTGCACCTCCTGGGCGAGCAGATGCTTGTGAGAAGGGTCCCTGAAGTGGGAGGGAGGGATAGAAATAAACTGGAGGGTATACCCCCCTACTACTGTGCTGAAGACCCACTGGTCCAATGTTATAAAGACTCAGGTAAGGAGATAAACAGTTGGAAAACAACAGGGGTGCTGGATCCAGGACACAGGCTGGAAGGTCGCCCTTGGACACAACCTCAAAATGCCTGCTTATTACCCGGCTGGTTGCGGGTAAGACCTCAAGTGAGCAGAGGAGGTCAGCTGTTGGCCTTGATGGCGCTTGTAGCCCTTGCTCTTCTTGCGGAAGGGCTCTGATCAGGATTGGCTCATGACCTGTGGTACTTTTTTTTTGCATCCATTACTCACCCCATAGTGACAGCTCCTGTGGCTCCTATCTCACAGTCCTGGGCCTGGCTCCTCACCCTGGGCATTGCAGCCAGGCATGCACGGTTGTAGCACTACTCAGGTTTGGGCCTCTATTATGGGGGTGAGAAGGGGGAAACTTGAGCATCACTGTAACCCAGTGCACCAGGTCGCAATGCCTAGAGTGGGGAGCACAGTTCATCCCTGCGGGATGCAGGAGCTACCCATACTTGGAGTGTGGGACAGGCTCCCTCTCATCCAGGGGAACACAAAGTTGCCCGTGCCTGCAGGTGAGTGTCTAGCTTCTTCCCGGCACCAGTGTTTCCTCCACACCCAGGCTGGTATTAGGATAGCCATGCCAGAGCAAAGTGTGTTGCTGCAAATGTGCGGTACCTCCTCATTTGAATAAAAAAAAAGCCAAAAAAAAAAAAAAATCACAGAGCTATAATGGTAAACTTAATAAATTTAGCATGACTGCTCTGTTACTTTTGATTAAAAAAAAAGTGTGAGAAATTCACAGCACTTGTCATGGTTCACTAAAGGATCTGATTTCAGAGTAGCAGCCATGTTAATTTGTATCCACAAAAAGAACAGGAGTACTTATTGCACCTTAGAGACCAACAAATTTATTTGAGCATAAGCTTTTGTGGGTTACAGCCCACTTCATTGGATGCATAGAATGGAACATACGGTAAGAAGATAGATATATACACACATACATACAGAGAACATGAAAAGGTGGAGTAAGAGGCTAATTAATTAAGATGAGCTATTATCAGCTGGAGAAAAAAAACTTTTGTAGTAATAATAAAAGGATCTGAGCCTCCCTTGACTGGTGGGAGGACAGAGGAAATGTGTGTGTGTAGGTCCTGTTCAGTTTCATGCTCTCAACAAAGACTGACCACAGACACTTCCCTCACAAGTTGGGGGGGCCCCTTGCATGGAGGGGCAGGTAACACAAGGGACATGGTCTCCTCAGGAGTCTGTGCTCCACTTCAGTGTGTTGGAGTTGAGAGCAGTCAGTTTGGCCTGTATCAAATTCCTCTCGCATTTGCAATCAGTCAGTCTAGGTGTTATTAGGCAATATGATGGTGCTGTATTACGTTTACAAGCAGGGAGGATTGTGCTCCTTGGAGTTACATGTGGAGGCTGTCAACCTCTGGAACTTGCGCCATACCTATGCAAAATGTCCTGACCACTGTGCATCTGCCAGAAGTGCAAAACACTATGGCATACTCCTTGAGCAGACAGCTCTCCACATAACATGTGTGGCAGCTGCACAACCAAAATCTACAGGTGGTGTTTTGGGTGTGAGGGTCTCCAAACCACAGAGCTATGTATGTCGAATATGAACAAAAAGTGCAAAGAGTTCTGCTACAGAGAGGGTTGCCTCCTGGGCAACACTTTCCTCAGGTGATGGCTGGGGGCCCTAAAGTACACATTTCCCCACCCAATCCCCCTGTTACAGAGGGTATTGAGGAAAATCCAATAAAACAAGGCACAGGTCATTCGCATTGCACCTGGTTGAATCCGTCAGGTTCAATACCCCATGTTATTGCAACTGTCATGCCAGCCGCCTCTCCCAAGGCAATAATTCTTGACTCAGAATAAGGAGTGCACTTCCCAAGTTTCCCTCAACCCAGTCTTTTGAACAGATCTAGAAGCATGGTGGTTGCTTCACACATTCTTTTCAGAGACAATCTTCTAAAGTAGGGGTGTGCTGCTGTCCCCTGTGGACAAAAGTGAGCTGCCACCACTGACAATACCTTGGTGAAAACTCTCAGCACCATCAAGAGCCTGAAAGAGTGCCTGGTACTGGTAGTGTTTGGCCACAAAACCCAGGAATTTTCTGTGTGCCAGGTGAATGTCCATGTGAAAACAGGGATCTTTGAGATTGAGGGTCATGAATCAATATCCTAAATCTAATGAGAGGATAGATACAGAGTGACTATTCTTAACGTCAGTCAGCAGACAAAATTGTTCAATCCCCACCCCATCTTTTTGGGGATGAGGGAGTACCTTGAGTAGAACTGTTTCCCCCTTGCTGCTAGCTCCATTCCTCCTAGTTGAAGGAGCGACTTTACATCCCGAATGAAGATGGGGAGAGGTGGTGAGGGGTGGAAAGGAAGAAGATAGTCACCAGCTTTCCCTTGTCAATCAGGGCCCGAAACTGCTCCTTACTGTCCTGAAGAACCTTATTGACAAAGCCTGTCAGCTTGTCACAGATGATAATATATTTGGCCATCAGTGCTTGACAGTTTTAAACTCAAAACAGGAGGGAGTCCAACAAAGATGCCTTCCTCCCAAAGAGGTCCAGCATCTTTGCTTCTTGGTCCTGGGGAGTAGACCGGGCTTGTCGGTGCTTACTATGCTTGGTGGCCTGTGACACTACCAGGAAGTTGGGAGGCAGCTATAAGAATAGGTATTCTGACCCTTTCAGAGGTATGTAAGTGTCTTGGCAGATTCAAGGATGGCATAGTTGATTGGAAGTGCCAGTATACTCAGTCCAGAACTGTGCAGGATGTCTAGCAGTCTGTGGACTTCATGGACCTCTTCCAAAGGAAATTGTACCGTTCTGAGCAAGTCCTGGAAAGCCTTAGGGTATGGCAGGAAAGCTGGAATCACTGCCTCATCTGGAGAGGATGTTGACAGGATCACCGGCATGGTGTTTGCCTATTCCTGTTATTGTGGCTGTTGGGGAGGGTACTAGTATCACAGGTTTTCTGGGCCCCACTACTGTCATTGTGAGACTTCAGACCTTCTTGGTGCCTGGCCCCAGGGTGATGGGTATGTAAAGGGAGGGTATGTCTGTTCTTTTGGGAGTACTGAGATACGCTGGAGACTCCTGACACACTGTATGGGTTTTGCCCCCAGAGGTGCCCCTCAGGGAATAGTCAGAATATGGGGCATACCCAACTCCATCTTTTGACTCTGACCTCAGATCAAAAATGGGAGAGCTCTCAGTGTCTGAGGAGGTAGTGATCAGCTGCCTCTACTCATTGATGGTACTGGTGACCAGTACTGAGGTAGCTTAACTCCAGCTTGAAAACACAAAGGGTGCCGGATCTGGCAGTGCCAACACAACGGCTGTTGTTGGTGTCAAAAATACTACTCCCAGTACCAGGAGTTGGTAGAGTCTTGACCTTCAATGAAGTACCAGGCTGGTCTGTCCCGATATCAGACAGACAGTTCCACTCCAAAGCATGAGATCTCTCCTGGCTTGGTATGAGATAGGGACATTTGCCTCTTTGAGGGCTTGGATATGGAGCTCCCTCTTTCCCTTATTGGAGTGCTTGCCTCTCCTTTCCCTCCCCATTTGCCTTGGCTCTGTTCATGTCTCTTGGAGCCAGCTGGGAGAGGGTGTGGAGGCCTGAAACTGGCTGGAGACTGTGTACAGGCTTTGGAGGCCAGGGTGGCGTAACTGGAGGAGCTAAGGGAGGCAGAGGTATGTTGATGAGGCTTTCCAGGACACTGTAGATTTGTCCCACCTCCGGTCAGACAGTCACTGCGCTGTTAAGGAGGATGAAAGGCCCAGAGAAGGAGAGCACTCAACGGGAGCAGAGGGAAACCTTTCCATAGTTGGGAGCCTCTCGCACTGAGGTTACCTCTCCAGGGGAGGGAACTCCAGTCATTAGGAAAAGGCAGGTATTAATAATGGGAGATTCAATCATTAGAAACATAGATAGCTGGGTTTGTGATGACTGGGAGAACTGTATGGTGACTTGTCTGCCTGGTGCGAAGGTTGTGGATCTCTCGAGGCATCTAGATAGACTTAGGTGTAGTGCTGGTGAGGAGCCAGTGGTCATGGTACATGTAGATACCAATGACGTAGGGAAGAGTAGAAGAGACGTCCTGGAGGCCAAATTTAGGCTGCTAGGAAAGAGACTGAAATCCAGGACCTCTACGGTGGCATTCTCAGAAATGCTTCCAGTTCCACGTGCAGGGCCAGGTAGGCAGGCAGAGCTTCAAAGTCTCAATGCGTGGATGAGACAATGGTGTAGAGAGGAGAGGTTTAGATTTATTAGGAACTGCGGAAACTTTTGGGATAGAGGGAGCCTATACAGGAAGGATGGGCTCCACCTAAACCAAAGTGGATCCAGCCTGCTGCTGGCACTTAACATTAAAAAGATTGCAGAGCAGTTTTTAAACAAAGAGATGGGGGGCGGGGGAAGCCGATTGGTGCAGAGGCGCACATGGATCAGACAGAGACTTCTCTTACAGGAGAATCTATTGATAGATTTCAGAGTAACAGCCGTGTTAGTCTGTATTCGCAAAAAGAAAAGGAGTACTTGTGGCACCTTAGAGACTAACCAATTTACTTGAGCATAAGCTTTCGTGAGCTACAGCTCACTTCATCGGATGCAGTGAGCTGTAGCTCACGAAAGCTTATGCTCAAGTAAATTGGTTAGTCTCTAAGGTGCCACAAGTACTCCTTTTCTATTGATAGAGAGTCTCTAGGTTTTAGTCAGGAGGAGAGGATGGAAGAGGATAAAGTATGGGCCAGATCAGACGAGAAACATTCACATAAAGAATCTGACACATCAGAAAAGGGCAGACAAATAAACAGTGACCAGTTTTTAAAGTGTTTGTACACAAATGCTAGAAGTCTAAATAATAAGATGGGTGAACTAGAGTGCCTCCTGTTAAAGGAGGATATTGACAAAATAGGCATCACAGAAACCTGGTGGAATGAGGACAATCAATGGGACACAATCATTCTGGGGTACAAAATATATCGGAAGGACAGAACAGGTCGTGTGTGGGGGGGGAGGGAGAGAGAGAGGAGTGGCACTATATGTGAAATAAAATGTAGAATCAAACAAAATAAAAATCTTAAATGAATCCATATGTTCCACAGAATCTCTATGGATAGTAATTCCATGCTCTAAGAAGAATATAACAGTAGGGATCTATTATCGATCACCTAACCAGGACAGCGATAGTGACGATGAAATGCTAAGGGAGATTAGAGAGGCTATCAAAATAAAGAACTCAATAATAGTGGAGGATTTCAATTATCCCCATATGGACTGGGTACATGTCACCTCAGGATGAAATGCAGAGACAAAATTTCTCGATACTTTAAATGACGGCTTCTTGGAGCAGCTGGTACAGGAACACACAAGGGGAGAGGCAACTCTTGATCTAGTCCTGAGTGGAGCGCAGGATCTGGTCCAAGAGGTAACTATAACAGGACCGCTTGAAAATAGTGACAATATAACAACCTTTAACATTCCTGTGGTGGGAAGAACACTTCAACAGCCCAACACTGTGACATTTAATTTCAGAAAGGTGAACTATGCAAAAATGAGGAGGGTTAGTTAAACAGAAATTAAAAGGTACAGTGACTAGAGTGAAATCCCTGCAAGCTGCATGGACAATTTTCAAAGACACCATAATAGAGGCTAAATTTAAATGTATACCCCAAATTAAAAAACACAGTAAAAGAACTAAAAAAGAGCTACCGTGGCTTAACAACCATGTAAGAGACGCTGTGAAAGATAAAAAGGCATCTTTTAAGAAGTGGAAGTCAAATCCTAATGAGGTAAATAGAAAGGAGCATAAACGCTGCCAAATTAAATGTAAAAATGCAATAAGAAAAGCCAAAAAGGAGCTTGAAGAACAGCTAGCCAAAAATTCAAAAGGTAATAACAAAATATTTTTGAGTACATCAAAAGAAGGAAGTCTGTTAAACAACCAGTGGGGGCCCTGAACGATCGAGAGACTAAAGGAGCACTAAAAGACGATAAAGTCATCACAGAGAAACTAAATGAATTCTTTGCTTCAGTCTTCACGGCTGAGGATGTTAGGGAGATTCCCAAACCTGAGCCATCTTTTGTAGGTGACAAATCTGAGGAACTGTCACAGATTGAAGTGTCACTAGAGGAGGTTTTGGAATGAACTGAGAAACTTAACAGTAACAAGTCACCAGGACCAGATGGCATTCACGCAAGAGTTCTGAAAGAACTCAAATGTGAAATTTCGGAACTATTAACTATGGTTTGTAACCTGTCCTTAAATCAGCTACTGTACCCAATCACTGGAAGAGAGCTAATGTAACGCCAATATTTAAGAACGGCTCTAGAGGTGATCCTGGCAATTACAGATCGGTAAGTCTAACGTCAGTACCAGGTAAATTAGTTGAAACAATAGTAAAGAATAAAATTGTCAGACACATAGAAGAACATAAATTGTTGCGCAAAAGTCAACATGGTTTCTGTAAAGGGAGATCAGGTCTTACTAATCCATTAGAGTTCTTTGAGGGGGTCAACAAACATGTGGACAAGGGGGATCCAGTGGACAGAGTGTACTTAGATTTCCAGAAAGCCTTTGACAAGGTCCCTCACCAAAGGCTCTTATGTAAATTAAGTTGTCATGGGATAAGAGGGAAGATCCTTTCATGGATTGAGAACTGGTTAAAAAAAAGACAGGGAACAAAGGGTAGGAATAAATGGTAAATTTTCAGAATGGAGAGGGGTAACTAGTGGTGTTCCCCAAGGGTCAGTCCTAGGACCAATCCTATTCAACTTATTAATAAATGATCTGGAGAAAGGGGTAAACAGTAAGGTGGCAAAGTTTGCAGAGGATACTAAATTGCTCAAGATGGTTAAGACCAAAGCAGACTGTGAAGAACTTCAAAAAGATCTCACAAAACTAAGTGCTTGGGCAACAAAATGACAAATGAAATTTAATGTGGATAAATGTAAAGTAATGCACATTGGAAAAAATAACCCCAACTACACATACAATATGATGGGGGCTAATTTAGCTATAACTAATCAGGAGAAAGATCTTGGCGTCATCGTGGATAGTTCTCTGAAGATGTCCATGCAGTGTGCAGTGGCAGTCAAAAAAGCAAACGGGATGTTAGGAATCATTAAAAAAGGGATAGAGAATAAATTGGGGAATATCTTATTGCCCTTATATAAATCCATGGTATGCCCACATCTTGAATAGTGTGTACAGATGTGGTCCCCTCATCCCAAAAAGATATACTGGCATTGGAAAAGGTTCAGAAAAGGGCAACTAAAATGATTAGGGGTTTGGAACGGGTCCTATATGAGGAGAGATTAAAGAGGCTAGGATTTTCAGCTTGGAAAAGAAGAGGTTAAGGGGGGATATGATAGATGTCTATAAAATCATGAGTGGTGTGGAGCAAGTGAATAAGAAAAAGTTATTTACTTGTTCCCATAATATAAGAACTAGGGGCCACCAAATGAAATTAATGGGCAGCAGGTTTAAAACAAATAAAAGGAAGTTCTTCTTCACTCAATACACAGTCAACCTGTGGAACTCCTTGCCTGAGGAGGTTGTGAAGGCTAGGACTATAACAGGGTCTGAGAACTGGATAAATTCATGGAGGTTAAGTCCATTAATGGCTATTAGCCAGGATGGGTAAGGAATGGTGTCCCTAGCCTCTGTTTGTCAGCGGGTGGAGATGGATGGCAGGAGAGAGATCACTAGATCATCACCTGTTAGGTTCGCTCCCTCTGGGGCACCTGGCATTGGCCACTGTTGGTAGACAGGATTCTGGGCTGGATGGACCTTTGGTCTGACCCAGTATGGCCATTATTATGTTCTTATGGAACTAAACTCAACGGGATGTTCCTACCTTTTTCAGGTCAATGTACTGGGTTGTGGGGAGAGGGTGTCTCTCCTGTCAGCAGTCCATGGTCTCATAGGCCTCTCCATGAGGAGTTTTCAGACTTGAAACTTCCTTGACTGCTTTGTCCTCCTACACCTGGTCTGGATGTGGGTTTCCCCAGGCAGTACAGACAGGCATCATAGTAGACTGTGACCAGGAAGAGCTTGCAGCACTTTTTGAAGTGGAGGATCCTCGGAACCCTTTTCCTGCTGCCACTGGAAGAAGCAAAATGCCCCCCCCCTTTTTTTTAAATAAAAGCAGGAATCGCTCCTCCGAATTTTAGGGAACCGAACCCCGAATATCTATCCCAATTAACTACACTAAATAATTAAATCTAATTAAGTATTAAAAGTTATTTACAATTTATTTACAGGAAAAAGCTGAAGAAGTTAGCATGAACACTGACGCTCTGTCCTAAACAATAAGTGGTAAGAAGGAAGTAAAGATGGCAGCAGTCTGGCAGCTCCCCCTTAAAACCCTTGGTGTGATGCACAAAGAGAGTGGGGGGTGTCCAAGTAGACCAAACAGACACTCCTAGGGAAAAAATCTCCAGTCCTGGGCACATAGAGTACATGTGCAAACCTGTAGTGCATTACACAGAGGATCAAGCACTTGAAGAACAAGTATGATCCTGCGTTATAGTGAGATACTAAATAAACTCAATCAGTTTAGTGTATCCAAGAGAAGATTAAGAAAGCTCTAATAATAGACAGCTCTTTAATCTAAAGGGCAAAGGCAGAACAAGGGTTAGAAGCTAAAACTAGATAAACTTAAAAAAAAAAAAAAGCACCTTATTTCTAAATAGTGTGATTAACCACTGGAAGGACATACCTACCTAAAGATTCTCCATTACTTGGAGCTTTTTTACTTAAGACTGGATATCTTTCTAAAAGATAACTATATAGCTCAAACAGAAATTATAGAATTGGTAGAGAGTTTACTGTGTGAGGTTCTTTGGCATGTGTTATGCAGGAGGTCAGACTAGCTGATCATAATGATCCCTTTACAAGCTTTAAAATCTATAAGTAAGTTCCAATATCATTATATAAATCAAATGGTATGTCAGCACCTGAAATACTTTCTTCAGTTTCAGTTACCCTACCTCCAAAGGGATACAGTAAAAAGAGGCAGTTCAGAGACAGGTGATAAAATGATTAGAAGTGTGAAAAGACTTCCATTTCAGGTCAGACTGAAAATATTAGGGTTATTTAGAGAACAGGGAATAAGAGGGAGTATAAGGGAGGTATTTAAATGAATGCTACAGAGAAGGTAATAAGGTGCACTTGTTTACCCTCTCTCACTACAAGAACAGAGGGAAGTTCAGTACATTAAAAACCTATAAAAAGTTTGTTTTTAAACACAATGCACAAGTAATCTGTGGAACTCAATGCCACAAGATTGAGACAAAGTTTCATATGTTCACAGAAAGTATTAAACATTTCTATGAACTGAAAACCCCAAAGAAGCAATGGTGCGACAAGTCTGCCTTGGAATGGAGGCTCCCACAGCACTGAGGAAAAGATGGTTTCAGAAAAAGACTTTCAGAATCTGACCCCCAGATCCTATCAGGGAGTGGTCAGGGTTCAACAATGAGGACAGTTCAAGTAATTCAACACCCTTTCTATCAGAGCTCTTGAAAGGCACACAATAGCCTAAGACTCAAGGGACCATCTTTAGGGCTACGTGTTTGTCATGGAGGTCGTGAAAGTCATGGATTCTGGGGCTAGCTGCTTGGGTAGTCCTGGGGTCAGCCACACTGGCTGCTGCTGGAGTGGCCCTGCAGCCAGCCGCACCAGTCACTGATGGAGTGGCCCTAGGGCCAGCCACACCAGCTGCTGTTCTGGTGGCCCTGGGCACCGATCAAGCAGCGGCTGATGTGGCTGGCCCCGGGGACTGTCTGAGCAACTCCTTCCCCTGGCTCATAGAATCATAGAATATTAGAGCTGGAAGGGACCTCTGGAGTGCTTCAGAATTGATTCCTTGAGGACATGCTCCATGATTTTTCCGGGAACTGAGGTGAGGCTGACTGCCCTGTAGTTCCCAGGATCCTCCTTCTTCCCTTTTTTAAAGATTGGCACTACATTAGCCTTTTTCCAGTCTTCCAGGACTTCCCCCGATCGCCATGAGTTTTCAAAGATAATGGCCAATGGCTCTACAATCACATCCGCCAATTGCTTTAGCACTCTCAGATGCAACGCATCCGGCCCCATGGACTTGTGCATGTCCAGCTTTTCTAAATAGTCCCGAACCACTTCTTTCTCCACAGAGGGCTGGTCACCTCTTCCCCATGCTGTGCTGCCCAGTGCAGTAGTCTGGGAGCTGACCTTGTTCCTGAAGACAGAGGCAAAAAAAGCATTGAGTACATTAGCTTTTTCCACATCCTCTGTCACTAGGTTGCCTCCCTCATTCAGTAAGGGGCCCACACTTTCCTTGGCTTTCTTCTTGTTGCCAACATACCTGAAGAAACCCTTCTTGTTACTCTTAACATCTCTTGCTAGCTGCAACTCCAGGTGTGATTTAGCCTTCCTGGCTGCTGGTGCCTTAGCAGTATCTGTAGGGTCGGCTGTGGCACCCCCTTGTCCCGCACTCATGCGTCGGTATATTAGGCGCCACCAACCCTACACCCTCTCGGTTCCTTCCTGCTGACAGCTCCGACAGAGGGGCAGGAGGGTGGATAATGGAATGGACATGAGCAACACATCTTGAAGAAAAAAGTTACGAAAGGTAGCGAACTGTTTTTTCTTCTTCGAGTGCTTACTCATGTCGATTCCATTCTAAGTGACTCACAAGCAGTATCCCTGGAGGTGGGCTCGGCGTTCACGGTCATGCGGCCTGCAATACTGCCTTACTGAAGCCAGCATCGTCTTGGGCCTGCAGGGTAAGTGCATAATGAGACAAACGTGTGGATGGATGGATGACGAGGTAGCAGACATGCAGATATCTTGAATGTGCACTTGGGCCAGGAATGCCACCGCCACGGCGTGCGCCCTAGTTGAGTGGGTGGTTGCCATTGTTGGTGGAGGCACTTTCGTCAGACCATAGCAGAAACAGATGTAGGAAGTGAACCAGGATGAAATTCTCTGGCCAGACACTGGAAGACCTTTCATCCTGTCTGCCACCGTGACGAACAACTGCGTCAGCTTATAGAATAGCTTGGTCCTTTCGATGTAAAAGGCCAGGGTTCTCCTGATGTCCAGAGAGTGCAATTTGTGCTCCTCTTCCGACTTATGAGATTTTGGAAAGAAGGAAGGAGAGAACTGCTAACCACTTGCTAGGCAACGGGAAAAAGGTGCTCCAACCAACCGTCATTGGTGGTAAGAAGGAACTGAGAGGGTGTAGGCCGGCTGGCACCTAATATACCGATGCATGAGTGCGACACTCCAGAGGGCCCCGCTGCGGAACCTACTGATACCGCTAAGGCAAAAATCTCTGACAACTGTGCATGTGGGTGCACATGTACCTCAAATGGAATCGACATGAGAAAGCATTCAAAGACCAAGCTTTGTAATTTTAACTGTTAACTGCAGAGCAAGCACTTTTGTAGTCTGACAAATTTCCAGAGTGCTTGTCATAAATATAAAGGGAAGGGTAAACCCCTTTAAAATCCCTCCTGGCCAGAGGAAAAAATCCTCTCACCTGTAAAGGGTTAAGAAGCTAAAGGTAACCTCACTGGCACCTGACCAAAATGACCAATGAGGAGACAAGATACTTTCAAAAGCTGGGAGGAGGGAGAGAAACAAAGGGTCTGCGTGTCTGTCTATATTCTGTCTTTGCCGGGGATAGACCAGGAATGGAGTCTTAGAACTTTTAGTAAGTAATCTAGCTAGGTACGTGTTAGATTATGATTTCTTTAAATGGCTGAGAAAAGACCTGTGCTGAATAGAATAACTATTTCTGTCTGTGTATCTTTTTTGTAACTTAAGGTTTTGACTAGAGGGGTTCTCTATGTTTTGAATCTAATTACCCTGTAAGGTATCTACCATCCTGATTTTACAGGGGGGATTTCTTTATTTCTATTTACTTCTATTTTTATTAAAAGTCTTCTTGTAAGAAAACTGAATGCTTTTTCATTAGTCCCAGATCCAAGGGTTTGGGTCTGTAGTCACCTAGGCAAATTGGTGAGGCTTTTTACCAAACCTTGTCCAGAAAGTGGGGTGCAAGGTTTTGGGAAGTATTTTGGGGGGAAAGACGTGTCCAAACAGCTCTTCCCCAGTAACCAGTATTAGTTTGGTGGTGGTAGCGGCCAATCCAAGGACAAAAGGTGGAATATTTTGTACCTTGGGGAAGTTTTGACCTAAGCTGGTAAAGATAAGCTTAGGAGGTTTTTCATGCAGGTCCCCACATCTGTACCCTAGAGTTCAGAGTGGGGAGGAACCTTGACAGTGCTAATCTACATGACAGCAGTGCTTTGCCTCTAACCTCACCAGCATCTCCTGACCCATTTGTTATACTCATAGGAGAGAGTAAAAGATGGAGAAGAGAAAGACCTACCTTTCCTCTGTATCTGATGAATGTACACAATAGACTGATCTGCTCTTAGGAACCTTCAGAGAAGGCATTTCTTTAGATGAAGAGGATTCTGACTTTGGTGTCACAATTCTCTCTTTCTTAACAGAGTATAGTGCACTGTCACAGGGAGGCTTGAAGTTTCCCAGTTCTGCAAGTACAAACCAAAAGATTAAACAACCAATTTAACCAAATATCATGAAGTTCCACCAGCGAATACAGAATATAGAGACTGGCAACAGGATCACAAACCACTACACCGTGAACTGTGCATTCCTTACTCAATATGCCCACCTTCAGAGGTGCTGGGTATATTCACAAGATTGCCTTCAAAACACCAAAGTAGTTTATCGGTTGACAAACATGATATAACTGTCTCAATAACTAGAGCTCCTCTACTACTGCCAAAAATATTACTTGATATATTTATAGTCTTTAGAAAAATTAGTTCAGTGTCAGAAAAATCTTCTTTGATCTGCAGAACATTAACAGTTCAAATCAGATGCAAAAACAGTTTGTAATCTCTCTCTCTCTCACCCCCCCACTCCCCCCAGCATTAAAATGGAGTTAGGACAAAAGCAGGCATCAGAAACTTAAAAAAAATAGACAACAGATGTAATTATCCCAAAACCAAGTGTTATAGACCCAGGAAATTCTGATTAAAAGTTACACTTAACAGTAAACCAAACATGTTATGATACGGAAGTGCACAGATAAGGCATACATACAATCTGAATTCTGACCTCTAGAGAAGCCATGGAATAACATTGTGATTATGTTTAAGACATTTTAGAGCTTGTGGTAACAGATTAGATGAAAAATGGTTGCTTACATAACTAGCCGGTATTATGTATTCCACTCTCGGTGCGCATATACCAACGTGCTCGACTTCAGATTCTTTTGGCCAGCAGTAGCCATTGGGTCTGTCCCTGTGCCCTGAGTGTCTTCATGTCTCCTCCACTCACAGGCATAAAGGGCAGAGTGGGGTCAGTTGTGTCAGTTGCTTTGCCCAGTACAGGATTTAGAAGGTATAGGACTTCGCAGAAGCATGAAAAAAGGGCAGGTTGTGGAATACACATGGACAACATCTTGAAGAACAACAATTACTGTAAGGGGAGTAACTTTTTCCTTTTGAGTGCTTGTCCACATATATTCCATTCTTGCAAGCAGTGACTGATATAAAGGTGGTGGTCGCTCAGATCTACTTAAATAGGGATTGCAACACAGCTCTGCGAAAATGGGAATCAGAACTAGATGCCTCTTAAAAAGAATAATGTTTAGAAACTGGATGTGCTGATCCCCAAGATGCCGCTTTACAAAGTTCAGAGAACTGAAGAAGAGCTCTGTATAAGGAAAGGAAAGGAAAGGAAAGGAAAGGAAAGGAAAGGAAAAGGTCCTGAATTTTTTTCTGATCACCCTTAGAATCAGAGGGATTAGAGGGTATGCATACGTCACCCCTGGAGTCCACAGTATGAGGAATCATAGAATCATAGAATATCAGAGTTGGAAGGGACCCCAGAAGGTCATCTAGTCCAACCCCCTGCTCAAAGCAGGACCAATTCCCAGTTAAATCATCCCAGCCAGGGCTTTGTCAAGCCTGACCTTAAAAACCTCTAAGGAAGGAGATTCTACCACCTCCCTAGGTAACTCATTCCAGTGTTTCACCACCCTCTTAGTGAAAAAGTTTTTCCTAATATCCAATCTAAACCTCCCCCACTGCAACTTGAGACCATTACTCCTCGTTCTGTCATCTGCTACCATTGAGAACAGTCTAGAGCCATCCTCTTTGGAACCCCCTTTCAGGTAGTTGAAAGCAGCTATCAAATCCCCCCTCATTCTTCTCTTCTGCAGGCTAAACAATCCCAGCTCCCTCAGCCTCTCCTCATAAGTCATGTGTTCCAGTCCCCTAATCATTTTTGTTGCCCTTCGCTGGACTCTCTCCAATTTATCCACATCCTTCTTGAAGTGTGGGGCCCAAAACTGGACACAGTACTCCAGATGAGGCCTCACCAATGTCGAATAGAGGGGAACGGTCACGTCCCTCGATCTACTCGCTATGCCCCTACTTATACATCCCAAAATGCCATTGGCCTTCTTGGCAACAAGGGCACACTGCTGACTCATATCCAGCTTCTCGTCCACTGTCACCCCTAGGTCCTTTTCCGCAGAACTGCTGCCTAGCCATTCGGTCCCTAGTCTGTAGCTGTGCATTGGGTTCTTCCGTCCTAAGTGCAGGACCCTGCACTTATCCTTATTGAACCTCATCAGATTCCTTTTGGCCCAATCTTCCAATTGGTCTAGGTCCTTCTGTATCCTATCCCTCCCCTCCAGCGTATCTACCACTCCTCCCAGTTTAGTATCATCCGCAAATTTGCTGAGAGTGCAATCCACACCATCCTCCAGATCATTTATGAAGATATTGAATAAAACCGGCCCCAGGACCGACCCTTGGGGCACTCCACTTGATACCGGCTGCCAACTAGACATGGAGCCATTGATCACTACCCGTTGAGCCCGACAATCTAGCCAGCTTTCTACCCACCTTATAGTGCATTCATCCAGCCCATACTTCCTTAACTTGGTGACAAGAATACTATGGGAGACCGTGTCAAAAGCTTTGCTAAAGTCAAGAAACAGCTTTGCTAAAGTCAAGAAACATGAATACATGTGCTCAAGATACGGGGCTCTCAAACAAAGATTTGACACTGTTCTTTTCCATGGCAAACAAGTTGGATGACCCTACTCACAAAATACTCTTTGAATGATGGAGTCTTATTGATCACTGTCAGAAAACTGTCCGAAGAGCCAACAATATATTTCGTAATCCTAGCAGATAAAGAGTTATGACTGTTACTTGCTCAAGTTTCACAGGTGAATCACCTCCTGGCATACAGGAGAAATCTGGCTAATCCCTGTCTGTTTATGTAAACATCACTGTGGTAATGCCTGCCATTACCAAAACTGTCTTCCTTTCATTCAACGCAAGAGATGTGGCACATGCCAGGTAGACTGCTCTGAGTTCTAATATGTTGATGTACAGGTGACTATCTTCGCATGCCCACAGTCCTTAGCCCTTGTGATGGTTTGAATGAGCTCCCTATCCCTTATTGAAAGCATCTGTTACTAATGTGTTTCTGAGTAACAGCCGTGTTAGTCTGTATTCGCAAAAAGAAAAGGAGGACTTGTGGCACCTTAGAGACTAACCAATTTATTAGAGCATAAGCTTTCGTGAGCTACAGCTCACTTCTTCAGATGCATATCGTGGAAACTGCAGCAGGCTTTATATATACACAGAGAATATGAAACAATACCTATTCCCACCCCACTGTCCTGCTGGTAATAGCTTATCTAAAGTGATTTCCAGCACAAATCCAGGTTTTCTCAGAAAATGAAACATTCTTACAAACTGCATTTGGGTTCTTCCACCAATTTAACAATAATATGTGACAGGGTCGGGCCAGATGGCTATAGGAGAGTAATAGAAGGCATATATATTAGCCCCAGGCTAAGTAGGTCCCTTTTCCCTGGGTAAGGTAACAGGGAAGGTTCCAGAACAATCAGGAACCTTCTGGAGATAATTAAGACAGGCTGATTAGAACACCTGCAGCCAATCAAGAAGCTGCTAGAATCAATTAAGGCAGGCTAATCAGGGCACCTGGGTTTTAAAAAGGAGATCACTTCAGTTTGTGGTGTGCGTGTGAGGAGTTGGGAGCAAGAGGCACTAGGAGCTGAGAGTGAGAACGTGGACTGTTGGAGGACTGAGGTGTACAAGCACTATCAGACACCAGGAGGAAGGTCCTATGGTGCGGATAAAGAAGGCGTTGGGAGGAGGCCATGGGGAAGTAGCCCAGGGAGTTGTAGCTGTCGCACAGCTGTTCCAGGAGGCACTCTAGACAGCTGCATATCAAATCACAAATGTGTAGAGACCATGTGGCCTAACATTCTTATCATCATCTGTGGGTTTCTCTGACTGATCTGTGGTCTGATACAGTGTCAAACTTGGTTCAGGTAGAGTCTGCGAAGAGTTACAAAGGGATCTCACAAAACTGGGTGACAGGGCAACACAATGGTGATGAAATTCAATGTTGATAAATGCAAAGTAATGCATACTGGAAAACAATCCCAACTAACTGTATAAAATGATGGGGTCTAAATTAGCTGTTAGGAGCGGTTACCACTCAAGAAAGATCTTGGAGTCATTGTGGATAGTTCTCTGAAAAAACAGCCACACAGTGTGCAGTGGAAGTCAAAAAAGCCAGAGACGTCCATGTTCGATTTCTTATTCTCTGCAGTGTCCAAAGGGGAAGCCCTCAGCACCAGGGGCCCTATTGATATCAGAGCCCATGGAGGGGCAGACAGTCAAGTTGGTGCCAGTGGATGTGAGCGGTGCTAAAATGTAGTAGCACAGATGGAGGCTCTAGCTCCAACAGGCAGGATGGTACCAGACAAGGTCTTTCTTGGTACCCCCTTAGGAGGAGAGAGCCTGGTTTTCCTGAGGCCCAGAGATCATCATACAAAAGGAACGTGGCTGGTACTAGGGAGTTAAGTGGAGTGCTCCATCATAGACTGGCAAGGCATCAGAGACAATACGGAGAAGTGGTTCATGCACTCTATAGGAATGCAGGCGAGGAGTCTGGTACCAGGGACGGAGCCAAGGTATAATCTGAATGGTTCTTGTGGCTGCATCCCAAGGATCCAGATGTATTAGAGGAATCCCTGCTTCTTGAGTCCTTCTTGCACCTAGTGGGGTCCTCTTCTGGTATTGACTTTGGAGCTGACTGGTGTCTGCTAGATGAACTCTCATTACATCAGTACTGACGTGAAGTTTTCTTAAGTTCCGACTTTGGCAATGACCTCCCCTTCCTCCTGGAGTCTTTCTCCAGGGAATGAGTGTCTGTCTCTTAGAACGTGACTCCAGAGCAGCTCTATAGTCTATATTTGCCAAGATTGAGGGCATCAGCATGGCCTAAACTGAGGTTGGGAGGGAATTTGGACCCTGCAGATCTCAGTGAGCATGCCATAAGAAGGAACTTCAGCCTAATATCCCTCAGCTTGCAAGATCTGCTCTTAAAAGTTCCTCTAGACCTTGAACTTAGATGGGACATGGAACTTTCTGAGGCAGCTGGAAGGAACATGGCTGAGAGGGAAAGATCTGTGGCAGGTCTGACAAGGATTAAAGCCAGGAGTCCTTGGCATAACCCGAGCAGGAAAGCTGTAGACAGAACAACCGAAGGCAAAAGACCCTGGCCACAGAAAAGAAGTTTGAGGGGGGTAATGTACACATGTGCTTACAAAATCACAAGTAAACAAATAAAACAGAATAAAATTAAATTAAAACTAGAGTAAGTAAAACCAAAAGGACTAAAGCTATGAATGCAGTAGACATCACTCTGGACTGTCTTGACCAGAGGGGCAGTGGAGAAGAAGCCGCAGTGCCAGGGGGTTTCGTCTGCCTATGACTACCTCACACAGGAGCACAAGGAGGTGTAGTGCACAGTACAGATTGACAGTCACTGCTAGCTAAAACCACCAGTTGAGCACGCACATCCAAAGATGGAGCATCCATAAGGACATATTTGAACTTTCTCTTTGTGAAAGATCATAAGTTGGGGGATCCAGCCACAAGATTCTGCAGCTCTCTCTCACCTAATAGATATAATAGCTATAATAAAGCTGTCTTAACTAAGAGATGAAACAAGGAACATTCTCTCATAGGTTCAAATGGAGGTTTAATGACTAAATAGTATTACATAGGACTTTAATCTATGTGTGGGTTCTTTAACCCAAGGATTCATTAACCTCTTCAAGAATCTTTTTACTATATCATGGCTAAATGAAGTATTTACTCAATTAAGCTGTGTGAGCTGAAGATGGCTAAGAGATGTACTTTTACTGACAATATGAGAGAGCCCCAGGAATTTCAAATGAACTATGTACTCAGGTATAGAGTGAACAGCAGCTGAAGCTGGGCTACGTTAATGGTGGGTGCTCACAAAGAACATTTTCCACTTATGATCATAACAAAGGCAAGTTAACTGTTTCCTGAAGTTTAATAGAATCTCCTGTACCTTCCCTCCACCCCCACAAACGGACCAGATCCAGATCTGTCAAAGTCCTATGAAGTGGAGAGAGTCTAGAAATACAACTTCTTCTAGGTCAATAGGTCTGGAATTGCAGAGAGAGACCGATAAATCCTTTGTGGTAGGAACAGAAGATCTGAGAAAAAACGGTTACACACCTTTTTGTAACTGTTGTTCTTCGAGATGTGCTAATCACATCTATTCCAGTTAGGTGTGCGCGCGCGCCGCGTGCACAGATGTCAGAAACTTTTCCCTAGTAGCTACTTGTCGGGCTGGCTGTGGAGTCCCCTGGAGTGGGGCTGATATGGTGCTCTATATATGACCCTGCCGGCCTGACCCCTCTTCAGTTCCTTCTTGCCGGCTACTCCGACAGAGGGGAAGGTGGGGGGGAAATGGAATAGTTATGAGCAACACATAGAATCATAGAATATCAGGGTTGGAAGGGACCTCAGGAGGTCATCTAGTCCAACCCCCTGCTCAAAGCAGGACCAATCCCCAATTAAATCATCCCAGCCAGGGCTTTGTCAAGCCTGACCTTAAAAACTTCTAAGGAAGGAGATTCTACCACCTCCCTAGGTAATGCATTCCAGTGTTTCACCACCCTCCTAGTGAAAAAGTTTTTCCTAATATCCAACCTAAACCTCCCCCACTGCAACTTGAGACCATTACTCCTTGTCCTGTCCTCTTCTACCACTGAGAATAGTCTAGAACCATCCTCTCTGGAACCACCTCTCAGGTAGTTGAAAGCAGCTATCAAATCCCCCCTCATTCTTCTCTTCTGCAGACTAAACAATCCCAGTTCCCTCAGCCTCTCCTCATAAGTCATGTGTTCCAGATCCCTAATCATTTTTGTTGCCCTTCGCTGGACTCTCTCCAATTTATCCACATCCTTCTTGTAGTGTGGGGCCCAAAACTGGACACAGTACTCCAGATGAGGCCTCACCAATGTCGAATAGAGGGGAACGATCACGTCCCTCGATCTGCTCGCTATGCCCCTACTTATACATCCCAAAATGCCATTGGCCTTCTTGGCAACAAGGGCACACTGCTGACTCATATCCAGCTTCTCGTCCACTGTCACCCCTAGGTCCTTTTCCGCAGAACTGCTGCCTAGCCATTCGGTCCCTAGTCTGTAGCTGTGCATTGGGTTCTTCCGTCCTAAGTGCAGGACCCTGCACTTATCCTTATTGAACCTCATCAGATTTCTTTTGGCCCAATCCTCCAATTTGTCTAGGTCCCTCTGTATCCTATCCCTGCCCTCCAGCGTATCTACCACTCCTCCCATGTTTAGTATCATCCGCAAATTTGCTGAGAGTGCAATCCACACCATCCTCCAGATCATTTAGAAGATATTGAACAAAACCAGCCCCAGGACCAACCCCTGGGGCACTCCACTTGACACCGGCTGCCAACTAGACATGGAGCCATTGATCACTACCCGTTGAGCCCGACAATCTAGCCAACTTTCTACCCACCTTATAGTGCATTCATCCAGCCCATACTTCTTTAACTTGCTGACAAGAATACTGTGGGAGACCGTGTTAAAAGCTTTGCTAAAGTCAAGAAACAATACATCCACTGCTTTCCCTTCATCCACAGAACCAGTAATCTCATCATAGAAGGCGATTAGATTAGTCAGGCATGACCTTCCCTTGGTGAATCCATGCTGACTGTTCCTGATCACTTTCCTCTCATGTAAGTGCTTCAGGATTGATTCCTTGAGGACCTGCTCCATGATTTTTCCGGGGACTGAGGTGAGGCTGACTGGCCTGTAGTTCCCAGGATCCTCCTTCTTCCCTTTTTTAAAGATGGGCACTATCTTTTTCCAGGCTAATGTACATCTCGAAGAACAACAGCTACAAAAAGGTGAGTAACCGTTTTTTCTTCTTTGAGTACTTGCTCATATCAATTCCAATTAGGTGACTCCCAAGCCTTATCTTGGAGGTGGGGTTGGAGTCAAGGAATTGCAGACTGGAGAATTGCCCTGCCGAAGGCCGCATCGTCACTTGATTGGTGGACGATGGCATAGTGTGACGTGAACGTGTGCACCGAAGCCCATGAAGCAGCCCTGCAGATTTACTGGAGGGGTACGTGTGCCAGGAAGACTGCTGACGAGGCCTAAGCCCTCGTGGAGTGAGCTGTGACAACAGGCGGAGAGACCTTTGCTAAGTCATAACAAGTACGAATACACACTGTGATCCAGGAGGATACCCGCTGGGAAGAGACTGGCAAACCTTTCATCCGCTCCGCTAGAGTGACGAACAACTGGGCTGTTTTGCGGAACGGCTTCGTTCGGTCTATGTAGACAGAGAGTGCCCTTCTAACGTCCAATGAATGCAGCTGCTGCTCACGGAGCGTGGCGTGCGGCTTTCAATAGAAAACCGGCAGGAAAATATCCTGGCTGACATGGAAGCGGGACACGACCTTTGGTAGGAAGGCCAGGTGAGGCCTAAGCTGCACCTTGTCCTTATGAAAGATGGTATACAGGGGCTCACATATGAGGGCTCGTAGCTCAGAAATGTGTCGTGCCGAAGTGATGGCCACTAGGAAGGCAACCTTCCAGTAGAGGAGCGAACATGAAGCTAGCAGCTCAAAGGGAGGACCCATGAAATGAGACAGGACTAAATTGAGGTCCCAGGCAGGGACAGGGGGCTTCATCGGCAATGGATCTTTTCTAGTTCTTTTCGGAAATGTCCCATGATAGGGTTTGCAAACACTGAGTGCCTGGAATCGCCAGGGTGAAATGCCAAAATAGCCACGAGGTGAACCTTAAGAGAACCGAATGCCAGGTGCTGATCTGTCAGGTGCACCAAATAGTCCAGGATGCACAGGATTGAAGCCTGGAGTGGGAGTACCTGCCATTGGGCACACCAGATAGAAAACCTTTTCTATTTTGCTATGTAAGTGGTTCTGGTAGAAGGCTTGCGGCTTTCCAGGAGCACCTGCCTCACTGGGTCCAAACAGGCGAGCTCTGCTTGGTTCAACCACGGATCCTCCAGGCCATGAGGTGAAGTGACTGAAGGTCCGGGTGGAGGAAGCGACTGTGATTCTGCGAGATGAGGTCTGAAGTGAGAGGTAGATGAATCGGTGACCAGATCAATAGGTCCATGAGGATGGGGTACCAGCACTGGCGAGGCCAAACTAGGGCCACCAGGATGATGTCCACCTTGTCCCTGCGGACCTTGAGAAGCACCTTGTGGATGAGAGGAAATGGCAGAAAGGCGTATAGTAGTTGACCGGACCATGGATTCAGGAAGGCGTCCGCAACCGAGCCCGGGCTGTGACTCCGGAAAGAGCAAAAGGTTGGGCACTTCCTGTTGGCCTGCATGGCGAACAAATCTATTCGGGGAAGTCCCCAGTTGTGGAAGATGGAGTGGATGACGTCCGGACAAATCGACCATTTGTGTGTGAGGAACCGCCTGCTCAAGCTGTCTGCCAGTACGTTCTGAATGCCCGGCAGGTATGAGGCTTGGAGAAGGATGGAGTGGGCTAAACAAAATTCCCATAGGAGGAGAGCTTCCTGGCAGAGAGGAGATGACCGGGCTCTGCCTTGCTTGTTTATGTAAAACATGGCCGTAGTATTGTCTGCCAGTACTGCTACACAGTGGCCCTGCAAGCGGAATAGGAACGCCTGGCATGCGAGGTGGATTGCCCTGAGCTCTTTGATGTTGATATGCAGAGCCAGTTCCTCTACTTGCCATAGGCCCTGAGTCGTCATGCTCCCGAGATGTGCTCCCCAGCCGAGCGCCGATGCATCCGTTACCAATGTCAGAGTGGGCTGGGGGGCGTGGAATGGTACCCCGGCACTTACCATGCAGGGGTCAAGCCACCATTGTAGGGAATTGAGGGTATGTCTTAGAATGGTCAGCACCATGTCCAGACTGTAGTGGCCCGGGCGATACACGGACGTAATCCACGCCTGCAGGGGCCTGAGCCACAACCTGGCATGCTGCACCATGTCGGTGCAGGACGCCATGAGGCCCAGCAGCTTGGGGCACTGTCTCACCATGGTGGTGGGAAAGTTGCAAAGGCCGGTGATTACCTGCACGAGGGCTAGACGATGGGCCTCTGGGAGGAACGCTCTCGCCTGATTTGCATCCAGGACTGACCCAATGAACTCTATTGTTCGTGTTGGGGTGAGAACAGACTTGCTGACATTCAGAATAATGCCTAAGCGGTCTAACGTGTCCCTGACCAATTGTACCTGTGATTCTACCAGCTGGCGAGACAGGCCTCTTATGAGCCAGTCGTCTAGGTATGGGTAAACGTACACATGGTGGCGGTGAAGAAAGGCTGCCATGAGTGCCATGCATTCGGTGAAGATGCGGGGAGCCGTGCACAGGCCAAACAGGAGAGCCGTGAACTGATAATGCGTCTTGTCTACTATGAAACCGAGAAAACGTCTGTGAGACGGGTTGATTGAAACGTGAAAATAAGCATCCTTCATATCGAGGGCGGCGTACCAGACTCCCAAATCCAGGGAGGGGATGATCATGCTCAAGGAAACCATGCAGAACTTTGAGTTGACGATGTACGTGTTGAGTTCCCTTAGGTCCAGAGTAGGCCAAAGACCCCGCTTTGCTTTGGGAACGAGGAAGTAGCGTGAGTAGAAACCCTTGCCTCTGAACTCCCGAGGTACCTCCTCCACTGCTCTAAGAGGGAGGAGGGACCGGACCTTCTGGATCAGGAGTTGCTCGTGAGAGGGGTCCCTGAAGAGGGATGGGCAAGGGCGGTGGGAGAATAGCCCGCCTCTACTGTGTGGAAGACCCACTGGTCCGATGTAATAAGGGACCATGCATGGTAGAAGCAGGATAGACTGTTCAGGAGGGGAGAATAACTGGCCAGGATATGGACTGGTAATCTGTCCTCATGCGCACCTTCAAAATGGGTGCTTAGGGCCTGGAGGGGGCTTGGACTGTCCCTGGCCCTGACCGGAGAGAGGACGCAATGGTCTGCGCCTGGTGTATCTGCTCCTCCAGCGGGAGAAGTCCTGCCTGGGCCTACCGGGGAAAGACTGCTGCTGGGTGGGCTGGCACTTAAACTGCTTTCTTTGAAACGCCGGGGTATGCATGCCTGGAGACTTAATTGTGTTCCTTGAATCTTTCAGGCTATGCAACCTAGAGTTGGTCTGTTCAGCAAAGAGCCCCTGATCATCGAACAGAAGGTCTTGGATAGTTTGCTGAACTTCCGGCGGGAGACCCGAGGACTGAAGCCAGGTGTTACATTGCATGGCGATACCAGATGCCAGTGTACACGCTGCCGCATCCGCGGCATCCAGAGAGCCTTAAAGAGCAGTCCGGGCCACTAGTCTGCCCTCCTCGGCAATGGCTCCCAGCTCCTGCCGAGAATCAGATGGGAGGAGCTCCCTGAACTTTTGAATAGCAGACCAGGAACTATAGCTGTATCTGCTAAGGATTGCGAGCTGATTAGCGATTTGTAGGGAGAGGCCACTGGTAGAATAAGCCTTTCTACCAAAAAGTGCCAGACATTTTGCATCTCTTGATTTAGGGGCAGGCCCCTGCTGACCCTGTCTTTCTTTTTCCGTTTACTGCAACCACCACCAGGGAGCATGGGGGAGGATGGGTAAAACGGTATTTGTACCCCTTAGTGGGGACAAAGTACTTTCTTTTGGCCCCTTTGGCCATGGGGGGATTGGAGACTGGAGTTTGCCAGATTGTTTTGGCATTCAACTGAATGGTCTTTATAACGGGCAGCGCCACCCTAGAGGGCCATTCTGGTGTCAGAATGTCCACTACGGGGTCCTCTTCTTCCATGACCTCCTCCACCTGGAGATTCATGTTTAAAGCCACTCAACGTAGGAGTTCCTGTAGGGCCCGGTAGTCCATGGGTGGAGGGCCGGATGCGGATGTACCTGCCACCGCCTCATCAGGAGAAGATGAGGAGGCAGCGACCGGCAGAATCGGGTCCGAGACAGCCCCTTGGTCCACTGGCTCCAGTTCCTCCTGGGCACTGGGTGTAGCCTCCACAAGGGTGGGGCTGGATCCAGGGTTTGTGTGGGGTCCAGAAAAGGATGACTAATGGTTGCCTCTGGAATAAAGGACCTAGAACATGAAGGCGGAGGGACGCCTGGAGGGGCGCCCTGGGCTTGGTGATATGCCCAGGGAGTCTCGAACTGCCACTGGGGCTGCCAGTGGGTGCTGAAGAGTCCCATCCGAGACTGCCCAGACCTGATCAGGGTGTCTCCGATGCTCCTGATGCCCTACCCAACCTGGGGGAAGGTGACTGGGAGCGAGACGCCCAAGGAGGGGCAGTACGCTGTGCTGGGGGGGGTGCCGCGGTCCCCCGACAGCCAGAATGGGTACCATACGGAGCAGCAAGATCCAGATGGTGATTGGCAGTGCCATTGTGGAGAGCGGTACCAGGAGATCGATTGGTGCCGAGATGTTGGACTTTGTCTTGGTGGAGACTGGCCACAGGAGTGCGACCGCGACTGGTGCCGCGATGGAGAACGGTGCCATGCCACAGAGCGGTTTCGCGAACGGTGTTGCGGAGAGGTGCGGTGCCGCAATGGGGAGCAGTGTCGGTTCGAGTGGTGCTGTGGGGTCTCAGACCTTGACCTAGACCTTGAGCGGGACCATGACCTGTCAGCCAATGACCACCTCGAGCGGGAGTGGCTCCAAGGATCAGGGCTGTGAGACCAGTGCCGCGAGTCAGACCGGAGCCGTGAGTCAGACCGGCGCGGAATCTGGGTGCGATGCCGGGACTCAGAGTGGTGTGGAGATGTTGGTCTGGGGGCAGATGTCCCAAAGATTGCCGGTTTGCCTCTTGATGGTGCCGGGGCTTGAGATGGTTTAGGCCTCGAGACTGGAGACTTGGGCGCCGTCATCTCAATGAGCCCTCTGGTAGCCTCAAAGGTGTCGGGTGTGGAAGGCAGTGTAACCTCCTCCACCTGCAGGGAGTCCGGTGGTACAGGGCTTCCCGGGGAGGCGGGGGTTGGGGAGGACGAGGCCAACTGGGAGGTCTGTCAGCCTTATGTCCCTGGTCTGCACCGTGTCCCGTCGAGGGTGCGACTACCACCTTGGGTCTTTTTGGGGGCTTCTCCGTGGCCTGCTTCTTATGGGTGGCCGGGGAGTGAGAACGGTGCACTCGTTGAACGGGAAAACCCCTTCAAGCGTTAATGACTATATTTAACGCTAAAGATAACAGATAACTAACACTAGAGATAAATAGAGTAGCTAGGGTGTAGTAGCACTTGCGAACAAGAGACCACTGTTCCAACAACTGTCACTGGCGGTAAGAAGGAACTGAAGGGGGGTCAGGCCGGCAGGGTCATATATAGAGCACCATATTGGCGCCACTCCAGGGGGCTCCACAGCCGGCCCAATGTGTAGCTGCTAGGGAAAAGTTCCCGACATCCGTGCGCACACACTTAACTGGAATTGATATAAGCAAGCACTTGAAGAACTACTGTTGTGTCATTCAGGCGCCCTAAATTAGAATAATTTTGGCTTGGTCTTGTTTGATTTTCCTAAGAACTCTATGAATTAGAGGAATTGTGTGTAGACCAAAGAAATCTTACTCCCTATTCTAAAAGAAAACACCTTCAAGATGAACTGATTGCCTGTCCTATTCTGGAGCTCAACATTTGGAGATATATTTTGTTGCAAACAGGTCTGTTTCCAGAAACATCCACAGTAAGTGTATGTTTGCTACCAAGTTCTTGAGCAACTACTTATGCTGATCATGTACGTCTCTGCTCATCAATCTGCAAGTATGTAGGCAGAAAGCTATACAATCAATTTAGTGTACTATGCACTACTCCCACAGAACTATAACCTTTCTGTCCATCTGGCTAAAATGTGGTCCCCCAGCTTGTTCTTGTGAAATATTGCAGTAGTATTATCAGTAACTACTTGAACTGCATTGCCCTGTGATTAGGGAGAAAGGACCCTATATGAATAGACGGCAATAGAAATACTAACTACATCCAAAGATTTGACAAGTTCTTCCAGTTGACAAATAAAAGAGACCGTTCCCTCAGTACCCGAGAGCATAGCAGATCCAAACGAGACCTTGCTGGTGCAAGAAGTTTAACTTGAACTATTTTGGGAGAAGGCTCCTTTTGTGGCTGCCTTTCTTCAGCCCTTTCAAATTCAGGGTAATACCTAAGAGAAGGCCAATATGACTGCATTGCTCACGGTGGCACCTCCAATCTTGCCAGTATCCTCTAGAGAATTCCCCATCATAGCCCCTGGGTGAGAGAGGCTGATCTTGTGTGCCATTTGCCTTTATCTGTTAACTTTAAGGGTACACTGCAGATATCTATTTTAAGGGCTTTTGAAGAGGAGAGGGTATAGATTTGTTTAAGTTATAGTTGGTTAATAATAAGTGGGTAAGTGCTGATTTGTGAATTCTTGACAAACTAAAAATACATCTTGAAACAAAAGCATCTTAGAACACAGAATAGCTGCAGAATTGTAACTCTAAATAACTGTATAGCTTAACACCTGATCTTTAATATTTGACTGCTCTAATTTAAAGGAGTTTAATTATCATTTAAAATGAATTTTGTATGTCAATTCCTGTCATATGCGTAGGAAACTGATTTTCATTTTTTTAGTTAGCTTTGATTTTGTTGAAAGTTTAAAATTAAATTCCAAACTAAAAATCTATTACTGAAGGTTAAAATTTATTATAACTATGAAAATAATGGACAAAAATAAAGAATTTTAGGTCCTTGATAATTTAAATTTAGAAGAACTAAAATTCTCAGAATGCTCATTTAATTAATGTCTGAACATTCTGCAAAAATGAGTCATAAGTCCTGTTTATGTCAGAAGTGCTACACAATTTTAAAACTATGCAGTTAATACTGCCAGCCATTTGCACAAGATACTTCATGAATAAACATGATTAAGAATACAGAAATAAAGAATGACTTCACCTACCTGTGGTTGCTGATTGGGATAGAGTGGTTTTGTTTGAAGTTAAACTTGGAGTCAGTGGTATGCTTCGCTTCTTTATCCGCTCTATTAAAGATTCAAATTCATCCTCTGAGCTGTCTGGCCCTAATGCTGCACTATGTCGTAGTGCCATGGTCTGAGTGTTGTTCCCTGCACGTTCTTCCCAATCTCTCTCTTTCCCATCAAGAGATGAATTTGGACTATATTTGGAAATATCAAACTCTTTCTGTTTTTGTGAAGGAGTTTGCTGTATGTGATGCAGGTTGTCCTTCAAGCCCCTCGCTTCAGTTTCTTGGCAGTGTTCAGACCATGTACTTTTAATGAAAACAGAATCATCATCTTTACTGTCACTTAAAATCTCTGGATACAGCCATTCCTGAGAGTAAGTGTTTTCCTTTCTAGAAGTCACTGGCTTCTTCTGGGTCTGAACATTCTTCACTACTACAATTCAAAAAGAAAAATACAAAGACTTCAGAGACTTTAGCATTTATGTTTTAATGTAAGTTAATCAGAGCCTTTGGAAAACAGGAAAACACCAGGCAGAGAAAGGTATCTTAGCAACTTCCTCCAACCCATGCTCATTCACACCCAGGATCACACTACTTTCCAGTTGCACTGCAGATGATAATCAAAAAGGTATGTATGTGGGGTCTACTTTGTGCCAGCAAAAGGGGTTTAAGTCAGTCTGATACAAGATAAGAATAACTAGAGAACACTTTATTACAGCCACTCTTTCTGATAAAAGAAAGCTTCTGCAGTTATGCACACATAAGAGTTTGTATTTAGCTGATTATATGGTCAATTTTATTTCTTAAATATGCAGCATGTGAAAGGGCACTGAAGAGAAAAGACTTGCCTTTGGCAGCTGGATTTTCTTATAAGTAAAAGATTCAAATATGGAAAGGACTTTAAAGAGTACCACAAGTGAAGATATTGATATCCCGGTGTTAAAACAAGCATAACAGGAAGGAAGAAGAAAAAGGGAAGGATCATATGGAGGAATGGGAAATTGAGAATGAGGAAGGAGAGAATTAATCCAGCGAACAGAATTGAACCTGTCCTGTTATCTTACTCTAAAAGGGACCAAACTTTTCCAAAGCTATTTCTGTGCTTTTCCTAAAGAATAATTTTGAGCTCTGAAGAATAAGCATTCTTTCTCCACCCAGCTAAAACTTTTGTCCCCTCTTTGTTGCTGGATGGCTACTTACCCTTCTTGCTTGTTGCATTCTTTCTTGTAAAATTGGAGAAGTCTTCCCTGGAGTCAATGATGATTTCATTCAAACTGTAGATAAACAATAAAATGAGGCAAAGGAAGCCAGGAATGACTTGTGTCTTGATATAGGTAAAGCTGACAATAAAGCAGCCTGGTGCAGTGTTCTAAGTTATTCACTGGAAATATCCATTACCACTGAAAAACTCTCTCAACATAACTTTTCATTGTCAGTTACATTTTGTCAGTATTTTATCATTAAACTTCTGAGCAAAAGACAGAACTCCATTTCAAGAGATGAGAACATGCTTGCAAACTAAGTTCAGATATTGAAACAGACCATCATCATTTTATCCAGGAACAAGAATGAGGGATACAGATATGGAATCATAAAGATAGAATTTATAAAATTCTACTTAAAAAATCACAGTGTTGACCAAAAAGGTTGCCTTTAATGTGAATTTAGCACTTGTGAAAGATGCAAAGCTGTCAGTACTGTTAAATCCTCAATCCATAAAAATCCACAGTGTACAGGCTGCCACATTGCAAACCCCCACACTCCACTCCCACTAATATGCCTCATTCCTAATCTGCAGGAATCACTTCAACTGGTAAAAAGGGAGTTCTGTTTCCATGAATCATTCAACACTTGGTGCCTCCACCAAAACTGCCAGCTATGGGAATAAATTAGTACCAGAGCCAGCAAAGATTGAGTGTTATGGACATCTCTTCCTTTACAAAACTCACCAAGACCAAGTCACTTCACATAGTGGTCTAATGACTGCCAGACAATAACTGTAAATCCAAAATTTAGTTAGCAGTGAAACTGGTGACAGAGGTGAAAGGCTCCATTTGAGCAGGGGGTTGGACTAGATGACCTCCTGAGGTCTCTTCCAACCCTAATCTTCTATTATATCCCATTACAAGCTATACAGTGCTCCAAAACAGTAACAAAATAGTGAGATGTGTGCCTCCAAATAACAAAACTTCACATCTATGTAATGTTTTACATTTTAAAAGTGCCATAAAAACTTTAGTTTTAAAAACAGCCTTATGAGTTATTGATCTTCATTTTACAGTGGGAAAACTAAGGCACAGGCAAGAGAAGCAATGTGACCAAGGCCACACTTGGAATGAGCAGCAGAGCCAGGATTAGAACTCAGAATGTTGACTTCTAAACCTGTGCCCAATCCTCCAGACAATGATGACATCCTATGCAAATGAGAAAAGATCTAATTCATTTTTCCATATTCAAAATAACTCATTAATGGGACATTTTGGCTGCCAGGCATTAGACAAAAAAGTCTCTCTCTGACTAACTGTAGACAATTCAATAATTCCAGGACCCACCTGCTATTTTGTTTCTTAGAGACTTGATGTGCTAGGGATTTTGGAGTCTTCATTCTAGATAAAACTAAATCAGAATGTGAGAGAATTACATTACAGGAAATTTATTTTAGCTTTCTAAAAATGATCCCATTGCATGCCTTAAGGGCATATATAAACAACATTTTTTACAACTTTTATTTTACCAATAGTATCCAAATGTCTCTAGAACAAGGACCCTACTTAATCTCACAATTAAAACTCTCAGCTTTTCATAGCAGAAGCAGTTCTTTGGCTACCCTCGCCCTCATCATTCAACCCTTGCCCTGCCTTAAGGCTTGGGAGAAAGGATAGGCTTTGCAACAAAGAGATTCACTGTAAAAAGGTATTCCAGAAGAAAATCATTCTTTGCAGCCACAAGGAATACATCCTCTCAACTCTCATTGAGAAAGCAAGATTAACATTCTAACCACTCTTTACTTACATAGTTCAAATTCTTCATCACTACTGGAAGAAAAGGGCAGAATAGACCTGAAAAATAAAGCACAAAACAGATGTGAGGAACACAGCCTCTTCAGAGGTGAGGAAGTTACTCATCTTGTGCAATAACGGTGGCTCTTCAAGATGTGTTGCCCTATGGATGCTCCACTATAGGTGTTATCTGCACCCCAGAGCCTCTAATCGGAGATTTTAGGTAGATGTGTCCATTCGGCCCGCACATGCACTCTCCCTTCCTTGAGGCTAACTAGTGCTGTGCAGGCAAACCACCCTCAGTTCCTTCTCTACTGCAGAGCCCCTTGGCAAGAACTCCAAAGGAGAGGGGAGGAGGGCGGGTTGTGGAGCGCCCTTGGGACACACATCTTGAAGAACCATTGTTACTGCACAAGATGAGTAACTTCCTCTTCTTCTTTGAGTAGCGTCCCTATGGGTGCTCCACTGTAGGTGACTCCACAGCAGTATCCCCCATGGAGGGGTGGGGCTTCAGAGTGGAATCTGTTATTGACGATCGTATTGTGGAGCCAAAGATGGCATCAAGACAGAGTACCAGGTAATTGTGTAATGATCTGGAGAAGTATGGGCAGAAGCCAAAGTCACTGCCCTACAGATTTCTGAGATGGGGACATCTTTAACAAACATGAGCTATGTGGAAATGGATCTTGTGGAGTGCATGTGGATCCCTGATGGAGGCAGCAGGTTATGTGCAAGGGGTAACAGAGGGTAATGCAGCTGGAGACCCATTTGGAGAGTATTTGCGCTGATACGGCAGACCCCTTGGATATTTCCACAAATTAAAGGAAGAGTTTGGGAGACTTCCTAAAGTCCTTAGTCCTGTCCAGATAAAAAGCCAGAGCTCTCCTAATGTCCAGCATATGCAGTGTTGCCTCCCTGCTGTCAGAATGGCTGTTCACCTGTGCAGCGCTAGTTAGCCTCAAGAGAGGGTGAGTGCATGTGCGGGCCGAACGTACACTGCTATCTAGAATCTCTGATTAGAAGGACAGGGGCACTGACACACTTTCAGGGGAGCACCCATAAGGACACTCCTCAAAGAAGAACAGATGGACAGACAACACTACACAGATCAAGATCACAACTGGTCAGAAAATTTCAGTTTAAATTTTTGACAGATATTCTGCAATTTTTTTTCCCCTCCAATTTCAATCAGCTCTAATCAGTTATTTACATTTCAAGTGGATAAGAACTCCAACTGCTTATTTCTGAAGTTATGGAAAGAGAAAATGCTTCAAAGAAGATTTCAGTATGGTTTAAGGGAAAATTTAATGTCAATCTCAGAAACTTGCCAACATATGATGAGCTAAAAATTCAACCTGGAAGAGTGGTCTCTATACCATCTTTTCCTAAACCGTAGGATGAGTCATTCCCCAATCATACAGCGCAGTAGTCCAGGGTCCTTTGAGACAAATTTAAAAAAATAAATAAAACCTCAACTAGAACCAGCAGTTAACCCAGTGGCATCACGGAGCAAAACTCACCTTCCACAGTAACATCAGCTTCTGGCAAAAGCTTTTGTAAACAGATAAGCCTTATTATACATGGAACAAGGATGGGGAGAATAGGTTCAAAAGCCAGTATTTCAAAAAGAGTAGAGCATTCTCTAAGCAAGGGAGGTCCTGCTTGAATGTCTCTGCTGATCATAACTATGGTGGTATGACATACAAAATGGGAAATGACTACCTAGGAAGGAGTAATGCGGAAAGTGATTGAGGGGTCATAGTGGACTGTAAGCTAAATAGGAGTCAAAAGTGTAACACTGTTGCCAAAATAAACAAGCCCAAATATCATTCTGGGATGTATTAGGAGGACTGTTGTAAGTAAAACACGAGAAGTAATTCTTCTGCTCTACTCCTTGCCGATTAGGCCTCAACTGGAATATTGTGTCCAGTTCTGGGTGCCACATTTCAGGAAAGATGTGGACAAATTGGAGAAAGTCCAGAGAAGAGCAACAAAAATGATTAACGGTCGAGAAAACATGACCTGTGAGGGAAGATTGAAAAAATTGGGTTTGTTTAGTCTGGAAAAGAGAAGACAGAGGGGACATGATAACAGTTTTCAAGTACATAAAAGGTTGTTACAAGGAGGAGGGAGAAAAATTCTTCTTCTTAACCTCTGAGAATAGGACAAGAAGCAGTGGGCTTAAATTGCAGAAAGGGAGGTTTAGGTTGGACATTAGGAAAAACTTCCTAACTCTCAGGGTGGTTAAGCAGTGGAATAAATTGCCTAGTGAGGTTGTGGAGTCTCCATCATTGGAGATTTTTAAGAGCAGGTTTGACAAACACCTGTCAGGAATGGTATAGATAATACTTAGTTCGGCCATGAGTGCAGGGGACTGGACTAGATGACCTCTCGAGGTCCATTCCAGTCCTATGGTTTCATGACATGGAGAGTGGCTCTCTCTCAAATAGGCAGCCTTTTACAGGTCAAAGCCAACACCTTAAATCAGAGTATTTGGACTGAAATTCAGCCTGCTAGGTCCTATCTGTGCCCCAGTCTCCCACAAAGACTGGGTTTGGCATTCAAAGCCACTAGGTGTTGTGTTCTGTATTTAAAAAACAATTAAAAAAACCCAAAACACAAACTCTCAGATTTAGAAGAAGGATGCAGAAGCTCTTCCAAACAGAAAAACAAGGTCTTAAAGAAAAAATAAGAACATGACAAAGATCTGTATAAAAGCAAGTCTGCAGACAACTTTATAATCACATAGTAAAGATAGTAAAATATAACTTTTGAACAGATGAGAGACCAGGCCTTTAATCTCTTTCAAAATTTTCTCACCTGTCATCCTTCGTGCGCCAGCATTCTGCATTCACTTTCTTTTTGGTCTTTATAACTTAAACCGAAAACAGAACAGATCATCTTTCCAGATAGGACTGCACAAAGAGGGAAGCCTCAAGGAGGTTAAAGTCAGGAGTTATTCAAGGAAACTCAGCTTCAAGGAAAGCCGTTTGTATAATTGTAGTGCCTAACCTAGTCATTAGGTCGAACCCCATTGTGCTAAGCACACAGAACAAGGAGATCCCACTTTAGAGAGGATATACTATCTTATCAGTCACTAATCTTCCACTCAGTAGCCACTTCCAACAGGATGGATTGATTTAAATAAAAGCAATTTAAATCAGGAAGCAAGAAACATTAGTTAAATAATCAATTTTAATTTTGTTTTGCATTTGTACTTTTTAGTTATTTTCCTAAGGAAAGGTTGATTCTCATTGGTCGATTACCAATAAAATAAGTCAATTTGTGGGGCTAAAAATAGCCTTAATACATCAACCTGTTTCACTCTGTATTTGCTGAACACTTCTGCCTTTGCTACATCATTAGCAATTTTACTGTCTCCATCTAGAACAGGGTTAGGATTCCTTTCCTTCCTGATATATTTAAACTCCTTAACACAGTCAGCCATAGATTTTCCTCCCAATTTATTTGGGTTCCCTTATCAAGTTTGCAAAAAGAAAAGGAGTACTTGTGGCACCTTAGAGACTAACCAATTTATTTGAGCATAAGCTTTCGTGAGCTACAGCTCACTTCATCGGATGCATACTGTGGAAAGCGTAGAAGATCTTTTTATACACACAAAGCATGAAAAAATACCTCCCCCCACCCCACTCTGCTGCTGGTAATAGCTTATCTAAAGTGATCACTCTCCTTACAATGTGTATGATAATTAAGTTGGGCCATTTCCAGCACAAATCCAGGGTTTAACAAGAACGTCTGAGGAGGTCGGGGGGGCGGGGGGGGGGAAACAAGGGGAAATAG
Organism: Lepidochelys kempii; assembly: GCF_965140285.1. Classification (NCBI taxonomy): domain Eukaryota; kingdom Metazoa; phylum Chordata; order Testudines; family Cheloniidae; genus Lepidochelys; species Lepidochelys kempii. The sequence continues at coordinate 103,277,038 of NC_136388.1, read as the reverse complement.
GGGAAGTCACCTACTACAGGACAGGCCTAACAAAGAAAATAACAGAACGCCACTAGCCGTCACCTTAAGCCCCCAACTAAAACCCCTCCAACGCATTATTAAGGATCTACAACCTATCCTGAAGGATGACCCAACACGCTCACAAATCTTGGGAGATAGGCCAGTCCTTGCCTACAGACAGCCCCCCAACCTGAAGCAAATACTCACCAGCAACCACATACCACACAACAGAACCACTAACCCAGGAACCTATCTTTGCAACAAAGCCCGTTCCCAACCGTGCCCACATATCTATTCAGGGGACACCATCACAGGGCCTAATAACATCAGCCACGCTATCAGAGGCTCATTCACCTGCACATCCACCAATGTGATATATGCCATCGTGTGCCAGCAATGCCCCTCTGCCATGTACATTGGTCAAACTGGACAGTCTCTACGTAAAAGAATAAATGGACACAAATCAGATGTCAAGAATTAACACATTCATAAACCAGTCGGAGAACACTTCAATCTCTCTGGTCACGCGATTACAGACATGAAAGTTGCGATATTACAACAAAAAAACTTCAAATCCAGACTCCAGCGAGAAACTGCTGAATTGGAATTCATTTGCAAATTGGATACAATTAACTTAGGCTTGAATAGAGACTGGGAGTGGCTAAGTCATTATGCAAGGTAACCTATTTCCCCTTGTTTTTTCCTACCCCCCCCCCGATGTTCTTGTTAAACCCTGGATTTGTGTTGGAAATGGCCCACCCTGATTATCATACACATTGTAAGGAGAGTGATCACTTTAGATAAGCTATTACCAGCAGGAGAGTGGGGTGGGAGGAGGTATTTTTTCATGCTTTGTGTGTATATAAAAAGATCTTCTACACTTTCCACAGTATGCATCCGATGAAGTGAGCTGTAGCTTACGAAAGCTCATGCTCAGATAAATTGGTTAGTCTCTAAGGTGCCACAAGTCCTCCTTTTCTTTTTGCGTATACAGACTAACACAGCTGCTACTCTGAAACTTATCCAGTTTCTATACTTCATAAATTCTAATTTATATTGATTGCGATCTACTGCCCCTTTTTCCCATTTGTAATATAGGTTTTTTAAGCACAGTGCTGGCAGTGCCAAGGTCAGTTTATAGAACCTAGAAGAGGGTCTTGAAGCTGAGGAAGCCTGTTTAAGGGTCTGCATGAACCCCTGCCTGGAACCTCAGGCAGTTCAGCTGATTTCACCCACAGAGATTCCCAAGAGGAGAAAGGCCTGGAGCCTGAGGTGATACTCCCTAAGGGTTTGCACTCTGTAAGCCCTCTCCAGCACACTGGCCCCGCCCACCGCAACGCTTAATTTCTTGCCCTCGCTTCCCTCACAACTGCCTCAGCCCCTCGCAAGCTGGCTGGGTATGGGAAACAATCCTGCAAAATCACCTACTTTGTCCAGTCCCGTGGGGGGGTTTCCGTGTCTCATCCTCTGTGTCGGAGGACAAGAGTAATCGTCTCTGTTCAGAGGCCCCATCAGGACCAAGGTTACAGACCTGAGGGATGCTGACCAAGGGTCTGGGGGCTCCCAGCTGAAAGGGGAAAACAACGGAGGATGACCCAGCCCTCAAGCGAGCCCAGCTGCTTCTCATGCCCCTACAGGAGGGCCCGGCTCGCGCCCCGAGATTCCCCGGCAGGGCTCTGGCTCCCGCCCCTCGCCCGCCTCTCCCCCCGCGCTGTTCCCCGACAGGTCTTCACCCCGCAATGCACTCACCCGGACGCGCTGCCTAGGCCCGCGCGCCATCCTCGCGCGGAACCCGCGGCCGTTCAAACCGCCCGCCCGCCCGCCGCTCTGTTCAGCCCCCGCCACGTCCGGGGCGGTACTTCCCCCTCCCGGTCTGGTCGCGCATGCGCCGAGGGGGAGCCACGCTTCCACGTCCAACCGCAGCTCCCCGATGAGCCCCGCAGGTGCGGCCGCTGCCAGTGCGGGCCCGGCCCTCTGCGACCCCGTCCCCGCCAGCAACCGGCTCCAGGGCCCCGCGGCCGCCCTCCCCCGGCCCCGCAGGTTCTGAGCGCGCGCCCGGCGCCTCTTCCCGCGCGGAGACCCATGGGCGCGCCTGCCCCGGCCCCGCCGCGGCGAAGCTCTCCCGCTGGCGCCAGAGAGTACAACAAAAACACGCTGTCTGCAGTGATCTTAGCTGTAGTCATGTGTTTTTTATTAGGCAGTTAGCTGGAAACAAAAGCCTGTTACAATAAGCGAAGCGGCAGTGAAAGCAGCAACATCCCGCGCCAGGAACAACGCTCAACTGGCACCCGCAGCAAGTCTCACCGAGGGCGAGCACGTCCCCCGAAGGGTAAATGGTTTAGTTCAGCTTTGGGGCAGGTGTCGTAACTTGCAGCATCACTTCTTAAGGTATTTTTATGGGTTTAAACTAGGTAGTTTCAATTGTCCAAAGCGATAAGGCTGAGCTTTTAAAGAGTAGAATTTATAATTACACGCTGGTTATGGAGAGGGAGTGTAGCCATGATAGGCCTAGGTGGTCTTTTAGTGGAGCAACTTCTGTTAGTGAAAGAGAGAAGCTGACATAGCACTCCTCTTCATGAGGAAAGGTCTTACCACCTGAGCACCTACACAGCAACAAAACAGCCCCTGGTGCACGCTAGCCCCGGGTTCTTTGGTGCTGTGTCAACATACCCTCTAATGTTTCTCTCACCCCCAGAAGTTGGTCCAATAAAATGTATTACCTCACCCACCTTGTCATTTCTGGTTAGAAAATGACACCTAAGATTTCTTGCTCAGGTATTAGCAGGTAGTAAGAATCTACCAGCAAACTAAGGCATTCATCACCTAGGATACATTCAAAAGCATCAACTGAGACTTAAATAAAAGGTGCATCAAAAGCAGCACTTTGAACACAGTTCTCTGTTGCCGCACTAGAAGACAAATTGTTACCTGTTACTGAATAGATATGTGTAGCACACTTAGCAAGACTGGCATTGGTTTATTTAAACTGTAGTCCATGACCCTCTGCACAGATTTAGGAACAAAATTACTTAATTCATGCTTGTTCAATACAAAACTCAGCATCAGAGTTTACATACAGCTCATGGCCTCCAAGTTACCACACATCAGTGAGAGAAAGATAATGACACCCCCACATTAAGAAAAAAGCCTTTCTGGGTGATCCTTATTATACTGCAAGAATTAATATACTTGATGCAGATATTTAGTAGATGAAAATCTATACTTACCTGGGATTTCATTTCTGCTGAAATGAATAGAACTATTTAAAAACCAAGCTATAGAAAGGAAGGTAAAAGGCCAGCAGCCCAGAACATTGTTTTGACAGCAGCACAGAAAGGGTAGTAAAGGCGAAACGCTGGTCAAATAGATCAAACTGGGCAAACCAGAGCTTTATTTTAAAAAAGTCCTTGCTACAGTACCTAGGACTGTGCCTCTGTACATAATTAACAATCATTCCTGAAGGATTTGTATTTGGCACCAGTTTGTTTACTTAAACAGTTTGGGGGCATTAATTTTAAACCAATTTTGTTTTTCAACAGAATAGGAGCTATCATCACCAAGCCAATTAGCTGAGATACAGGAGAATCTTTTTTTTTTTTAAACCAAGCACTGAGTTCTCATCTAAATCAACACAGTACAGAAAGTTCCAAAACAGGAGGTCAAACATTAAAAGGCTGATATAGGCTCAAGTGGTTTATAAAACCTGTAAAAAGACTACACCAGCAAATATGCCCTTTCAATCTGCACAGTTAAGAAGTGAATGCAGGGAGCAACACTCACTAGTTGGAAATCATGTCATGGAAGAATCGCACATATACCAACAGGAACACCTGAAATCAAACATTAAAAAGCTCCAATTCCCAATCCACATAAGAGGAGAAAAATTCGTAGGAAGATTGAATCAATCCATGAAATCACAATTGGATGGACAGTTCATACTTTCCCCATCAAGTACTAGGCCTTGCAAACATACAGCACATGTGCCCAACTCAATCTTTTTCAAACTCCTTATGGAATAGAAAGTTCCCAATCTCTACAGCCTCTCCCCATTATGCACAAAGTATGTCTGTCTGTGCTCTTAAATCACCATCATGTATCACTTCAGCCACAGAGTACCAGGCAGATTAAGTAGAAATGCACGGTCTTTAGCTCCCATCTCCTTTGCAGAGGAGTCTGAGAGGCTCAATTCTGGGAGAGTTGTGTGGGCACAGAGTCCTTCATGCAGATTCATTGGTCTCTATTGGCTTAACCATATGGTCTGGTTTGTTGCCAGCAGCGTAGTGATCCCACATCTGAAGGTAAAGCCGCTCCAGTTCCATTGTGTACTGTTTGGTGTTGAACAAAGGACTTGATATTCTCTGCTTCCAGACTTTACTACGAATTTTCTTCAGGCTACACAAAGAGCGTTAAAAGCAAGCAGTTAGATGAGAAGCAGACAAAGGAACAAACAGCTATTGTGATCTATTACCTCAACTAACCCAGAACTCTCAGCACGCCATTGCATCAGCAAATCCCTTTACTGTCATCCCCTACTCAAAATCCACGTTGCTGTTCCTTCCCCAGTGTGAAATGGTCAACTTCACAGAAACTCAACTTTTTCATTGTAGGTGAAAATGCTATGGACATTTGTATTAGTACTGCTACATGCTAATTAACCAGACCCACCAACCCTTCATTACAGCCCCATCAGATGGAATTTCCTCAACTGCAAGTGCCCCTTTATTTCAGTCTAGGTTTTTCTTTCTGAAAGGAAAGTGAAAATGCATTTTGTTTGCGTTTACTTTCTGCAGAAGGTTCAATATATCAGCATTCCTATCTCCCTCCCAGCAGCTTCACAAAGTAAACAGTAATCTCCAGGCAGAAGGTTCTTTATTACTCTGTAGCTCCACAGGGAATGAGAAACGGGGGAAACAAGTTCTATGAAAAAAAAGCCCATGTCTAATTTCAATACATTTGGTCCATCCTTAACCCCACAGACCATTAACAATGACTATATGGATACACTACCAAGAGGCAGTGTGAACAGGAGCAGTGATTACAAGGTTAGGATTAAGGAAGTTCTAAATTCGAATTCCAGCTCTGCCGATATCGCAATGTGACATCCTGCACATGATGCTCAATCTCAGTCTCTATATCTGTAAAATTAGAATTACTTCATAGGGAATATGTTGAGCGTTCCTCAATGCTGGGAGGGCTAGTCAATGATTCTGTAGTGATCTGAACATGTAAAGTGCCAAGTATTTTTAGGGAGGACAAGTGCATAATTTGGGCACTTCATGATACTCACCCATCTGAACATGCCACACCCCATTCTAGTATAGTTCCCTTCCACATCTGCCTTCCTAGCTCCTATTATGGCTATTTAAAGAGCTCAGCCCTCCCTGAGAAGGCAGCCTGTCACACACATCCCACCCACTATCTTCAGCATGGAGTTCTGGGGTCTGTGAAAGAATTCCCCCCCCCCGGCCCCTTTGCCTCCAACCTTGGCCTCTATTGAAGGCATATATTGCTCCCTTCTGCTGCTTCCTGGTATGAGGATCCTAGATCCCCAACAGAGTAGGCAGGCAGCTAAACCAGGGAGGATAAGAGGAGGTAATTCCCTCAGGACACATTGTGGATATGAGTTCTAGCCCAGTTCCTCATTCCAACGAGCACAGACCTTACTTCCTCATCAGCAAAGCAGTTTAGTGGCTTCTTCAAAACCCTGGAGGTCAGTCAGCTCCCAAGGTAACTAACAGCTGGTAACTTTATCAGTCAGAATAAGTTCAGTAGAACGAAAGTAATGACATGCCTCACTGCTTATAGCTGTTTATGTTTATTCTATTTTGCTTCCTAACACTCACTATCCCCAATAATGGTGCCTTACTATTCTAGATCTTCATTTCATCCTCAAAACTGGATTTACTTACTATTCTAGATCAGTTCCCAGTTTCACAGCAATATCTTCATATTCTTGTCTACTCTTAGCAATAAGTTCAAGACAACCAAGGCAAGTAAGCTGGGAGGCAGCAACCCGTGATGCAAGAGTTTCTCCTGTAAAAAGAGAAAAGAAAGTGATAACCAGTACTTCTTGATGCTTTACAGTTTACTTAATTTTTTTCTCCTGCCTGAGAAAACACACAAGGGGAGGTTGCTAGACTATCTGTTCTGGAAAGCCTGCTCACTAGCTAGAACTGGGAAGCACCTAATTTCTTTACTATCTATGAACTCTTCACACTAGATATTTACATATACAAGATCAAAATAAAAACAAGAAGGATTCACAGAATATCAGGGTTGGAAGGGACCTCAGGAGGTCACCTAGTCCAACCCCCTGCTCAAAGTAGGACCAATCCCCAACTAAATCATCGCAGCCAGGGCTTTGTCAAGCCTGACCTTAAAAACTTCTAAGGAAGGAGATTCCACCACCTCCCTAGGTAACGCACTCCAGTGTTTCACCACCCTCCTAGTGAAAAAGTTTTTCCTAATATCCAACCTAAACCTCCCCCACTGCAACTTGAGTCCATTACTCCTCGTTCCATCATCTGCTACCACTGAGAACAGTCTAGATCCATCCTCTTTGGAACCCCCTTTCAGGTAGTTGAAAGCAGCTATCAAATCCCCCCTCATTCTTCTCTTCCACAGACTAAACAATCGCAGTTCCCTCAGCCTCTCCTCATAAGTCATGTGTTCCAGACCCCTAATCATTTTTGTTGCCCTCTGCTGGACTCTCTCCAATTTTTCCACATCCTTCTTGTAGTGTGGGGCCCAAAACTGGACATAGTACTCCAGATGAGGCCTCACCAATGTCGAATAGAGGGGAACGATCACATCATTCGATCTGCTGGCAATGCCCCTACTTATACAGCCCAAAATGCCACTGGCCTTCTTGGCAACAAGGGCACACTGTTGACTCATATCCAGCTTCTCGTCCACTGTAAACCCCTAGGTCCTTTTCTGCAGAACTGCTGCCTAGCCATTCGGTCCCTAGTCTGTAGCGGTGCATGGGAATCTTCCATCCTAAGTGCAGGACTCTGCACTTGTCCTTGTTGAACCTCATCAGATTTTTTTTGGCCCAATCCTCCAATTTGCCTAGGTCCCTCTGTATCCTATCCCTACCCTCCAGCGTATCTACCTCTCCTCCCAGTTTAGTGTCATCTTCAAACTTGCTGAGGGTGCAATCCACACCATCCTCCAGATAATTTACGAAGATATTGAACAAAACCGGCCCCAGGACTGACCCTTGGTGCACTCCACTTGATACCGGCTGCCAACTAGACATGGAGCCATTGATCACTACCCATTGAGCCCGACAATCTAGCCAACTTTCTATCCACCTTATAGTCCATTCATCCAGCCCATACTTCTTTAACTTGCTGGCAAGAATACTGTGAGAGACCGTGTCAAAAGCTTTGCTAAAGTCAAGGAACAACACGTCCACTGCTTTCCCCTCATCCACAGAGCCAGTTATCTCGCCATAGAAGGCAATTAGATTAGTCAGGCATGACTTGCCCTTGGTGAATCCATGCTGACTGTTCCTGATCACTTTCCTCTCTTCTAAGTGCTTCAGAATTGATTCCTTGAGGACCTGCTCCATGACTGAAGGTCTATAACAATTACATTCAGTATGAATTGTCACCATGTGACTACAATTTTGTTTCCCTGAGACATTACCTGGCATAGTAACCATGGGAGTCCCAGCCCAGAGTACATCCATTCCAGTAGTGTGCCCATTACAAAGTGGAGTATCTAGACAAACATCAGCCAACTGGCCCCTCCGCACATGTTCCTCTTTGGGGGCAACAGGAGAGAAGATGATTCGGTTCTGGGGAAGGCCCATGTTCTGTGCATATTGTTGAATATTGGGTTCTCCTACAGCTGGGAAACGCAACAGCCACAATACGCTGTTTGGAACTCGCTTCAGAATCTACAACCAAACCAGGAAGAAAATAAAGGGTAAGTGTGTTAAAAACATTCAGAAGCATCACCCTCCTGGATAGATCAGAACAAGCCAATCGTAGCAGGAAATCACAGAAATGTATGACTGGAAGGGCCCTCGATAGGTCATTTAATCCAGTCCTCTGCACTGAGGCAGGTCTAAGTACTATCTAGATCATTCCTGACAGGTGTTTGTCTAACCTGTTCCTAAAAGCCTCCAGTGACTTAGATTCCACAACCTCCCTAGGTAATTTGTTCCAGTGCTTAACTACCCTGATAGTTAGGAAGTTTTTCCTAATGTCTAACCTAAAACTCTCTTACTGCAATTTAAGCCCATTGCTTCTTGTCCAGTCCACTGGGTTAAGGAGAACAATTTATCACACTCTTTATAACAGCCTTTTATGTACTTGATGACTTAGGTCCCCTCTCAGTCTTCTCTTCTCCAGATTGAAAAAATTGGGTTTGTTTAATCTTGATGTATACGTCATGTTTTCTAGACATTTAGTCCGTTTTGTTGCTCTCCCTCAACTTCCCTACATCTTTCCCCAACTGTGGTACCCAGAACTGCACACAGCACTCCAGCTGAGGCATCACAATCAGTGCTGTCTTGTCTTGTTTGCAACACCCCCGCTAATACATCCCAGAATGACGTTTGCTTGTTTTGCGACAGTATTAAATATGAGTCAACAATGTAATACTGTTGGCAAAACAAGCAAACAACATTGTGGGATCTATTAGCAGGAGTGCTGTAAGCAAGACAGAAGATGTAATTCTTCCACTCTACTCAGCACTGATTGATAAGGCCTTAGCTGGAGTGCTGTGTGCAGTTCTAGTAACCACAGTTGGGGAAAGATGTGGACAAACTAGAGCAGCCGTTCTCAAATTGTGGGCTGGGAACCCAAAGTGGGTGGCAACCCTGTTTAAATGGGGTCTCCTGGGCTGGCAACTCCTGGGAATGGGTTGAAGCCGAAGCCCAAGGGATTCACACCCCTCCTTCCTCACCCCCAAACTCCGTTGGCAGGGCTTGGGCCTTGGCTTCAGTTCCCCCTCCCAGGGTGAGGTAGTAATTTTTGTTGTCAGAAGGAAGTTGCAGTGCAATGAATTTTGAGAACCACAGAACTAGAGGAAGTGAAGAGGGAGAACAATAAAAAGGATTAAAGGTCTAGAAAACATGACCTACAAGGAAAGACTGAAAAAATTGGATTTGTGAAATGCCTCACTTTCAAAGTGAAAGTCAAAGTCAGTCACACAATGCTTCAAAATGTAAGTGCAAACTTCTGAAATACGACCTGAAGTGCATACAGCATGCACCTCTCATTTCACTTTTGTACCACAGTTTGGGTGGAAGTAACGTTTGCCAGTTAATTTTAATAAGACAAACAGCAGCATAAAGGGGTGTGTACCCACAGCAGATGAAACGACGAGGTATATTTAGCGTTCGTGAAAATGCTGGAGTCACAGCCTCAGAGACTGAAGTTTCCAATTTACTTACAGGGAGCATTATGCAGTAGTTCATAACAGCAGCCATACTTGGTCAGACCAAAGGTCCATTTAGCCCAATATCGTGTCTTCCAACAGTGGCCAATCCCAGGTGCCCCAGAAGGAATGAACAGAACAGGGAATCATCAAGTGATCCATCCACTGTTGCCCATTCCCAGCTTCTGGCAAACAGAGGGTAGGGCCCCATCCCTGCCCATCCTGGCTAATAGCCATTGATGGACCTAATCTCCATGAATTTATCTAATTCATTTTTTAATCCTGTTAGTGTCTTGGCCTTATCATCATCCTCTGGCAAGGAGTTCCACAGGTTCAGTGTGTGTTGTGTGAAAAAATACGTGTTTGTTTTAAACCTGCTGCCTATTAATTTCCATTTGGTGGCCCCTAGTTCTTGTGTTTTGAGGAGTAAATAACACTTCCTTACTTACTTTCTTCATACCAGTCATGATTTTATAGACCACTATCATATCATATCCCCCAAGCTGAAGTGTCCCAGTTGTATTAATCTATCCTCATACGGCAGCTGTTCCATACCCCTAATAGTTTTTGTTGCCCTTTTCTGAACCTTTTCCAATTCCAATATATCTTTTTTGAGAATGGGCAACCGCATCTGCACACAGTATTCAAGATGTGGATTTATATAGAGGCAATATGATATTTTCTGTCTTATCTATCCGTTAATGATTCCCAACATTCTGTTTTCTTTTTTAACTGCTGCTACACATTGAATGGATGTTTTCGGAGAACTATCCAAAATGACTCCAAGATCTCTTTCTTGAGTGGTAACAGCTAATTTAGACCCCATCTTTTTATATGTATAGTTGGGATTATGTTTTCCAATGTGCATTACTTTGCATTTATCAGCAGTGCAAAACTTCCTTACAGTGCCTCATCAGTATGACTCAACATAAGAACACCCATACCGGGTCAGACCAAGGGTCCATCTAGCCCAGTGTCCTTCTGACAGTGGCCAATCTCAGGTACATCAGAGGGAATGAACAGAACAGGTAATCAAGTGATCCATTCCCTGTCACTCTGACCAGAAGTGAGATGTTCAGCCTCTGTACCCATCTAATGGTGGACTTGTCAGGTAAGAGCACAGATAATGGTGCGAATAAGTGCCAGTTGTGGTGTAAACTGGACAGGACTAAACAGCTTATTACACAATTCCTATGGAAAAAAACTCTCAGAAGCATAACAATTTTCACTCAACTCGGATCAGATTTATAATGAGACTCAAAGAGATTCCAAATCCCATGATCATCCAATCCCCTATTCCGGAGAATGTTGTAAGGATTCAAAAAGGTTCATCCCAAATAAATATTCTCAACAAACCAAGCAAGGAAACTGAAATCTTTCCCTGACCTGAACAAGGGCAATTTAAGTTAAAGATCTGCTGCTCATTTTAAAACCGTTCCTGTAAACAAAACAGCAGTCAAATTATGGAGTTCTGATCTGAGACTTCGTAGCAAACGTAACTACTCACATTAGCCCACATCTGTAAAGTGGAAGGGTCAATCTTATATAGCTGGTTAAAGTTACAGTACACAACAGCATCCTCTGGTAACCCATACTGAGAGCGGGTGGTAACAATGATGGTACGTGGAACCTCTTCTCCAGTTGCTGCCTTGTTGTTAATCTAGGAAGAACATAAGAAAGTTCAACTATACAGCTAATTTAGAGCACTGAAATTCAGACCACAGGATACCTAATGAAATAATCCAGTAAAGTGTTTAACAGCATAAATTCTTACCTGAAAAGTTAAGTATCGGAGGTAGCCGTGTTAGTCTGTATCCACAAAAACAAGGAATCTGGTGGCACCTTAAAGACTAACAGCTTTATTAGGGCTGTGATGGGTTGGATCACAGAAACCCTCTGGGAGCTACCATCTGATGTGCCCAGACTACTTCTGCTCCTGTTTTCCTGCCCTGGCATCTTAAGACTTCAATGCCCTGCCTGGTTTGAGCCAGACCCACATTTGAACCACGTCCTCTAACAGCTGTAGGCTTAATTGAAAGCAATTTAGGAAGTGTTCCTGTCCTTGACACTCAGATGCCCAACTCCCAATGGGGTCCAAACCCTAAATAAATCCATTTTACACTATATAAAGCTTACACAGGGTAAACTCAAATTGTTCACCCTCGATAACACTGATAAAGAGATATGCACAGCTGTTTGCCCCCCAGGTATTAATACATACTCTGGGTTAATTAATAAGTAAAAAGTGATTTTATTAAATACAGAAAGTAGGATTTAAGTGGTTCCAAGTAGTGACAGACAGAACAAAGTGAATTACCAAGCAAAATAAAACAAAACACGCAAGTCTATATCTAATCAAACTGAATACAGATAAAAACCTCACCAGTTCCAGTAAGCTTCCTTTTACAGACTAATCTCCTTCTAGTCTGGGTCCAGCAATCACACACACCCCCTGTAGATACTGTCCTTTGTTCCAGTTTCTTTCAGGTATCTTTGGGGGTGGAGAGGCTCTCTCTTTACTCAGCTGAAGACAAAATGGAGGTGTCTCCCAAGGGTTTAAATAGACTCTCTCTTGTGGGTGGAGACCCTCTCCTCTCTCCTATGCAAAGTCCAGCTACACAATGGAGTTTTGGAGTCACCTGGGCAAGTCATATGTCCATGCATTACTGAGTTCATTACCAGCCAAGCCACATTCCTGGGAAAGCCCAGATGTGGACTGGCATCTCCAAGTTCATTGTTGGCTTAAGGTCTTCTTGACTGGGCACTTACTGAGAATAGTCGTTTCTCAGGAAGCTGTCCAACTGCTTCACTAAAACCTACTCAGAATCAAAGTATGCAACCAATATTCATAACTTCGAATACCAAAGTGATACATGCATACAAATAGGATTAATAGATTCAGTAGATCATAACCTTTACAGAGATGTGTTACATGGCATATGTAGCATAAAACACATTCTAGTTATGTCATATATACATTCATAAGTATACTTCCATTAAGGGAAAACTGGGGGTCAGATCTCCAGGAGGGGGGAGTTCATCTAGCTGACCTTTTGGGAACTGAAAGTGGGGCGTCCAAAGGGGTTTTACCAATCCAAGACACTCCATTAAAAGATGATGTTCTTGCTACGCTTGTAAGAGATGAAGCTCTCTCTCCAAGACCGAAGGGGAAATCTCTCTGTATGGGTGAAACTTCACAAGGGAGTGGGGTCCAGCCCAGAGAAATTCTAGAGGGAGAGGTCAAGGGCAGGCATGGTTGCAGTATTCCCTTTCCCTGCCAAAGCCCCGAACACATGCCTGAATTAAAAGCCTTCTCCAAAGTGGCAGAAGAATCTGCATCACAGTGCATACCGGGGGCATAAAGAACTAGGAAAATGCAGTAGACACTAAACAAGCTAAATCATGTGAACAAAGCCTGTCCACCGTAGATTTGCTGTTAATCTTGTGTCTTGCTAATTCATCCATGGGTTAAAACAAAGGAGTTAATACTAGTGGTTAATGCTTTAAAGATGTGGGACATACCCGATTTGTGGAAGAAAGTGTTGTACATGCTAGGGATGGTGACAACACAGCCCCACAAGCATGTTACTTTTCAGCCTATACCTGTAAACAGATTGGAAGCTTGGCACAGCAGCAAAAGCATAACAGGCCCATGCTGCTATGTAGAAGGGGAAACTGAGGCACCCCACCTTATGGCATTGGTGGCTAAATGGAAAACAACAGAACACCACTGGCCATCACATACAGCCCCCAGCTAAAACCTCTCCAGCACATAATCAATGATCTACAACCTATCCTGGAAAACGATCCCTCACATTCTATAACAGATTTTAAAGTAGCTATACTTGAACAAAAACACACTTCAGAAACAGATTTCAAAGAGAAACAGCAGAACTAAAATTCATTTGCAAATTTAACACCATTAATTTGGGCTTGAATAGGGACTGGCTGGCTCATTACAAAAGCAGCTTTGCCTCTCCTGGAATTGACACCACCTTATCTATCATTGGGAGTGGACTACATCCACCCTGATCTAATTGGCCCTGTCAACACTGGTTCTCCACTTGTGAGGTAACTCCCGTCCCTTCATGTGTCATTATATAATGCCTGCATCTGTAATTTTCACTCCATGCATCTGAAGTGGTGTTTTACCCACGAAAGCTTATGCCCTAATAAATCTGTTAGTCTTTAAGGTGCCACCAGACTCCTGGTTATTTTTACCTGAAGAGTTGATTCAAGTTATGTCAAATATGAGGAAAAGGAAGGTTACTCACTTGTAACCAAAATACTTTGAGATATAGCTGCACGTTCACACACTAGAAATGTATTCATGGCGTGTTAGGATACAAATATTCAGGCCTGTCCGTAAAGGCCTATACTCTAAGAAATTAGGTGTATTCTTATCACTTGGCTAGTTATAGAGGTATAAAAGAAAGAATCAAAATCATTGTCTGCCAGTGTAAGAGCTTTCTCTTACTGTGTCTGTCTGAGGCCCTGTTCTTAGGTTAAGGCCTTTGGCTAAGCAGCAGAGGCAGCCATAAGCTGGGAAGCGAATGGTCAGATCCTCACCTTCTAAACTAGTCACATTGAAAGAAGGTGCTATTGGGCTGTTAGGAATACAATCCTGTCCTGATAATGCCTATCGCCTCCAGAGAAAGGGAAGTGCCTAGAAGATGTAAAAGGAAACTTAGTTTGATAGCATCCTGTCTGGCAAGAACTCACTTATCAATAGCTGGGATGTGAAATCCTCATTTCTTTGTTGTTCTATCACTGTAGTCGCCATTTCCCTATTGTTTGTCTGCATAATCTCTGTCTGGTTCTGTGATTGTTCCTGTCTGCCGTATAATTAATTTTGCTGGGTGTAAACTAATTAAGGTGGTGGGATATAATTGGTTAAATAATCAGTAAAATGATTGGTTAAGGTATAGCTAAGCAGAACTCAAGTTTTACTATATAGTCTGCAGTCAATCAGGAAGTGAGTGGGGAATGGGAACAGGGGTGGGGAAATTGGAATCATGTTTAGTTAAGGGCAGGAATGGGAACAGGGACACAGGTAAGGCTCTCTGTTGTCAGAGCTGGGAAGGGGGACACTAACGACGGAAACTGGAATCATGCTTGCTGGAAGTTCACCCCAATAAACATTGAATTGTTTGCACCTTTGGACTTCGGGTATTGTTGCTCTCTGTTCATGCGAGAAGGACCAGGGAAGTAAGTGGGTGAAGGAATAAGCCCCCTAACATGGTGCAACTTGGATTAGTGGAACCTTCTTGGAACAAAACCTACTGGAGCACTTGCACACTTCCTGCCCTTCCCCTCGCAGCTCTAAACATCTGGAGGACAGAGCTATAAAGGGGGCAGGGCATAGTTTCTCCTACTACCGCCTCCTCCTACAGTCTCAAGTTGAAATTACGACTGAGGAAGGAAAGTGTGTAGGTCATCTCAAAGAATGCCAATTACAGGTGAGTATCTTTCATTTCTTCACATGGCCTCTGCATATTCCCATGCTCATGTATTTGACAAGTAGTACTCCTACTGCCATACAGTAGGTTAAAGAGGTTCAGTTAAATAGAAATTGTAACACTGCCTTTGTGAAAGTATGAAGAGAGCATTAAGTCGTAGCTCTACAGATTGGATATATTCCTATATTAACAGAGGACGCTTCCATGGCCTCATTTAGTCAAGTCCAATCGGAACATTTCTGGGTGAAGTACAGGTATGTTCATAACACTCTTCAATACAGCAGTCCTGCTTTTAAGAGTTCACAAAATTGTAGTATATCTTCTGGAAGGAAAGACAATGATGAATTCACACTGCTATGTTGCAAAGTTTGAACATTCAGATCCAAAGGGGAAGGGTGGTCCAGTGGTTAGAGCACTAGCCTAGGACTAGGAGACCCAAGTTCAATTCCTTGCTCTGCTAAAGACTTCCTGTGTGACCTTGGGCAAGCCACTTAGCTCTTCTTTACCCCAGAGCGGATGTAAGAATAACTACATTAAAAACTGTGAAGAGCTAAGATACTATAGTGATGGGGGGGGGGGGGGGGATATAAAAAACAAAAGAGGGAGACAGATAGCATCTATATCTGAACAGCTCACAAGTAAAGGAGACTGTTCCCTCAACATTGGACCTAGCAACTGATCCAGACAAGAGACCCCTGATGCAGGGCACTTCCCTTGAACCATTTTGGGAGATGACTGCCTTTCTTCAGCCCTTTTAAATACAGGGCAAAACCTTAGACAAGGCTAATATTACCTCATGCCATATAAGGTGATCTTCCAGTCTGAAATATTGGAACAGAGTGTTGATTACAATCTCTAGCTCCCCTGATCCAAGAAAAGATGTCACACCATGAGTGGTTTGATTCTGTATAAGTGTGGATTTGAGGTGTTTTCTATGAGTCATAACAATGGCTTAATTATATGAAAAGCCAAAATTCACAATCTAACCTCCTACATAAAAAAGACCATAGAATTTCCCCCAAAATAATTCCTTCTGAACTAGAGCATATATCTTTAAAAAAAAAAAAATCTTATCTTGATTTCAAAACAGATGGAGAATCCACCAAAACTGTAGGTAAAACTGTTCCACTGGATAGTTACCCTTATTGTTAAAAATTTACATCTTATTTTCCAGTCTGAATTTGTCTATCTAACTTCCAGACACTGGATCTTGACGTTTGGATCTAGACCACTGGCTCTCAAACTTTTGTACTGGTGACCCCTTTCACAAAGCAAGCGACCCCCCTTACACATTAAAAACACTTTAAAGTATATTTAATACTTAAATATAAGTATTTTCGACCCGATGAGTCAAAAGAATAGTAAATATGGCAGGCGACCAGCTTGGCTTAATGGTGAAATCCTAGCGGATCTTAAACATAAAAAAGAAGCTTACAAGAAGTGGAAGGTTGGACATATGACCAGGGAAGAGTATAAAAATATTGCTCGGGCATGTAGGAATGATATCAGGAGGGCCAAATCGCACCTGGAGCTGCAGCTAGCAAGAGATGTCAAGAGTAACAAGAAGGGTTTCTTCAGGTATGTTGGCAACAAGAAGAAAGCCAAGGAAAGTGTGGGCCCCTTACTGAATGAGGGAGGCAACCTAGTGACAGAGGATGTGGAAAAAGCTAATGTACTCAATGCTTTTTTTGCCTCTGTCTTCACTAACAAGGTCAGCTCCCAGACTGCTGCGCTGCGCATCACAAAATGGGGAAGAGATGGCCAGCCCTCTGTGGAGAAAGAGGTGGTTAGGGACTATTTAGAAAAGCTGGACGTGCACAAGTCCATGGGGCCGGACGAGTTGCATCCGAGAGTGCTGAAGGAATTGGCGGCTGTGATTGCAGAGCCATTGGCCATTATCTTTGAAAACTCGTGGTGAACCGGGGAAGTCGCGGATGACTGGAAAAAGGCTAATGTAGTGCCCATCTTTAAAAAAGGGAAGAAGGAGGATCCTGGGAACTACAGGCCAGTCAGCCTCACCTCAGTCCCCGGAAAAATCATGGAGCAGGTCCTCAAAGAATCAATCCTGAAGCACTTGCATGAGAGGAAAGTGATCAGGAACAGCCAGCATGGATTCACCAAGGGAAGGTCATGCCTGACTAATCTAATCGCCTTTTATGATGAGATTACTGGTTCTGTGGATGAAGGGAAAGCAGTGGATGTATTGTTTCTTGACTTTAGCAAAGTTTTTGACACGGTCTCCCACAGTATTCTTGTCAGCAAGTTAAGGAAGTACGGGCTGGATGAATGGACTATAAGGTGGGTAGAAAGCTGGCTAGATTGTCGGGCTCAACGGGTAGTGATCAATGGCTCCATGTCTAGTTGGCAGCCGGTGTCAAGTGGAGTGCCCCAGGGGTCGGTCCTGGGGCCGGTTTTGTTCAATATCTTCACAAATGATCTGGAGGATGGTGTGGATTGCACTCTCAGCAAATTTGCGGATGATACTAAACTGGGAGGAGTGGTAGATACGCTGGAGGGGAGGGATAGGATACAGAAGGACCTAGACAAATTGGAGGATTGGGCCAAAAGAAATCTGACGAGGTTCAATAAGGATAAGTGCAGGGTCCTGCACTTAGGACGGAAGAATCCAATGCACTGCTACAGACTAGGGGGCCGAATGGCTAGGCAGCAGTTCTGCGGAAAAGGACCTAGGGGTGACAGTGGACGAGAAGCTGGATATGAGTCAGCAGTGTGCCCTTGTTGCCAAGAAGGCCAATGGCATTTTGGGCTGTATAAGTAGGGGCATTGCCAGCAGATCGAGGGACGTGATTGTTCCCCTCTATTCGACATTGGTGAGGCCTCATCTGGAGTACTGTGTCCAGTTTTGGGCCCCACACTACAAGAAGGATGTGGATAAATTGGAGAGAGTCCAGCGAAGGGCAACAAAAATGATTAGGGGGTCTAGAACACATGACTTATGAGGAGAGGCTGAGGGAGCTGGGATTGTTTAGTCTGCAGAAGAGAAGAATGAGGGGGGATTTGATAGCTGCTTTCAACTACCTGAATGGGGGTTCCAAAGAGGATGGCTCTAGACTGTTCTCAATGGTAGCAGATGACAGAACGAGGAGTAATGGTCTCAAGTTGCAGTGGGGGAGGTTTAGATTGGATATTAGGAAAAACTTTTTCACTATGAGGGTGGTGAAACACTGGAATGCGTTACCTAGGGAGGTGGTAGAATCTCCTTCCTTAGAGGTTTTTAAGGTCAGGCTTGACAAAGCCCTGGCTGGGATGATTTAACTGGGAATTGGTCCTGCTTTGAGCAGGGGGTTGGACTAGATGACCTTCTGGGGTCCCTTCCAACCCTGATATTCTATGATTCTAATACCATTATAAATGCTGGAGGCTGACAGCTCGCGACCCCCCATGTAATAACCTCATGACCCCCGAGGGGTCCCAACCCCCAGTTTGAGAACCCCTGATCTAGACTGACCTTAGTCAGTTAGACTGAAGAATCTATGATCAAATATTTGTTCCCCACATAGATACTAAAAGATTCATCATGTTGCCTCTTAATCTTCTCTTTGTTGATATAAGTAGACTGAGCTCCTTATGTCTTTCACTATAAAGGCATATTTTCTAAGCTTTAAGTATTCTCCTGGTTCTTCTCTAAACCCTCGCTAATTTAGCAACATCCATAATTCAAGGATACCAGAACTGGATGCAGTATTGCAGCAGTGGTCACACCAGTGCCAAATGCATATTAGCCGTTTTGGCCACAGTGTTACTCAGCTGTTTATCCTAGGAAGCAGTGACCGAAAAAGATTGAGGGGTTAAGGTGGATAGAGTCCTTCATCCTGTAAGTATAGCCTACACTCTGTTCCTAGATACGTGTACATTTAGCCATATTAAAACATGTTTACTTACACCTAGCTTGCCAAGCAATCCAGATCACTCTATCAGTGGCCCATCATTTACCACTCCAATTTGTGTCATATGTAAACTATCAGTTATGATTTTATGTTCTCTTCCAGGTCATTGATGAAAGTTAAACAGCACAGGTCCAAGAACGGATCCCTGCAGGACCACTTTGCAAAAGCAGCTGCTCGATGATGATCCCCCATTTACCATTACATTTTAAGAGCTATCAGTTAACCAGCTTTTAATCCATTTAATGTGTGCCATGTTAATTTTGTATTGTTCTAAATTCTTAAACTTCTATAAGGCATTTGACTTGGTACTGCATGACATTTTGATTAAGTATATCATATCAATTTCTTTTTCAAGATTAGTATAATTTAAGGAAAAAAAAAAGGAAAGAAATAAAGATAGTTTGACAGAATCAACGTCTGGGGGGGAAATCAACATTATGGTCCAGCAAGCTTTTCAGCCAGATCTTTTTAAACTCTTGGATGCAAGTAATCCAGACCAGCTGATTTTAAAGCATGTTTGGTTGGATCTAATCTTTACATATGCACGACGACTGGGACCTTAGGTTTTGTTCCAAGCACAGAGGCAAATGCCTGAAATGGGACATTACCGGGCTTTTTAATCCCATCAGGGGTCTGAGCGGAGGCTGTCCTTCAAGTACTGGAATTAACTAAGAAACTTAACAGTAAAAAGTCACCAGGACCAGATGGTATTCACCCAAGAGTTCTGCAAGAACTCAAATGTGAAATTGTGCAACTATTAACTATGGTTTGTAACCTGTCCTTTAAATCGGATACTGTACCCAATGACTGGAAGATAGCTAATGTAACGCCAATATTTAAGAAGGGTTCTAGAGGTGATCCTGGCAATTACAGACTGATAAGTCTAACGTCAGTACCAGGCTAAAGAATAAAATTGTCAGACACATAGAAGAACAGAAATTGTTATGCAAAAGTCAATATGGTTTCTGTAAAGGGAGATCATGACTTACTAATCTATTAGAGTTCTTTGAGGGGGTCAACAAACGTGGACAAGGGGGATCCAGTGGACAGAGTGTACTTAGATTTCCAGAAAGCCTTTGACAAGGTCCCTCACCAAAGACTCTTACGTAAATTAAGTTGTCATGGGATAAGAGGGAAGATCCTTTCATGGATTAAGAACAGGTTAAAAAAAAAAAAAAGACAGGGAACAAAGGGTAGGAATAAATGGTAAATTTTCAGAATGGAGAGAGGTAACTAGTGGTGTTCCCCAAGGGTCAGTCCTAGGACCAATCCTAGTCAACTTATTCATAAATGATCTGAAGAGAGGGGTAAACAGTGAGGTGGCAAAGTTTGCAGATGATACTAAACTGCTCAAGATGGTTAAAACCAAAGCAGACTGTGAAGAACTTCAAAAAGATCTCACAAAACTAAGTGCTTGGGTAACAAAATGGCAAATGAAATGTAATGTGGATAAATAAAAAGTAATGCACATTGGAAAAAATAACCCCAATTATACATACAATATGATGGGGGCTAATTTAGCTACAACTAATCAGGAGAAAGATCTTGGTGTCATCATGGATAGTTTTCTGAAGATATCCACGCAGTGTGCAGCGGCAGTAAAAAAGCAAGCAGGATGTTAGGAATCATTAAAAAAGGGATAGAGAATAAGACAGAGAATATCTTATTACCCTTATATAAATCTATGGTATGCCCACATCTTGAATACTGCTTACAGATGTGGTCCCCCCCATCTCAAAAAAGATATACTGGCATTAGAAAAGATTCAGAAAAGGGCAACTAAAACGATTAGGGGTTTGGAACGGGTCCCATATGAGGAGAGATTAAAGAGGCTAGGACTTTTCAGCTTGCAAAAGAGGAGACTAAGGGATGATATGATAGAGGTCTATAAAATCATGAGTGGTGTGGAGAAAGTGAATAAGGAAAAGTTATTTACTTGTTCCCATAATATAAGAACTAGGGGCCACCAAATGAAATTAATGGGCAGCCGGTTTAAAACAAATAAAAGGAAGTAGTTCTTCACTCAGCGCACAGTCAACCTGTGGAACTCCTTGCCTGAGGAGGTTGTGAAGGCTGGGACTATAACAGGGTTTGAGAGAGAACTGGATAAATTCATGGAGGTTAAGTCCATTAATGGCTATTAGCCAGGATGGGTAAGGAATGGTGTCCCTAGCCTCTGTTTGTCAGAGGGTGGAGATGGATGGCAGGAGAGAGATCACTTGATCATTACCTGTTAGGTTCGCTCCCTCTGGGGCACCTAGTATTGGCCACTGTCGGTAGACAGGATACCGGGCTGGATGGACCTTTGGTCTCACCCAATATGGCTGTTCTTATGTTCTGGCTTATCACTGTGTTTTGGAACCAGAACGTTTACCCACTAATGCTTCCTGCAATGATACAGCGTGGAGAGGATTCTGATGCTCCTTTCTGGCCCAGAGTGAGAAGGTGCTGCATATGGAACAATGAGAAGGCAAATGACCTTCCTCAAAGGAAGCCAAACAATGCACATGTGCATTTGTATTAGGAAAAGCAGCAGAGCAAGAGGCATCTCTCTTGAACTATGGTTTCTCCATCTATGGTTCCAGTGCGTCAGAACTAATGACATTTGCCAAAGTATTTTGTTAAAAAAACACAAACAAGAAAATAACTAAGCAAAATAAGGCAGCACTGACCCCAGGAATGATGCACTTGTGCAAATGTGGGTCCAAGGACCCAGCTAGGCTGCTGGTCCATCTGTTACCAGGGTTAGAAGGAACTGAGGTGGACAGTGTGCCACAACCCCTTCCACAGTCTACTCTTCAGATGTTCTGCTCCTTCCCTTATGGCTCTGAAGGCACGAGCATGTTCCACTAGACCTTGCTATTAGAAGGTTCCATCAGTCCAAGCTACACCACCAACATATCCCAAGTGTAGGAATGTGCAGAGGCCACTTAAAATTTTAAATACGCTATCTTGCAATCTCTTGTAGTTCCTCTGGTTTCTTTACTGTTTTAGATAGTAAACTCCTTGGGGCAAGGACTATATGTACATTGGTCTTGTACAGCAATAAGCACAGGATCAGCACTTAAAACAACTGGCTTTAATAGGACATGATCATACATAGTAAGGACGGATTAGAGGGCCATAAACAAGGAACAAAAAATTACATATCGAGTTGAGGTTTATCTAGTGGGGTGCTTCAGTTAATTACATCCAGTCATATTACATCTTTAATCATTTGGAAGACTTAAGAAAATTCACACACAATGGTAATTCAGAAGTGTTCTGAAGATATAATAGAACCCAGAGACTTTAGAAATATGGGCAGAAAAACATTACATCTGAAAAAATGCAAATTAAGACAGCTGTATGGCAATGTCTAAAACAGTTTAAGTGGGAAGATTGAGAGGGTAATTAGATATGAGCTTGCAATGTGATCTGGCAAGAAGAAGAACTAATTTGATTTAGAACTGCATATGGAAAGGCAAAACATGTAATTTGTCCAGCTACACAGCACTGGCATGATAAGACCCAGAAATCTGCATTCTGTTTGTCCCCTTTTTCACAACAGGTAGCTAAAATGAAGAAAATTCAAAGAAGAGTAACAAAATCATTTAAAAACTCAAGGGATTAATTTATATTATGAGAAAAAATAAAATATTGATTCAAGATGGAGGGAAGAGAAGTTACAAGGGAATAAAGAGGGAGGAGAAAAACAGTTTTCTATCCTACTTGGCCTCACCTGTGTAGTTGCTAGTCCATTGCTAATGTTGAATCCATTGATTGTTATCTGAATTTGTCCACGATTAATCATCTCAATCACAGCTTCTGCAATTGTATTCATAGGAATGACTGGCATACTGAGGGCAGCATTGCTGTCTGCATTGTCTCCACTATCAGGGCACTTCATCTAAGAAATCGTGCAAGATTCATCAGTGAGAAAATGCTGCGTTCAGTCTACTAGGGCAGAGTTCAAAGAAGTGAAGTTCTCACCTTAACAATTTTGACATCAGGGAGGCTGTCAAGGAATGCCTTCAAGTCTATGCCATTCAAAACAATCCTGTTATCATAAATATGGCCATTGGACTTGAAATCAATGACTGCTTTTTTCTATGGAGCAAGAAAACAAGTTTCAATTTACAACATTCCATTGCTAAATTACTGTACTGAATATAAGTTCCTAGAGAAGCGCAAGTCCCCACTAGATAATCAATACTATTGGCTTTCCTTTCCATCGCTGTCTCTTACCTTCAGGTGGGGGAACATATTAGCATGGTCTCCAATAAAGAAAGTGTTTGGCATGTAAGCCAGTTTCTCAGAATATTGCTCTGCCACATCAACTGGGGAAGTTTCTTGATCTGTGATGATATAATCCATGAACAGCGCTCCACTGGTTCCAGGGTATCCCAGCCACATAGCCTACAAGCCAAGCCAAAAAGCAACAGATTTTAATCTCAAGTGTGGACAAACCATACGTGCAACTGTATAACCTGCTCTGATTCAGCATCTTTCTACCAAGGTTCTCACACGGATTCTCAAATGGCTGAAACCCGACAAAATGAGAGAATTGTCGCCAATCATTGGAATAATGACAAATTAAAAAAAAAACAAAAAAACACACCCTGTGACAATTATGGCCAGAAATCCATCAAGGACACAGAGTCAGCTATACTCAGTTGTGAAGTTGGGTATTAACCAGTCACCTCAGTTTCTTTGACCTGTTTGGAGACTGCAGTGGCCTGGAATTAGACGGTCCTCAGGTTTCTCTCCCCCTTGTCAAGATTTAAGCTAATTCTCCATGCTGCTCATGTGACTTATGAACCTAAGTCTCATTGAAAGTCAAAAGGACATAAGGTGCTTTAAATTTTTTTTACCATTAGTCTCTTCCTCCTTTGATTAGTGTACTGTATGACAGCATAGGTTGGATTTGTCCCACTGCATTCAGCAGGGTGTTAAAAACAGACACTTCATCCACACAAGCAGGGCCAGGAAGCCACTGGTTCCTCCTCTGGATATATGTGGGGGTGGGATAGGTTGGGAGAAGGAACCTAGCAGCTTACATAGCAGCAGCAATGCTAGTTTTCTAGAAGGGAAGTGGAATAGCTAAGAGCAGAGAGTTAGGAGATGCTGCTTTTTTGTTGTGGGAGGAAAGGCTCGAGCCACTTCTGCTTTTTCCAGAGGGGAGGGGAAATAAGGAGCAGATTGCCCCAAGTACACAAGAGGAGCTAGGCACACAGGGTTTCCTGAACATCCAAGAGGGATGCAGTCCCAAAGGAACCCTGCAAAGAGGAAAGGGTTCACAACCACTACTAGTTAAATGGAGGTGAGATGGTAAGAGTGAACAAGCCCAAAATTAAATGAAAGCCCAAAATTAAATGAAAACCCATAAATCATTTTACAGTCAGTGACAATTTTCACACATTTGTAGGTCTTCTTTGGGCCGGTTGGCTCTTTTGAAAAACAGTTATCACATATAGCTGCAACAGTAGAGCAGCGAGTCCAAAACGTCTAACAGACCAGCATTTGCACTGCTTCAAGAACCTCACAGAAGGACATTCAAGGTGGTGTTTAGCTTAAACTATCCTTTTCTCAGACCAACTAATTGAAACATCTACCCACTGACGACTCAACTGATTCAGATCTGCTTTATAGGATACAAGGCTGTTCAGTGCCAGATACCAAAGTCAGCATCTAGTAAATAAGACTACTCCCATTGTTTTGCAGAAGCGTTTCTGCAACCAGTACACTTACACACACTTATGCTCGGACAAGGAACAAAAATCTACGTCTTCCTTCCCTACTGGCAAAAGGCAGATTGCTGTTCTTACTCCTGGAGGTGTACAGATGCCATGGTGATGGGCGCCAATCTGAGAACCTCTCTGTCCCACTTAGCAAGGTTCTGAAATGGATGGGTAAAAGGGACAGCTCTCTTCTTTTGCACATCAACTGGTATCAAAAGGTCAGAGAAGACATTAGGACCACAGATTGGATTATGCATCAGAGTAGGTCACTACTGAGCTGACTGACCACAAGAATCCCTTGGTATGGCATTCCACAATACCACTGAATATGTTCCTGAATTAGCATACCTCTTCACTACCTGTGTATTTCATCTATTTTTATTTTAATCTGCAAAAAGACTAGATGAAACAAGGATTTAAAATCCCAAGGAAACCTCAAGATTAATCCATCACCTACCAGCAGGCTCACTAGCTATGGCTGCTAACAGGAGCAATCAGAAGGAGCTGCTCAACTATCTGTAGGAAAAATCAGAAGTGAAAGCACTAATGAATAGGGTCCTACCAAATTCAGTGCCATGAAAAACATGTCACGGACCATGAATTCAGATTTCACGGAAGGAGACCAGGTCTTTTGCGTGCTTTTACCCTATACTATACAGATTTCAGCGTTTCTCAAATTGGGGTCCAAAAGGGAGTTGTAAGGGAGTTGCAAAGTTATTTTAGGGAGGTCATGGTATTGCCACCCTTACTTCAGGCGGCTGTTGGCTGGGCACCCAGCTCTGAAGGCAGTGCCCTGCTAGCAGCAGCGCAGAAGTAAGGGTGGCAATACCATACCAGGCCATCCTTACGTCTATACTGCTGCTTGCGACAGCTCTGCCTTTAGAGCTGGGATCCCGGCCAGCAACCGCCACTCTCCAGCTGCCCAGATCTGAAGGCAGCACTGCTGCCAGGAGCAGCACAAAAGTAAGGGCAGCAACACTACAACCCATCCTTCAATAACCTTGTGACCCCCCGCCCCCCACTTCTTTTTGGGTCAGGACCCCTACAATTACAACACTGTGAAATTTTAGATGTACATAACTGAAATCATGACATTTATGATTTTTAAAATCCTATGACCATGAAATTGACCAAAATGGACCATAAATTTGGTAGGGCCCTGCTAATGAGAAGTACCACTCATGCTGCAAGGCAAGAATAGCTTACCTGCTGATATGTGTGCATGCTGCAACAGTCCAAGACTGTTTAGCTTTGGGACCTCCCTAGTCTGATATTGGAGACAGAGACACAGGAGTGAGAATTCTGTGTACACAGTACCCTTAAAGAATTAAAAGTCTACAGGCCAAACTGTATCTTCAAGAATATTTGTGCTCTTTGAGGAACCCTGTCTCCTTATCTGTACTAAAAGGTTTTAGCACACCTAAGGCAAGGTAAAATAAATCACAAACACGACAGCTATCTCTTGCTACTTACATTTTTCCAGTATTTTTTCAGAAAAACTTTGGAAACGGCAGTTCTATGTTGGCCACAGAAAGCCTCCAAGTGCAGAATGAGTTCAAATAACTCAATCAATCCAGTGTGCATTTTAAACCAAGGACACAATTATCCAACAATACAGCAGCAGTGAAGGATTGAAAGATGGCCTAGCATACAGGACACTGGACTGACACTT
This sequence comes from Lepidochelys kempii, assembly GCF_965140285.1. Taxonomy (NCBI): domain Eukaryota; kingdom Metazoa; phylum Chordata; order Testudines; family Cheloniidae; genus Lepidochelys; species Lepidochelys kempii. The sequence goes on along the minus strand of NC_136388.1, from coordinate 103,250,886 downwards.
GAGACCAGAATTCAATTCCCAGTTCCACCACCACACCCTGATGTGCCCTGCCCTGTCTCTCCATTCCTTATCGATGGAATGAAATATCCCTGCCTACCAGGAGTATTGCGAGGATAAAATCCATTAACGATGAGAGGCATCAGGATACTACAGAATTGCAGATCCTGTAAGTATCCACATATTGATAACAGTAAACTGCTCTAACTCTTTTGTATGGCAGAATGAAATAAATTTGCTTTATAGAATTTTATAACATGGCTTGAGATCACTAACTTAAAATGTAGCTCATCTACAACAGATTAAAGGTGTATCCAACAGTTCCAGCTCACCTATATATTTAAAATGTCACTACCTTGAGTATTTCCACCATCCAGGGTTTCCTCTTAGTAGCATTAATCTTCCACTATGTGTTGGTATTGAGTTATTTTAATTTGAACATGGTATGTTTGCATATATGCACTGTAAGGACTTTGGTGTCAGTATACCACAGCATGTTCAAATCGCACCTGGTTCAGCACAATGTTTACAGCGTTATCTGATGCTGTGTTACCAAAAAATATTGTGCTTATTCAATCATGTACTCAACCTGTATGGAATTATTCTTGTTCATGGAAATAAATTCCACAGAGGCAGAAACCAGGCACAACTGGTTTCTCCTAGTTGTATCCTTCCTGCAAAGATTCAAAGCTGAGGCCTCGTACCAAACAGCATGACTGACAACATTGCTTAAAATATCTGCTCTCACCAGAACAAGATGCTAGCATGCTCAGGAACCATGAAGCTATGTTTATTCTTTCCTTTGGAATATTATTCAACATACAAATATTGGAAAAAGGGAGCTATTGTATATAAACCAAACAATTATTTTATTCATACACTACTCCTTTCAGAGCAATGCTCACTTTCATTCAGTCCCGTATGGATCAACATGCCATTTCCACAGCACTCCTAACTTAAAGGAGAGGAGAGAGAAATCAGCCTGTTCTATGACCATGCTGAGCAATGCTCTTACATCAGACAGAGCTCTCCAAACACTGTTTAATTCCTTTACCTGGATAGGTGCTGGTCTGAGAGCAAACAGCTCATTACGGGCTCCCTTAGTATAGCCATTCATGTTAATGAGGATGTGTATCCCATCCTGGTGAATGCGATCTGCTGCCTTTCCATTACATGGTATCTAAAATACAAGAATCAAGAACATACATTACTAATTATTCTTACTTTATCACTGAAAGGCCAAAAGCAAGATTAGAAGTCAGCACACCAACAAGTTTAATATATAGAAAAACTTTAAACAGCACTATATAGTTCAGATTAAATTTATAGCTAGCTCAAGTTTCTCATATCCACTTCCCCCAAATAAAGATGCTATGAGTGACAATAGTCACTCAGTTAACCCTGAAAAAAATACTCTGAGGGCAAGCATGTCCAAGTTCACTCAGACATTTGGTATGATAGCAGGCCCAGAGAGCTAGAGAAGTGAGTATTCACCCATGCTCCAATACATCTGTTAGTCTATAAGGTGCCACAGAACTCTGCCGCTTTTACATATCCAGACTAACACGCTACCCTTCTGATACTTATCAATTATGGAGACTTCTGTTGGTGAGAGAGCTGCTTTCACAGACTCAGACTAAGGTCAGAAGGGACTATCATGATCATCTTGTCTGACCTCCTGCACATTGCAGGCCACAGACTCTCACCCACCCACTCTTATAACAGATCCCTAACCTCTGGCTGTATTACTGAAGTCCTCAAAGCATGGTTTAAAGACATGAAGTTACAGAGAATCCACTATTTACACTAGTTTAAATCTGCAAGTGACCCGTGTCCCGTTCTACAAAGGAAAGGGTTTCTGCCCATCTGACTGGGAAAATTCCTTCCTGACCCCACATATGGCAATCAGTTAGACCCACAGCATGTAGGCAAGACCCACCAAACACCTGGGAAACCATTTTCTGTAGTAACTCAGAGCTCTCCCCATCTAGTGTCCAATCACCAGCTGTTGGAGATATTTGCTGTTAGCAGTCACAGATTGGCTACGTGCCATTGTAGGCTCTCTCACCATACCATCCCCTCCATAAAAATTTACCAAGCTGAGTCTTGAAGCCAGTGAGGATTTCTGCCCCCGTGACTCTCCTTGGAAGGCTATTCCAGAACTTCATTCCTCCAATAGTTAGAAACCTTCACTCAATTTCAAGCCTAAACTTGTTAATGGCTAGTTTATATCCATTTGTTCTTGTGTCCACATTGGCGCTTAAATAACTTCTCTCCCTCCCTGGTATTTATCCCTCTGATGTATTTATAGAGCGCAATCATATCTCCCCTCAGCCTTCGTTTGGTATGGCTAAACAAGCCAAGCTCTTTGGGCCTCCTCTCAAGGTAAGTTTTCCATTCCTCAGAGCATCCTAGTAGCCCTTCTCTGCACCTGTTCCAGTCTGAATTCATCTTAAACATGGGAGACCAGAATTGCACACAGTATTCCAGATGAGGTCTCACCAATACCTTGTATAATGGTACTAACATTTCCCTGTTTCTACTGGAAATATCTTGCCTAATGCATCCTAGGACTGCATTAGCCTTTTTCATGGCCACATCACATTGATCACAGGATGACTATGAGCTGCCAATAAATACACTCAGGTCTGAAGTGAATGGTGTAGCCTGATGTAATGACTTTTCCAATGATGGTCTGAAATGGGAAAGAATCCCATTGGAAAGGATGATGCAGCAACAGGTCCAGGTGGTAGAGTGAGTCATGGCTTTCAACCAACGTATAAAAAAAAAGTTTACTGGAAGCTGTTGGCTGGGTGGTGACAGTGGATGAGAAATTTTCCCTCTGAAACTGAACCTACTCCCTGGGTGGTTCTGCCATCCTCTAATATGTACTGTGCGGGACAAGATCTTTTAGCTGTCTGTGATCATTTCCTTTTTGTCACAATTAGCGTAGATGCCCAATGATCAAGAGGCGGCTCCTGAATCCTATAGCGAGTGGAGAGACTTCAGCAGTTCCACAGAAAAAAACTTGAGACATTCAAAAGGGAAATCTTCAACTGTGTCCTGGACCTCTTGGGGAAACCTGGAGGACTGCAGACATGAATCAGTAGCTGGTCTCAAGGATCACTCCATGAGGAGTAACATGAGCCTGTCTTTCTGCAACTTCCTAGATCAGATCTTGAAGCCAGTGCAGACCCTACGTTTAGACAGGATATGGGCCTTCCCAAGGCAACTGCAATGTCCGTTGCTGAGGGAAAGAGATCTGTTGCACACATGGCAACCTGGGGTTGAACATACCCTGAGCTGAAAGAGAACACTAAACAAGGGAACTAAGGCAGACAAGGAGCTGGCAACCAGGAAACTGGGGGAAAAGGAAATGCCACCCCCAAGATGGGCAGAATGTGAAAGAAAACAGGTTAAAAACAACTACATTGAAATAAAAAGAAATACAAGTAGGGTAAGAACAACGCTGGATTAGCAAAGCTAACCAACAGACACAAGGTTTCATCTCAGGCTACAGGTGGTTGAGAAGGACTAGGACCAGTGGTGGGTCTGATCTTCCCTAGATACCCTCAACTCATAGCACAAGCACACAGAACACAGGCTGCAACTGAAAGTTTCCGATCAAAGGCGCATGAGTGCGCATGTGCTCCTGAAGCAGAGCACCCATAGGGATAACTATTCAAAGAAAAAACAGTTACTCACCAACCCAACTAAAACTAAAACCAAAACCAGAACTACAAACCAAACAAACTATCTATAGAGCTAGAGAAACGTGGAGAACTTGCAGAGCAAGATGCCATAGTTCCAACAACTGTCGGGCAGTAAGAAGGAACTGAGGGGGCCCCAGGTTGGCTGAGGTATATATTGAGTGCCGTGCAGGCGCCACTCCAGGAGGCTCCACAGCCGACCCGATGGATGCTGCTAGGGGAAAAGTTTCCAACGGTCATGCACACAGCGCACGCAAACCTAATTGGAATCGATATGAGCAAACACTCAAAGAAGAATCACTAGTTAATATGGTAAGCAACTAGTCTTTTCTGCCATGGTGGCATCTCAGGAGGTGGAGGCTCAGTTTCATTTGGTCTGCCCCCTCTGTCAGGTATTCTGCCCATTAATACCTAATTAATGGCAAACACAGTCTTTTCTTGGATAGACCCACTGCTTATCCTCAATCTTTGACAATCTTGCTGAGCTGCCAAGAGGTGAGCAATGGAAATAGTGCAGTTGGTAGTTAAGAAGGCACGTTTGGGTTGGTAGACTTTAGCCAGTTTCTCTGTTTGACTCTTAGCTCTAGCTGACCAGCCAAAGGACTGCACAGTTACATCCAAACGTTTCACTAACAGTTTTGTCCAAACTTCATATTCATTGGCTATGGCTTGGTTAATTGTTTCAATTTTTTCCCAATAAGCTGGTCCCAATGGTTTCTTCAGTAAAGGTTTTCTAACATGGCCAAGTGAAACCTTTGCTAAGGTTTCTTTTAGTTTTTTTCCCCTGATTCCACTGAACAACTGGAACACAGTTATGTTGGCCAGAGTCTTGGACACACCTAATGCAATACAACTGCCTTTTAGCTCCTGAAAGACCTCGCTAACACCACCTTCTTGTGCTTTTTTCAGATGGGCATTCACACACAGCATTTTGGCAGCTTCCAGTTCTGAGATGAGGTATGTGAGCAGCAGGAGGCAATTCTTCTAATTAAGAAGGCGTTTTGTCACATCTCCTGATGTTAATGATGCATATGGACAGTTCACTTCTCCCAGTAGCCCACTCACTTCAAGTTGGAACTCTTTTGCTTCACTTGGATTGTTAGTAGCTTGCACATTTTCTTCTAGTTTACAATATAGCCTTAACTCAGATACCAGCCAAGTAGCAAGTTTGGTAAATTCAGGGGAACTGGCTCCACCAGAGACTGCTTGAGTCAGTGCTTCATCTTCTAACCATGGACCTTTGTAACCTAGATCCTCCAACGACTCCAGGACGTCGCTCTCCATGAGCTCGAACTCCATCCTCTGCCCTGGCACCCACCAGCCTGTTTCTTTGCAAAGGATAAAGCTGGCACTCTGCACAAGCAGTTACCGAGCAGACTGCCGGGTTGACATGTCAGAGCGAGATGGGAGGGGAGGGGAGCAGGCCCCCAGCCTGACCTCTCACCCGGCACCGGGAGCTGCCTGAGTCATTGCTCGCCATCCCATATCTGCATAATGATGCAGTCCCACCATTCAGTACTTGTTTCCTGGGCTTAGAAATGGAGCTCAGCTGTGTCAAGGTGATGTGAAACAGTCATCAGCAACTGTGAATTGCTCTGCTCTACATCTTCCAGCAGGGCTGCTTGCATGGCATCAGTGTGGCGGCTCTTGTATCAGCTATGTAAATACTGCAGGAGAAGGTGCGAGGTGTTTGTAATGCTCACAACAGTGTACAGCTGAACGGGGTCCACGCTAGGTATTAAATGTTCAGTTCTGAGAGAAATACTCAGCAGGCAGTGCTTTCCAAATTGTTCCTGAAGTTCAGCAGCTTTGGGAACACATTTTGCAAGTGCAAGTATGCAGAGGATCTCTTGAAGAACAGCATTTCTATTGCTGTCAGTTTAGCAGATACACCATTTTTATTCAAGAGCCCAGATTCTAAGTGGCACATCAGCTGCATATTGCATGGTCCAAGGGGATGAATTTAAGCTATCCCCTGCTGCTGTACAGCTGCCAGGCCAGTCCCAGCTCCAATGTGTATTAGAGGATTTGCAGGACTACTCTAATTTACAGCCATCCTTGGACCCCAGGGACTGCTTCTGCATCTGAGGATCATTTAAGATGTAGTAAAACCTTTGCCACATACCTTCGATCCAAGAGGTGATGGAGGTAGAAGCTGCTCCAGTGACTAAATCTCTGTTATTCCACTATGCAGGGGGAATCTTTCACCAACTTGCTAAGCCATGCTATGCTTTATATTGTTTGAGTAGCATACAACAGCCTTAAATGTACCCAAGAATCAAGCCCAAAATATTCAACCACTGTAGCAAGTCTCCTCGACCAACTTAGGCTATGTGCATGACTATCGTTTTAATCCACAACCAGCACTCACATTAATAAAATTCCAATAGTCACACTTAAAGTTCACACGATGCCCATCGATTCCCTCCATAACGATGAAACTGCTGACATACACTACCACAAAAAGAAAAGGAGGACTTGTGGCACCTTAGAGACTAACCAATTTATTAGAGCATAAGCTTTCGTGAGCTACAGCTCACTTCTTCAGATGCATATAAGAAGTGAGCTGTAGCTCACGAAAGCTTATGCTCTAATAAATTGGTTAGTCTCTAAGGTGCCACAAGTCCTCCTTTTCTTTTTGCGAATACAGACTAACACGGCTGTTACTCTGAAAACTACCACAAAAGAATTCTGAAGATCACTCTTACCATTACCTGGGAGCATAATTTGTGCTCCAAGAAATTCACTGTGACCAGGATCCTTAACCATAGGTTGAGAACTCCATTTCTGAAAAACATGCTGCAAATTCAAAAGAATGAAAGCTCACCTGGGAGAGGTCAATGAAATGATTTGCTTCTGCCATCACCTTTACACGGAAGTTTGTCCCATCATCAGGGCTGAGGGCATAACAGAACACCTGGGATATACAGCACAAGTTAATATAAATACTTGAAATTAGTCTATTGACTAAAATTTCATCATAAATGCTATGTAATTACTCTACATTATCCTCATTAAAAAGAGGAAATTGTTTAGGACTAAGTTTAATTTTATTTTACACAAACATTAGCCAGCTATTTTGTAAGTGCTTTGAACACGAAAAATCCTAAATAAGGGTTATGAAAATTGCATATAAGCAGCTTAAGAGTTTGTTGGAAGTGTAACAATTTCACAAGTGGTCTCACTTTTAGATTGATAATACATTCAGCCCATTTTTCTTTATTGACTCTCCAGCCAAACTGGGTAAGTTCTGGAAAAAGCAGTATGCAACTCTCCAGTTAAAAGTGTGAAATGGATCCAGTGTCAAAAGCAAAGGGTGACAAGGTATGTAAACATTTTCACCTTCAGTAAATCTAATATTTACTGGTCACTGATTCAAACAGTCAACCTGCATGAACCCAATTAGTCTAATGCAGCAGTTCTTAAACTATGGAGGTGTGAGCTGTGTTTTTCTTTTGTGAAGAGCGGTGGCTGTCAGCCCAAGGTGGCTGGGGCTCGTGTGTAAGGGCTGTGCACATCCAGGAAGTGGGGATAACACCTGAGCTTAGGCACTCCTCCCCCCTGGCTGGAGGTAGCAGGACGCCCTCAAAATCTCTCAGCTGAAGGTGGCAGGATGCCAGCCCTGCAGCGGCAGTGCAGAAGTAAGGGTAGCAACTGGATGCTAAGTATCCTGTTGACTCCTTTACACTGCTATGTTGCTGCTGGCGCAGTGCTGCTTTCAGAGCGGGGCGCTCAGCCAGCAGCCACAGCTCTGCCTTCAGAGCTGGGTGGCGATATATGTACTTGGGGGTGGGAAGCCATAAATGACTACAGACAGACACAAACAAGCGGGGCTCAATCAAATCAGTTTGAGAACCACTGGTTTAGAGGGCAAGGTGCTGACTTCAGCATGAAATAGTGGATTCAAGTTCTGTTTGGGATTTATCTTTTCATTGGTAGATAGTGAAACAACATCCTCACTCCAGAACAAGTTAAGATGTATCGCTGCCACACTCTGCTTAGAAGCCAACATAGGTATTTACTGACTTCTTGCCACCATTAATGCTTGTACCAGAGATTAAAAAAAAAAAAAGTTAACTTGTTAAAATTTCTAAATGTAGTGCTTTAACTAAGCAGCTCTTTCATGAAGATAACAGGGTATCAGTCTGATATAAATTTGCTATTTTTATATCTGTCAGCTAATCTGAAAGTAGTAGTAACTTTTTGTGTTTCTTTATCAGGAAGATAATGTATCTGAACATCACAAGCGTCACCATAAGAGAGGCAAAGAGAAAGGGACTTAGGGAACAAGTTTTCAAAGTATATATGAAGGTTTAGGTTAATTAAGTCAGCTGTCAGTGTTTTGAACTCAAAGGGATGTTGTGACCTGGGGAAGTGTCAGTCTGTTCTGACTGATCTAGTAAATAAAGCGTCTTTGCGAATAAAACCAACATTTAAGTATTTTGGCTTTAAGTAAAAATCTCACAATACTTTACAAAGGTAGGAAGTATCCTTATTTTGCTAGAGACATTAAGTTACGTGCTCAGTCACACACTGAACTTGTGACATAGTTGGGAATGGAACTCAGATTTGAGCTTCAGTCCACTTTAGCCACTAAGTGGTACTGTTTCCTTCATACTAGTCTAGTTTACTCTAAGTATTAATGTAGGAAATGGAGGTTCCTGTTCCAGGAAGAAGGATTGGTAGGAAAAGATGGGATCCACCTAACGAAGAGCATCTTCGCAGGCAGGCTTGCTAACCTAGTGAGGAGGGCTTTAAACTAGGTTTGCTGGGGGATGGAGACCTAACCCCTGAGGCAAGTGGGGAAGTGAGATACCAGGAAGAAACACAAGAAGGATGCAACAGGGCAGGCCTCCCAATTCATACTGACCAAGTAGGGCAATTGGCTAGTTATCTTAGGTGCTTGTACATGAACGCAATTGGAAGTCCTGGCACAGTAAAGGAACTATGATGTGATTGGTTTCAGAGTAGCAGCTCTGTTAGTCTGTATCCACAAAAAGAAAAGGAGTACTTGTGGCACCTTAGAGACTAACAAATTTATTTGAGCATAAGCTTTCGTGAGCTACACCTCACTTCATCGGATGCATATAGCGGAAAATACAGTGGGGAGATTTATATACACAGAGAACATGCAACAATGGGTGTTACCATACACACTGTAACGAGAGTGACCAGGTAAGGTGAGCTATTACCAGCAGGAGAGCGGGGGAGAAAAATGTTTTGTAGTGATAATCAAGGTGAGCCATTTCCAGCTGTTGACAAGAACGTCTGAGGAAGGGTGGGAGGGAGTGTGGGGAAGAGAAATAAACATTGGGAAATAGCAGTTGACAGGAACATCTGAGGAACAATGGGGGGGGGGGAATAAACATGCGGAACAGATGGACATCATACCAAAAGGACTGAAGGTAAAAAATCCATTACAATCTACATACCACACAGACTATGCTGACAGCTTGTGCCACACGCTCTCAAAGAAACTGCGCAATCACCTAATCAACATCCTCTACAGCAAACAGGGAAAGATTAAGAATGAGCTCTCAAAAATGGATACTCTCATAAAAAAACAACCTTCCACACAAACTTCCTCGTGGCTGGACTCTACTAAAACTAGACAAGCCATTTACAACACACACTTTGCTTCTCTACAAAAGAAAAAGGACACTAAACTTTCTAAACTACTACATGCCACAAGGGGCTACAGCAATGGTTCCCTCAACCCACCCAGCAATATTGTTAACCTATCCAACTATACTCTCAGCCCAGCAGAAGCAGCTGTCCTATCTCGGGGCCTCTCCTTCTGCCCCTCCACCCCCACGAACATGATACAGTTCTGTGGTGACCTAGAATCCTATTTTCGACATCTCCGACTCAAGGAATATTTCCAACATACTAATCCACAGAGACCTTCCTACCAACACTACAAAAAGAAGGATTCTAGGTGGACTCCTCCTGAAGGTCGAAACAGCAGACTGGACTTCTACATAGAGTGCTTCCGCTGACGTTCATGGGCTGAAATTGTGGAAAAGCAGCATCACTTGCCCCACAACCTCAGCCGTGCGGAACACAATGCCATCCACAGCCTCAGAAACAACTCTGACATCATAATTAAAAAGGCTGACAAAGGAGGTGCTGTTGTCATCATGAATAGGTCGGAATATGAACAAGAGGCTGCTCGGCAGCTCTCCAACACCACTTTCTACAAGCCATTACCCTCTGATCCCACCGAGAGTTACCAAAAGAAACTACAGCATTTGCTCAAGAAACTCCCTGAAAAAGCACAAGATCAAATCTGCACAGACACACCCCTGGAACCCCGACCTGGGATATTCTATCTACTACCCAAGATCCATAAACCTGGAAATCCTGGCCGCCCCATCGTCTCAGGCATTGGCACCCTGACAGCAGGATTGTCTGGCTATGTAGAATCCCTCCTCAGGCCCTATGCTACCAGCACTCCCAGCTACCTTCGAGACACCACTGACTTCCTGAGGAAACTACAATCCCTCAGTGATCTTCCTGATAACACCATCCTGGCCACTATGGATGTAGAAGCCCTCTACACCAACATTCCACACAAAGATGGACTACAAGCCATCAAGAACACTATCCCCGATAATGTTACGGCTAACCTGGTGGCTGAACTTTGTGACTTTGTCCTTACCCATAACTATTTTACATTTGGGGACAATGTATACCTTCAGATCAGAGTAACAGCCGTGTTAGTCTGTATTCGCAAAAAGAAAAGGAGTACTTGTGGCACCTTAGAGACTAACCAATTTATTTGAGCATGAGCTTTCGTGAGCTACAGCTCACTTCATCGGATGCATGCCGTGGAAACTGTAGCAGACTTTATATATACACAGAGAATATGAAAAAATACCTCCTCCCACCCCACTGTCCAGCTGGTAATAGCTTATCTAAAGTGATCACCAGGTGGGCCATTTCCAGCACAAATCCAGGTTTTCTCACCCTCCACCCCCCCCCCCCCCCCACAGATTCACTCTCCTGCTGGTGATTGTGTAAAGAGTTGTCACTTTGGATGGGCTATCACCAGCAGGAGAGTGAATCTGTGTGTGTGGGGGGGGGGGGGGGGTGGAGGGTGAGAAAACCTGGATTTGTGCTGGAAATGGCCCACCTGGTGATCACTTTAGATAAGCTATTACCAGCTGGACAGTGGGGTGGGAGGAGGTATTTTTTCATATTCTCTGTGTATATATAAAGTCTGCTACAGTTTCCACGGCATGCATCCGATGAAGTGAGCTGTAGCTCACGAAAGCTCATGCTCAAATAAATTGGTTAGTCTCTAAGGTGCCACAAGTACTCCTTTTCTTTTTACCTTCAGATCAGCGGCACTGCTATGGGTACCCGCATGGCCCCACAGTATGCCAACATTTTTATGGCTGACTTAGAATAATGCTTCCTCAGCTCTCGTCCCCTAACGCCCCTACTCTACTTGCGCTATATTGATGACATCTTCATCATCTGGACCCATGGAAAAGAAGCCCTTGAGGAATTCCACCATGATTTCAACAATTTCCATCCCACCATCAACCTCAGCCTGGTCCAGTCCACACAAGAGATCCACTTCCTGGACACTACAGTGCTAACAAACGATGGTCACATAACCACCACCCTATACCGGAAACCTACCGACCGCTATTCCTACCTACATGCCTCCAGCTTTCACCCCGACCACACCACACGATCCATCGTCTACAGCCAAGCTCTGCGATACAACCGCATTTGCTCCAACCCCTCAGACAGAGACAGACACCTACAAGATCTCTATCAAGCATTCTTACAACTACAATACCCACCTGCGGAAGTGAAGAAACAGATTGATAGAGCCAGAAGAGTTCCCAGAAGTCACCTACTACAGGACAGGCCTAACAAGGAAAATAACAGAACGCCACTGGCCATCACCTTCAGCCCCCAACTAAAACCCCTCCAAAGCATTATTAAGGATCTACAACCTATCCTGAAGGATGACCCAACACTCTCACAAATCTTGGGAGACAGGCCAGTCCTTGCCTACACAGACAGCCCCCCAACCTGAACCAAATACTCACCAGCAACCACATACCACACATCAGAACCACTAACCCAGGAACCTATCCTTGCAACAAAGCCCGTTCCCAACTGTGCCCACATATCTATTCAGGGGACACCATCACAGGGCCTAATAACATCAGCCACACTATCAGAGGCTCGTTCACCTGCACGTCCACCAATGTGATATATGCCATCATGTGCCAGCAATGCCCCTCTGCCATGTACATTGGTCAAACTGGACAGTCTCTACGTAAAAGAGTAAATGGACACAAATCAGATGTCAAGAATTATAACATTCATAAACCAGTCAGAGAACACTTCAATCTCTCTGGTCACGCGATTACAGACATGAAAGTTGCGATATTACAACAAAAAAACTTCAAATCCAGACTCCAGCGAGAAAATGCTGAATTGGAATTCATTTGCAAATTGGATACAATTAACTTAGGCTTGAATAGAGACTGGGAGTGGCTTAGTCATTATGCAAGGTAGCCTATTTCCCCTTGTTTTTTCCTACCCCCTCCCCTCAGACGTTCTTGTTAAACCCTGGATTTGTGCTGGAAATGGCCCACCTTGATTATCATACACACTGTAAGGAGAGTGGTCACTTTAGATAAGCTATTACCAGCAGGAGAGTGGGGTGGGAGGAGGTATTTTTTCATGCTGTGTGTGTGTATATATATAATAAGATCTTCTACACTTTCCACAGTATGCATCCGATGAAGTATGCATCCAATCACGAAAGCTTATGCTCAAATAAATTGGTTAGTCTCTAAGGTGCCACAAGTACTCCTTTTCTTTTTAAGGTGCCACAAGTACTCCTTTTCTTTTTATGATGTGATTGAAATAACAGGGACTTGGTGGGGTAACTCACATGACTGGAGCACGGTCATGAATGGGTATGAACTGTTCTGGAAGGACAGGTGGGGGAGAAAAGGTGGAGGAGTTGCACTGTATGTAAGAGAGCGGTATGATTGCTCAGAGCTCAAGTATGAAACCAGAGAAAAGCCTGTTGAGAGTCTTTGGGTTAAGTTTAGAGGTGAGAGCAACAAGGGTAATGTCATGTTGGGTGTCTGCTATAGACAATCAGATCAGGAAGATGAGGTAGATGAGGCTGTCTTCTGATAAGTAACAGAAGTTTCCAGATTGCAGGCCCTGGTTCTCATGGGGGACTTCAATCACCCTGACATCGGCTGGGAAAGCAATACAGCAGTGCACGGACAATCCAGGAAGTTTTTGGAGGGTGTTGGGGACAACTTCCTGGTGCAAGTGCTAGAGGAATCAGCTAGGGGCCCTGCTCCTCTTGACCTGCTGCTCACAAACAGGAAAGAATTGGTAGGGGAAGTAGAAGTGGGCGGCAACATGGGCAGCATTGACCATGAGATGGTCGAGTTCAGGATCCTGACAAAAGGAAGAAAGGAGAGCTGCAGATTACGGACTCTGGATTTCAGAAAAGCAGACTTTGACTTCCTCAGGGAACTGATGGACAGGATCCCCTGGGAGGATAATATGTGGGGGAAAGGAGTCTAGGAGAGCTGGCTGTATTTTAAAGAAGCCTTTTTGAGGGAGCAGGAACAAACCATCCCGATGCGCAGAAATAATAGCAAATATGGCAGGCGACCAGCCTGGCTTAGAGAAATCTTCAGTGAGCTTAAACACAAAAAGGAAGCTTACAAGAAGTGGAAACTTGGACAGATGACTAGGGAGGAGTAAAAAAATATTGCTTGAGCATGCAGGGGTGTAATCAGGAAGGCCAAAGCACAACTGGAGTTGCAACTAGCAAAGGATGTGAAGGGTAACAAGAAGGGTTTTGACAGGTGGTCAGGGAAAGTGGCAGGACCATTACCGAATGGGGGAGACAACCTAGTGACAGATGATGTGGAAAAAGCTGAAGTACTCAATGCTTTTTTTTGCCTCGGTCATCACAGACAAGGTCAGTTCCCAGACTGCTGCACTGGGCAGCACAGTATGAGGAGGTGGTGAACAGCCCTCAGTGGTGAAAGAACAGGTTAAGGACTATTTAGAAAAGCTGGACATGCACAATGCCATGGAGCCAGATGTGATTGCAGAGCCATTGGCCATTATCTTTGAAAACTTGTGGTGATCAGGGGAGGTCCTGGACGATTGAAAAAAGGCAAATATAGTGCCCATCTTTTAAAAAAGGGAAGAAGGCGAATGGGGGGGGGGAGGGGGAGGGGACCACGGACTACAGATCGGTCAGCCTCACCTCAGTCCTGGAAAAATCACGGAGCTGGTCCTCAAGGAATCCATTTTGAAGCACTCGGAGGAGAGGAAGGTGATCAGGAACAGTCAACATGGATTCACCAAGGGCAAGTCATGTCTGACCAACCTGATTGCCTTCTATGATATGAGAACAGGCTCTGTGGATATGGGGAAAACAGTGGACATGATATACCTTGACTTTAGCAAAGGTTTTGATACGGTCTCCAACAGCATTCTTGCCAGCAAGTTAAAGTATGGATTGAATGCATGGACTATAAGGTGGATAGGAAGCTGGCTAAATCGTTCGGCTAAATGGACAGCGATCAACAGCTCAATGTCTAATTGGCAGCCGGTATCAAGCAGAGTGCCCCAGGGATTGGTCCTGGGGCCGCTTTTGTTCAACATCTTCATTAATGATCTGGATGATGGGATGGATTGCACCCTCAGCAAGTTCATGGATGACATTAAGATGGGGGGAGAGGTAGATATCCTGGAGGGTAGGGACAAACCTAGACAAATGAGAGGATTGGGCCAAAAGAAATATGATGAGGTTCAACAAGGACAAGTGCGGAGTCCTGCACTTAGGACGGAAGAATCCCATGCACTGCTACAGGCTGGGAACCGACTGGCTAAGCGGCAGTTCTGCAGAAAAGGACCTGCGGATTACAGTGGACAAGAAGTTAACAGTTTGAGTTAACAGTGTGCCCTGTTGCCAAGAAGGCTAACAGCATATTGGGCTGCATTAGTAGGAGCATTGCCAGCAGATCGAAGGAAGTGATTATTCCCCTGTATTCAGCATGGTGAACCCACATTTGGAGTATTGGTTCCAGTTTTGGACCCCCCACTACAGAAAGGATGTGGACAAATTGGAGAGAGTCCAACGGAGGGCAACAAAAATGATTGGGGGGTTGGGACACATGACTTATGAGAAGAGGCTGAGGGAACTGGGGTTAGTCAGTCTGCTGAAGAGAAAAGTGACGGGGGATTTGATAGCAGCCTTCAACTATCTGAAGCGGGCTTCCAAAGAGGATGGCTCTAGACTGTTCTCAATAGTAGCAGATGACAGAACAAGGAGTAATGGTCTCAAGTTGCAGTGGGGGAGGTTTAGGTTGGATATTAGGAAAAACCTTTTCACTAAGAGGGTGGTGAAGCACTGGAATGCTTTACCTAAGGAGGTGGTGGAATCTCCATCCTTAGAGATTTTTTAAGGCCCAGCTTGACAAAGCCCTGGCTGGAATGATTTAGTTGGGGTTGGTCCTGCTTTGAGCAGGGGGTTGGACTAGATGACCTCCTGAGGTCTCTTCCAACCCTAATCTTCTATGATTCTAGGTTACTTACCTGTAACTGAAGGTTCTTAGAGATGTGTGGTCCCTATCACCTTCATGTGGAATATCATGCATGCGCACCACATGCCTGAGTCCAGAGAATTTTATTAAGCAGTACCCATTGGTCTGCTAATGCGCGGTTCTTCTCATGCTCCAAAATGAGGTTATAAAGGGTGATGTAGACAGACATCTTTCCAGTTCCTTCTCTTACGCAAATACAGGTATAATCCAGCACCAGAGAGAATGGAAGGTGGGTAGTGGAATACAGATAGGACCAGAGATCTTGACCCCTTGATCTCTCTGCTATGGAAAGAAATGGTTAAGGTGTCTAATAGTTTTTGTTCTTGGTAGATAAAAGGCCAGTACTGTGACGCAGCAGGGAGGGGGGAGTGTTGACCTGGGAATGTGGTAGGTGAGTTTCACTGGGGATGGGACACCTAAGAGCCTGTAACCTGAGCCAGGAGGGGGAGGTAACACCTCTGCCTGGGGAACTGGACAAAGGCAGCAATAGAGAGCCTGCTGGGGGGGGGCTTTGGTTTCAGTTTGGTGCTGGGTGGTGGAATGCAGGGAACCCCAGGGCTGGGGTCTAAGCTCCCTGCCCCCCAGAAGGACTTGACTGAGGGGTCCTGGTTGTACCCACAAGCTCTGTTTTAGACTGTGTTCCTATTGTCCAATAAATCTTCCGTTTTACTGGCTGGCTGAGTCTCACAGTGAATCCCAGGAAGAGGGGTGCAGGCCCCGGACTCCCCCACACTCCGTGACAACTGGTGTTAGCGGTGGGATGTACTGCACCCCGTGAATGGCACTTCCTGAAGTAAGTGACTGGGGAACAGTAAAACGAAGGGGGATTGACGGGGACCAGGCGTACTGAAGATACAGAGAGAGACGGTTTCAGGGGGCAGTTAACCCCTGGGAGTGTGTGACCAGAGAGAAAGACTTTTGCAGTAACAGGGTCCCCCGGGGGATTGCAGCGAGCAGCCCTAGGGGCGGAGGAGTCTGCAGCTCGACCCTGGCAAAGAGGTGGTGACCTCAAGAAAGAGGAGGACTGGCACCCTAGGGATTCTTCCTGGAAACCGTGGAAAGCTGCACAGGCCTGCGAGTGGCCAGCAGGGAGATGTACGCTAAAAGCCTTAAGCCGTGACCTGGTGGAGCTGTGCAGGCAGAGGGGGCTGCGCACTGGAAGGTCCACCAAGGAACAGCTGATTGCCCAGTAGGAGAAGGATCGCTTGGAAGACCCGATTCCTGTCCCTGAGGAAAGCCGCCCGGTGGACGCAGCGTGGGCCCTGGGGCCTGACTGGGCTGGGAGGGGTCAGACTGCTGCCGAGGACATCCCGAGACCCTTCCTACCTATGCCTAGGGGAGGGGTTGGGGGAAGCCCAGCGAATACCGAGGGCACCCTGACCCCGGCAGCCAGCAGGGGATCCTCCCGGCGGAGCTCCCCATCCTTGGAGTGGAGGCAGCTGGAATGGGAGAGGGAGATGAAAATGAGGGAGCTGGAGGATCATGAAAAGCAGCATCAGCATGAGCGGGAGGAGAAGGACAGGCAACGTCAGCATGAGAAGAAGGAGGAGGAGGAGAAACAGAAGCAGCATGAAGAGAAGCAGAGACAGCATGAACTGGAGCTCGTCAGGCTGAGAAGCAGTGGGACCCAGGCTGCGGTGAGTGAGGGGGGACCCAAGACTGTGAGGAGCTTTGATAAGTGCTTCCTGGCCCAGCGTAAGGAGGGGGAGGACATAGATAGCTTCCTGACGGCCTTTGAGAATGACTGCGAGATGCACAGGGTTGACCTGGCAGACAGGCTCCAGTTTCTCACCCCCTTACTGGACCCCAAAGCCGTGGAGGTGTACAGCTGAATGAAAGGGGCGGAGGGAAGGGACTATGAACTGTTCAAAAAGGCCCTGCTCCGTGAGTTTGGGTTGACCCCCGAGATGTACCGGAAAAGGTTCCTGAGTCAGCATAAAACACCCGAGGTCACATACCTACAACTGGTCAACCGAATGCAGGGATATGCCCGCAAGTGGACAGCTGGGGCCCAAGATAAAGAGGACCTGCTTGACCTAATTGTACTGGAGCAACTGTATGAACAGTGCCCTTCCGACCTGATGCTATGGTTGGTGGACAAAAAGCTAGAGAACCCACAGCATGCAGGGCAGCTGGCCGACGAGTTTGTGATCAGTCGGTCAGGGGGTAGCAGGGAGGAGTCCCAAAAGAACAGGCCCCCCACGATGCAGAGAGAGAGAGACACACACAGACACCATGGGACCTCCCAGCAGGGAAATATGGACAACCCCCTCCCAAAGGAAACGCCTGGCGTCAGGACCATCTGACCTGCTCGAGGGGACCAACGTGACCTGAGCTGCTATCACTGTGGCCAGAGAGGCCACATACGGACCCAGTACCCCAGGCTCAGGGACAGACTGAGCAGACCCAACTTACCCGGGGTTAACTGGGTAGGGACCCAGCTGGACGAGGGGCAGATGGCCCAAGCAAGGGGGGCTGCCAGCTTACCACCTGCTCAGGAGGGAAGAGGACCCCAGGCCAGCTCCTCCAGAGGGCTGGATGCTCTGGACTCAGAATTCTCGGTTTACAGGGTGGGCGTGGGGCTGTCCCTCCGGAGAGAGTGCCTTGTTCCCCTGGAGGTGGATGGGAGGAAGGTCAATGGATACTGGGATACAGGCGCGGAGGTGATGCTGGCCCGGCCCTGGGTGGTGCCCAACACCTACCTGACCCTGAAGGGGGTGGGCGGGACCTCATACAGGGTGCCCATGGCAAGGGTACACCTGAAATGGGGGGCCAAGGAGGGCCCCAAGGATGTGGGGTGCACCACCATTTGCCCACTGAGGTATTGATGGGGGGGGCGGCCTAGAGGACTGGCCAAGCAACCCCCAGACTGCCCTGGTTGTGACCCGTAGCCAGAGCCAGCGAGGGGCACTGTGCCCCAACCTCGGGAAGGGTACCACACCAGAGGCGCAGGACCCTACCCTGGTGGGGAGGGAGCGCCGAGGGGCATGGCTCAGAGAGGCTGTGGCCTCAGACCCAGCCAGTGAGAGGGAACCAGGCCCCATCCCTTCCCCAGCTGCTGAGTTCCAGGCCGAGTTGCAGAAAGATCCCTCCTTGCGGAAGCTCAGGGACCTGGCCGACCTCAGTGTGGTATGGACCATGAGGAGAGGTTGCCAGGAGAGGTTCCTGTGGGAGAAGGGTTTCCTGTACCGAGAATGGGCTCCCCCAGGGGAAGTGGAGTCCTGTGGGATCAGGAGCTGGTGGTCCCCCAGAAGTGGCGCCGCAAGCTACTGTACCTGGCCCATGACATCCCCCTCTAAGGGCACCAGCGAATCCGGCGCACCCAGCAGAGATTGCTACAGAACTTTTACTGGCCAGGGCAGTCTGGGGGTGGCCTGGGGTCTTTACCACTGTCTGGCAGTATTGCCGATCCTGCGACCCCTGTCAGAGGGTGGGGAAGGCCCGGGACAAGGGGAAAACGGCTTTGAAACCTTTGCCCATCATAGAGGAACCTTTCCAGAAGGTGGCCATGGACATAGTGGGACCCCTCAGCAAGACAACCCGGTCGGGAAGAAATACATTCTGGTGGTGGTAGATTTTGTCACCCGCTACCCCGACGCCGTGCCCTTAGCTTCCACTGAAGCCGACACCGTGGCAGATGCGCTCCTGACCATTTTCAGCCGAGTGGGGTTCCCCAAGGAAGTCTTGATAGACCAAGGATCCAACTTAATGTCAGCCCTGCTCCGGTGCTTGTGGGAGAAATGTGGGACCCAGCACAACTGGGCCTCAGCTTATCACCCCAGTCCAATGGGCTGGTGGAGAGGTTCAATGGGACGCTAAAGATGATGCTTGAAAACCTTTATGAACCAGCACCCGTGGGATTGGGACAAGTATTTACCTCACCTGCTGTTCGTGTACAGGGAGGTACCCCAGGAGTCTACCGGATTTTCGCCTTTCGAACTGTTATATGGAAGGAGGATAAGGGGCCCCCTAGACCTGATGAGAGACGAATGTGAGGGGAAGGCCACTCCCAATGGAGAGTCAGTGGTGGAGTATGTCCTGATCTTCGGAGAGAGACTTGCTGAACTCATGGGCCTGGCCAGGGAGAATCTGGCCAGAGCCCAGAAGAAGCAGAAGGTCTGGTATGACCACACGGCGCGGGCCTGTGCCTACGCCACCAGGGATCAGGTGATGGTGAGAAAGAACAAACTACAGGTTGCCTGGGAGGGCCCTTTAAGGTTGTCAAGCAGCTAAATGAGGTAAACTATGTGGTGGAGCTGTCTAACTGGGCACACCACCGCCAGGTGTATCATGTGAATATGATGAAGCCATATTATGCCGGGGGGAATGTGGTGTTGGCCGTGTGTGGACATTGGGAGGAGCAGGGAGATGACCCTTTAGTGGATCTATTCCCTGGGACCCGAGCTGGTTCACCCCTGGAAACAATACCCCTCTCGGATCAGCTAACCCCTGCCCAGCAAGCTGAGATCAGAGGGGTGCTGCATCCGTACTGACAGCTGTTTTCCAACCAGCCTGGACGCACTAATCTGACTGTCCACCCAGGTGCAGACAGGATCGCACCCGCCGATAAGATGCTCCCCCTTTCGAGTCACAGGGAAAACTGCTCAGGACCTGGAAAGAGAGGTCAGGGACATGCTGGCATTGGGGTGATCCAGCCATCTGCCAGCAGTGCTGGTCCCCAAAAAGGAAGGGTCGATCCGGTTCTGTGTGGACTATCGGAAACTCAATGCCATCACTGTATCTGATGCCTACCCCATGCCCAAGCCTGATGAGCTCCTAGACAAACTGGGAGGAGCTCGATACCTTACCACCATGGATCTTACAAAGGGCTACTGGCAAATGCTGCTGGATGCAGATGCCCGGCTGAAATCGGCCTTTATCAACCCTCTAGGGCTCTATGAGTTCCTGACCCTGCCTTTCGGCCTCAAGGGAGCACTGGCCACCTTCCAGAGCCTGGTGGATCAACTACTGCAGGGGATGGAGAGTTTTGCAGCGGCGTATATTAATGACATCTGTGTCTTTAGCCAGACCTGGGAGGACCATGTGTCCCAGGTTAGACAAGTGCTGGACCAACTCCAGGAGGCTGGGCTGACCATAAAAACGGAGAAGTGCAAGATGGGGATGGCTGAAGTATCTTACCTGGGCCATCGGGTGGGGAGCAGCCACCTAAAGCCAGAACCAGCTAAGGTGGAGGTGATCAGAGACTGGCCCACTCCCCACACCAAAAAGCAGGTCCAAGCCTTTATTGGGTTGGCAGGATAGTATAGAAGGTTTGTGCTCTGCTTTAGCGCCATAGCCACCCCCATCACTGAGCTATTCAAGAAGGGGAAGCCAGACAAGGTGGTCTGGACTGAGCAGTGCCAGGAGGCTTTCCAGGCGCTGAAGGAGGCTCTGGTCAGTGGCCCAGATCTGGCAAACCCAGATTTTGACAAGCCCTTTATGGCGTTCACCGACGCCTCAGATACGGGACTGGGGGCAGTGTTAATGCAGGAGGATGAAAAGGGGGAGAGACACCCCATTGTGTACCTGAGCAAGAAGTTGCTACCCCGGGAGCAACACTATGCGGCCATTGAGAAGGAGTGCCTGGCCATGGTGTGGGCCCTCAAGAAACTAGAGCCATATCTCTTCAGGCGACACTTCACCGTGTACACCGACCACTCTCCCCTGACCTGGCTGCACCAGATGAAAGGAGCCAACGCCAAACTCCTGAGGTGGAGCCTGCTCCTGCAGGACTATGACATGAACGTGGTCCATGTGAAGGAAAGTGCTAACATGATAGCGGATGCGTTGTCTTGAAGAGGGGGCCCTGAACTTCCCCAGGTCACTGGTCAGAGTGACCCCGCTCAGTTCAGTCGCGAAGGGGGGAGAGATGTGACACAGCAGGGAGGGGGGAGTGTTGACCTGGGAATGTGGAAGGGGAGTTTCACTGGGGATGGGACACCTGAGAGCCTGTAACCTGAGCCAGGAGGGGGAGGTAACACCTCTGCCCAGGAAACTGGACAAAGGCTGCAGGAGAGAGCCTGCAGGGGGAGTTTTGGTTTCAGTTTGGTGCTGAAACACAGGGAACCCCAGGGCTGGGGTCTAAACTCCCTGCCCTGCAGAAGGACTTGACTGAGGGGTCCTGGTTGTACCCACAAGCTCTGTTTTAGACTGTGTTCCTATTGTCCAATAAACGTTTTACTTGCTGGCTGAGAGTCACAGTGAATCCCAGGAAGAGGGGTGCAGGCCCCGGACTCACCCACACTCTGTGACAAGTACCCTTTGGACACCCAGAGAACGAAGCTGCCTCTATTTGTTAGAAGAAAAAAAGGTAAGTGGATGGTTTGATGCATGTGAAACTCTGAAATTACTTTAGGGATGAATTTTCAGTTGGGGAGTAGTGAGACCTTTTCTTTATGGAAGGTAGCATACGTCAGATCTGCCATGACTGCTCCCAGCTCACTGACTCTTCTGGCTCATGTTGTGGCAACTATAAAGGCAACTTTCATTGAAAGATGACACACAGAACATGAGAACACAGGTTCAAAGGGAGGACTGGTGAAACGACAGAACAAGACTGAGGTCCCACTGGTGTATGAGGTTCACCAAGGATGGGAAGGATCGAAGAAGTCCCTTCAGAAATCTAGCTCTTGCAGGATGAGTGAAGATAGTATAATTGTCAACAAGGGAATGAAAAACACGGATTACTGTCAAACAAACCTAAAGGGAACGGTGTCTTAAGAGTAAGCAGATATTCCAGAACAGCAGGAATCCCACCAGATTCTGGAAATAACTGGAATAGACTTTCATCTACCTTATCATTACCTGGTAGAATCTTTTCTGCTTTGATAGAGAATGGACCACACACAACCCTGGAACATGAGTATCTACATCCGATGCCTGTTCAAATACCAGGTCCTGAGTTGTAGCAGTTCCAGGTTGGAGTGCCTGAAGTTGATCTCGGGTGTTAGAAGGTTGGGAAACAGGTGGATGTTTATGAGTGGAATAGCTAGGAGCTTCACTAGATCCGAAAACCAGAAACATATCGGCCAGTTAGGTGCAATAAAGAGGACTCAAGTGCTGTTGTGATGGATTTTCTGTAGGACTTGTGGTATTAATGGGATTGGAGGGAAGGCATAGCTGAGGTGATACCTCCATGGTAGCAGAAGGGCATCTCCCTTTGAATCCCTGCCTCCACTGTTCTAAAGCAGTATAGGGGAAATCTGCTGTTCACCTGTGAGGCAAAAAAGGTCTCAAGACTGTTCCCCACTGAGTAACCTTGCCCAGGACCGAATTGGGAATCTCCCACTCATTGTCCATGGAAAAATGCCTGCTGAGACTGTTCACTAGGGAGTTCTGCACATCTGTCAAATATGCTGCTGAAAGGGTTACGTGATGGCTGCTGATGCACCAATTCCAAAAGCTGACTGACTAACAAAGGAGGGATCTTGTTCCACTCTGATTGGTTTATATAGCAGCCAGTTATAACGTCCTATGTTATCTGGTTATGACAGGACAGCATGAGTGGGAGGAAGGCATTGTAGGCACAACAGACCACCTCTCAGTTCAGTAAATTGATATACATCCTGGACTCCCAAGTGGTCCAGATGCCTTGTGCAGTATGATTATTCATATGAGCGCCCCAACCTAAAAGGGAGGCATCAGTAATCATGGTTACGTTGGGTGTTGGTGTGATGAAAGGGATCCCCACTCAAACTTTTTCTGCCTTTGTCAACCAGACAAGTCCTGAGGAGCCTCGGACAGAATTGTCATTTTGGCACTGATGTTGCCCCTCACTGGGGAGCAGATGCACAGGTTTGCAGACAATGGAGATGAAGCCTAGCACATGTGCATGAGTGGGACAGGCGTGTTCTGACTGAAGTCTGGGGCCTATGGATGACCTGGTTTATGAGAGCACCCATGACATGGAATGTCTTAATTGGTAGAGGAATCAACCACAGCAAGAACCTAAGTCACTCCTGTGAAGTTTATGGACCTTATGGGAGATGATCAACATGGACTTCTCTTTTTTGATGCAAACTTCTAGAGAAGGAAGGAAGTAGGTAAAACAGGAAACGGGTGCGGACCAATGGATGCTGCTTACTAAATGTGTCTGGGCTCAGGGGCATGATGCACATGCGTACAGGTGTGGAATACACATAGGGACTATCACTTGAAGAAGCCATTTATGCCAAAAATAATTCAGAAAACTGGCAATTTTTAGGAGTAGATTTATACTTACTCCGTTGGGAGTGACTGAATATGTGCAACTGTACATCTCATTTCCAGTTTCAATTACAAATGAATAGCCAGGACTCCTGAAGCTGGTGAGGATCCCTTGATAGAAATAACCCAGGAGGGAGAGTGTAGTGGTCATATCTTCTTGAAAATGGTATATAAGAATGTGCAATAAATATTAAGTAGTAAGAGTGACTGGGGCAGGCAGAGTTTTAGACAGACAGATGTGCAGCTACTGTTCGGTAGCATTACTGGGTATCCCGATCCTGTTGAAACACAGGTCGTGCAGACAAATGAGAAAGGATGAAAAAATTTAAAAGATTAAATGGGGAAGACCCTACTAGAACATATCTTGGGACATACAACACAAAACATGCCTTGAGTACTCCCCATGATTAACAGCTCCTCCCTTATTTCTCTCTAGTTGAAGATGGGATGAATCTCCATGTGGAGTCTTTCACTGCCACTTCATAAATGGCAAGATGAGCTGCTACTGGGGTATAAGAGACACCTCCTGCTCCAAAAGGTGATACACCAAGAACTGCCAGGAAAGAGGAAGTGACCTCAAACCTTCCGCATAACCATGTGCTTTACCTTCCCTAGGTTACCCAGGGAGCCTCTATTAGCTGTATTTAAAACTTTCAGCATGCTATTTATGTTATGTTCTCTTACCTCAAATTTGTCAGGGTTATGCATTCCTGGGATTGACTGCATTAGGTGGGAGGTTGGATGATTTCCAAAATCAGAGCTCACGTAGCCAACACGAAGCCGGCCTTCACTGGCCTTCAAGTCCTTTGGATGCTCATATGGTGGCTTGTGAAGGACATTGATCTGGCAATCAAATTCACAAGATTTTTTTGAGACATCATAAACTTTAAACAAAATTTGAAGCGACAAAAGCATAGATAGTAAATAGGATAGACTTTCAGAATTACACAGTTTTATTATTTTCCCCATAGTTAAGTTTTTATGCTAGTGCATTGATGAAGTTTCTGTTTATCACCCAATAATGTTTGAAAACCACATCTGACAAGTTCCCAGATTTCAGGTAGACAGTTGCACATTTGTTGCTCACACACGCCAAGCTGTGTGTTATCCAAATTTGAGTCCAAATGGAGGCCTGACTGAGTGTAAAGCTTGTTCTATACATCCTCTAGTTAAAGAGGAAAGCCATGTATCAAAATTTGATCAAAAGATTAGTGTACTAAGGGAGCAACTGGGTCAGTCACTAAAGTGCTGCATGCAGGCTGATGAATACTGAGTGCACTGAACTGGCAACACGATTAGGCAATGTAGGAGAGAGCAGATGATGTCAGTCTAAGCAAAAAGCTGAATTCATCGGTTCTAAAAAGAGTCCCACCCTATGGGTCCACGGTCAGGGTGGAGATGAGGCAGAGGATCAGATATTGAGGGAACAACATAGGATTCTAAAGAGACAAGGCGGGTGAGGCAATATCTTTCATTGGACCAACTTCTGTTGGAGAGAGAGAAAAGCTCTCCTGGGACTGACACAGCTACACCACCACTGCGCACACAAAAGAACTCTGTCAGATTTGGGTCAGGAGGGAGGAATTGTCAGAGTAAGAGATTTTGGCGGTGATTGTTACTGATGGCTGTTAAATCTGACTGACCTCTTCCCAATACCAGAAAATACCAAACTGCACAAAACCAGGAAGTGAAGAGACCCATCCATCTCAACAAGGTGGTAAATCTGAAGCCTGAGAACGTCTATTTTAAAACTGGCATTACATACCTGAATATAACTGACCAATGCACAATCTGTTCTTCCTCAAGTATAACCAAGTACATGGAAAAGTCTTCAAAGTTCCTACCTTATCCAAACAGAGATTTCCATGTCTCTCAGCGATAGCCTTCCTAAAGCTGTGAGAAAGGGGGTACAGCATGCTGTGATGAGGGTGGACAGAAGGCAGTCTATTCTTCTCCAGCTGATCAGCTACAATGCTGACCAGCTTTTTCATTCTTTCATCATAATCCGTCCAGTCACAGACAATCTAAAAGGAGAAACAAAGGAACCAGGGGTCACCTAATGAAATTAATAGGCAGAAGGTTTAAAACAAACAAAAGGAAGTACTTCACACAATGCAGTCAACTTGTGGAACTTGTTGCCAGGGTATGCTGTAAAGGCAAAACTACAATGGGTTCAAAAAAGAATTAGCTAAATTCATGGAAAAGAGTTCCATCGATGGCTATTAGCCAAGATGGTGAGGGATGCAAACGCATGGCTCTGGATGCCCCTAAGCCTCTGACTGCCAGATGCTGGGACTGGATGACAGGGGATGGATCACATGATAATTGCCCTGTACGGTTCATTCCTTATGAAGCATCTGATAGTGGCCACTATCAGAAGCCAGGATACTGGGCTAGATGGATCATTGGTCTGACCCAGCATGGCCATTCTTATGAAAAATTGAATGGCTGGTTAGAATACTTTAAACAACTGCACTTGACCCAGGTCAGAGCTTTGAGAAGCTCTGTTTACATGGGACTGTGATTAACATTTCTTCCATTCCAAGAGATAAAAAGGTACTTGAAAAGTATTTTAATAACCATTACAGCTCACTTGTATTTCAAATCACCTATGACCCAAGCACAGTTCTGTAAGAGAAAATAGCTCCATAGTCTTATTTTCTAATTTGACTAAGACTTATTTCTGCTCCTTTTAAAATATATACACTGGATCCTTGATATGTGGTTAGTCCTGGATATTTACATTAGAATAATCTCCAAAAGAATTATGGTCAGATCTCTCTCTTCTCACCTGCAAGCAGTGGGCTAAGTTGCAATAAGCATCTGGGAAATCAGGTTTCAGTTTCAGAGCAGTGCGATAAGAAGCAATGGCTTCTGGTATGTTCCCTGAATCCTGCAAAAAGCAGAGACTAAATCAGCAAGCAAAAGCAGATTCAGGAATGAGTTTACCAAATGCATCACCGTGTTATTAAAAAAATAAAGCCATGAACATGGCTGTACCTTGTGAATAGAGGCCAGGTTACTGTGGGCATCAGCAAAAGCAGGGTTTATCTGGATGGCACGGGTGTAACATTGTAAAGCTCCCTGAACATCCTGCATCTCCTTTAAAGTATTCCCCATATTTGAATAAGCATCTGCAAACGTGGGGCTGATTCTAAAATTAAAGAACACACCATTCATTATCCACAGTACAAGTTGTCTGTCCTCTAAGAATGCCCGTCCAGACTGCTATTTGATTATTGGTTTGCATAATAGTTATAAGCCATTTTCTAAATGACTGTAGAATTTCTGTCACCAGTCTCAGAATTTTAGAAAGCAAAATTCTTACCTAATAGCCTCTTTGTAATGCATCAGAGCCTCCTGCAGCTTTCCTTGCTGCTGCAGAACACTTGCTAAATTTGAATGGGCAGCAGCAAACTCTGGGAACACCTATAGGAAACAAAGGAGAGTTAGTTTGCCCCACAGATCTTCCAAGGACATCACATTGCAGAACAGTTAGAAGTGGGTTTCTGCTTATGCCCAAATAAATCTGTTAGTTTTTAAGGTGCCACTGGACTCCTCGTTGTTTTTGTGGATACAGACTAACATGGCTACCCCTCTGATAGTTGTCCGTTGTTATTCTCCTTGGCAAAATCAATCAAATCTTAAACAGAAGTACCACCTCCTCTATCTACTTCTTTATCGAATACAATCCACCCCTCATAGTTTCCACATCCTACCCTCCTCCTTATATCCAAATGTACCTCAAGAGCTTTTCTGTATAGGCGAACAGCCTCCTCAATGTTTCCCTGTTCTCGCTTGATGTTTGCCAGGTTATTAAGTGAGTCTGCATGTGTGGGGCACAGACGAAGAGCTGTATTGTAACATTCTTCTGCTTCAGCAACCTTAGAAACAAATGGAATTGTGTTCAAGCAGTACTTAACAAAATAAACAAGGAAATTGCTGTTTGACATATTTCTGTAACAACACTGCTTAATGAGAAAGTCACACTACATCCTGGGGGGATTCTTTGAGACTGCATGCCTGCAGAACACCGCCCCCCCCCCCCCCCCCCCAGAATACCTGTGCTTCCCTGCAGAAAATGAGCATGGGTGCAGTTTTTTTTTTTTTTTCCTTCGGGGAGGGGTTTGTCCCCACAGAGGCGAGACCTGGGAGGCACACATGGTTATGTGCCACTGCCCACCCACCCCCATTTCTGCAACTGCAGAGCTGCCCAGCTAAAGGAGGCTGCATCTTGGCTCCAATGACTCTGCAGCTGAATACCACCTCTTGGGTCCTAGTGCCAGTTGTGCTCCCCTTCCGTGTGCTGGGAGCTTTCCTGTTTTTGCTGCAACCATGAGTGCCAGCGGTGGAGCGAAGGGGGGCCGGGGGGAGAGGTAGGGGAAAGGAAAGGGGCGTGGGGAGGAGAAGAAAAGGGGATAGGGGAATTGCAGGGAGAAGCCGGAGCCCAGCATGCAGCATCCCCTCAGCAGCAGCTGGCGCTCCCCCCTTAAGGAGGCCCATCAACCGTACACCTGAACCCCTCAGACAAGTCCCGTCCCCCCCCCCCGGCCACTTACCCCACTGAGCCCCAACCAGCTGCACCTGGACCTCCCTACTAAGCTCCCCACACTCAGATCCCTCCGCCAAGCCCAATCTCCCCACACCCAGACCCCCCTTCCCCCTGTGAGCCCCAAACACCTTCATCAGGATTCCCTGCAGTCCCACTGCCCCTGCACCCAGAACTCCGCAATGAGCCCCTGTGCATCCAGATCTCCCACTGAGTCACCCGCACCCAGATTGCCCCACAGTAAGCCCCTCCACACTTTGATCCTGCCCACCCACAGCAAGTGCACCTGGCACAGATGGGCAGGACCCTGTGGTGTTTCTTGGGCAGGCCCAGCTCTTGCACTGTGTCAGGGTTGGGTGCAGCCTCACTGCCAAGTCCCTGTCCTGAGGGAGGTACGGCCTTCAGGGTGATCTCCCACCTCAAAGCAGTCAGTGGCCTGTGCTCCCAACTGCCATGCTGGAGCCACATTTATTTATTGACAAAAAATGTGCAGAATTTTAAAATACTGTGTGCTTAATTTTTTGGTGCATAATTCCTTCAGAAGTAAATGTGTCTACCTTTATAAGCTTTGAGGTGGAGAATTTTTTACTCTTATTATTTCTCCTACAAGTTGATAAGCAAATCAAACACACACTAAAGGCAACATCCCACCTTAAAGTTCATTATCATTCAAGGCATTGAAATAAGTATCAGCCGAACCTCTTAAATATAGTAGACTGCAAGAAAACAGAAATGCTCCTTACACTGCCTTTCTCCTTTAGAGCATTGGCCAGATTACAATAGGCATCAGGGAAGTGTGGCTGTAGCTCAATAGCACGTCTGTAGGTGTCTATTGCCAGATCTATCAGTCCTTGCTCATAATACACACAGGCCAGGTTGCCATGCACAACTGCATGATTAGGACTCAGACTCAAGGCTCGTAAGTAGGCTGCTACAGCTCTGTAATGAGAGATGTGTGGTTAGTGTTCACATGGCCTATGTAAGATGACAGCAGAAAGTTATTTTTACATTTAACTTGGTCATAAAGGTAATCTACATAGACGAGAAAATAGGGTTTGTGCCTTTTGCTGCTTTGAGGTCAAGGCATGAAAAGTCTTGTCTACCCTGTAAGAATAAGGGCAACTGGAGAAAAAGAAGGATTATGACATTACAGAAACTAAAAGTGAAACCCATCTGAGGAGACAAGTGATTTATTCAGACTGTTTAAAAAGCTTTGCTTGCTTTTTTGTGACATCTATTTAATTAACAGACTTGGGAGAATGACACTCTGCTCCCATCAGTAAAGAGCCAAGAGAGCTTCTAATCCACATTGCAGTCATCAACAAATTCACGCACATCTCCAACCCCCAACAAAAAGGACTTGAAATCCCTAACATTTCTGAGGTAGACACACAAAAAACCAAATTCCCCTCACAGGTCTCCTGTGTATCAAACTAAAAAAGGATCAATTCCCCCTTCCCCACCTTTATAAGTCATCTGTAAAGAAAAAAAATATAACTTTAAATATATTTCTACTACATTAAGAAAAATCAGTTGTGAATGTAAGGATCTCTAAAAGAAAGTAATACATACAGAGATGTTTAATTCATGAAAACAAGATTTCTGTGGCCAGCTAAGTATCAACTCTACAGAGCTAATGTGAAAAGGAACAAGGTGTTTAATGGACAAACTATGTAGCTGCTAGAAGTGGTCTAAGATGCTGCCCTTCTACACAAGGAATGCCTTCCCAGGCCACTACTCTTTTTGTCCAAATCCCTCCTCAAGCCCCCTTTGCCCATGAAACTAGGAAGAGTGTCATTTATACTGAAGATCCATACATAGATTATTTTTCCATAATGCTCTTGCCGTAAATAACCTTGTATTCTTCTGGTTCTCATCCCTGTTCCTTCTCATATACCCAGCCCCTACTGTTTTGTTACCTTCCCTTTTGTTAAATAGGTCAAGTTAAAATTAGACTATGTTTTTCAGGACAGAGTCCCTGTGATTAGTCTACAGTGTGCAGCTTTTAGCACATTTAGCATATTATATTTCTTGCCTTAAGAGGTACCCTGATCCAAGAGTATCTTCTCTTTTGCACACTAGTCCTCCTAAGGGGTATGCTTTACTTTTGCAACAATGCTACCTCAGCAGGTTTTTGAGATAATGTAGCCAAGCTCAGGCCATCTCATCAGCCAACTTTACAGTCTGTTTCCAATAGAGTCCCTTTGCATTATGTGCTTTATCTTACATTTATCTACATTGTACGTGAATAATCCCCACGTGGGATGAAATAAAGTGTTCTTTGTGCTTGTGATTACTTTTACTTTAGCAGCTATGCGGCACAGGAGATCTTGCTTTAAAAATGCTACTCTGATCTTTACAGCAAATGTATTTTGTCAAAATATATCAATTTAACACAACAAAGTGTAAAATTATGGCAAAGCATTCAATCTTATTATTGTATCTCATCTTTCCATTATTCTGCCTGCTCATCCCCAACCCATGTGTCATTCCTTGCTCTGTTATGTCTAATTTAGATTGTAAACATGTATTAAGAATCTACCTTTTTTATTTGTCTGAAGATCATGCACACCCGTGCCTCTATATAAATAAATGTGGCTAAGAATCTTGATTCCTAAAAAATACATTAATTTAATAATGCATTTACACAGTGGAACAGATCACCAAAAGGTAATCAACAAATCAGATATCTTTCTAAGAAACATGTTCTAATTTAACCACATATTATGGAGCTTCATATAGGAATTACTGGGTCAAATTCTAGGATCCGCATTGTGCAGGTGGCCAGAATAGAACATAATGTGCCTTTCAGGCCATCTATGAAATTCAAAAGCTGCAAGTCAGTCAATAGAAATTATAACCCTATTTATGAATTCAGACACAGTATGGTACATAGCACTAAAACACCACAACCTGGCTCTTTTCCCAGGAAAAAATTATGGACTAAAATTTTAGATTTATGTGTTCAGATTAACAATGATCGCACAAAACTAAAATGAGATTTTAGGCAGGTCAATGAAGACATCCATGCAATGTGTTGCAGCAGCCACAAATACTGCAATACATATGCCAGAGAATATAAAAAAAATAGATAAAAGATTCTCAGCTGAATATAGTGCTCCATTTTAGTTGTCCTACCTCAGAAGTGGAAGAGTGTGTAGAGAAGAGCAGTAGCAAGAAGGATTTGAAGGTCTGTAATTAAGTTGATATAAAAAGCATATCAAATAAAATGGTGGACTATTTATCCTTTTCCATAAACCAGAAAAAAACAAACAAACAAGGCTTTCAAAATGAAGAAGGCTGAAAACTGAAAAAGAAAAAGCTGATGGCTATACAGGATTAAGGAACTCCCTTCCTCCTAAATCCAAAGTGATCTGAAAGTGGAAATATTTTATAAGCGGCTGGCCAACCATCAGGTACAGGCATTGCTGAATGAGAGGTGCCAATTTTTTTTTTTTTTGACATGGCAATCATACATAACAAAGCTACCATTCTGTGCGCTCTTTCCTGATCTTACAGCTCACAAATTTCAACCTGCGTAGTTAGAACTGGAAGACAGAGCCATCCTAAAGGCGCCACCATAATCCAGGAACCACCTTCCCAGTAATAGTCAACTTGCAAATTCCTAGTTCGGCCTTTCAGAAAGAAACATCTCTGGTTACAAGTGAACAAATAACTATCTATGGTACTTATGGACCCCTCACCACACTAGTATGAGAGTATCACGATCTTTAATGTATTTATCCTCACAACACCCTCTGAGAAGTAGGGCAGTGCTATTTTCCCCCTTTTACAAATGAGAAACTGAGGCACGGTGGTTTTTCCCAAGGTCACACAGGGAGTGTCTGAATGGAGGAGAGAACTGAACCCAGGTCTCCCAAGTCTGAAGCATGGAAAGGGCAAATTCAAGGAAGACCAAAAATGTTCTGCATAAAGCATCAACTCACATCTGTGTTATCACGCTGAAATTAAAACAAATGCGCACCAGCAGTCTGTCTTGTCCAGTATTCTGAGACAGAGGTCTGTACTGGATTCAGCAGTTATGGAATAAACAGTCCTCACAGAAAGTTTCTTCCTAGCCCCCCTTCCTTATGCCTTGAAACACAAAAGTTTATATCTGTTTTAAAAAAAACACCAAGAGTTTTAAGTCCTAACTTTTGTACCTCTGGATGGTCTCACTATCCACATCAATTCTGAAACTATTTAAAATTCTACACTCTTGCCTTCAACAGTATCCTGCGACAGTGAAATAACTGTGCCTTGCACATAACAGTATTTCCTTTTATCAGTTTTAAGTGTGCTGGCAAGGTTTTATTGAATTCACATCTCCTCTCATAATTACGCAGTCCCAATCTTTTAAGTCTTCACTTACAAATTTCTCTAAGCCTTTTAATCACTTATCACCAGCTTCTGAGCCCCCGGCCACTAAGTTTTATTACACCATTTTGAAATAGGCTGTCCAGAACAGAACACAGTATTCCAGAGGCAAGAATACATTTGAACTCTAAAACATATCTTCATAATTATCCTAACACCATTTTCTTTTTTGATAACCATTGCACGTTGAGTGTCCAAAGATTGCCAAGTTATTTTTTCAAGTTTTTACATTTAATTTAAAGCCCAATAAGGTCTGAATATGAATAGATCAAATTATCCCTCCTAAATAGCATTGAAATTCACTGACAGTGAATTTAATTTGCCATCATCTTGCCCATTCATTAAGCTACGTTAGATTGCTTGGTCTTCTCTGGTCTTGATTAACCTAGTAATTTGTGTCCTCAAAGATTATCTACCATTTTAACTCTGACTCTTCAAGATGACCACGTCTATGGATCCATACAGCAGGAAAAACGTTTATCCTCAGCAACTGAACTTCGAAGTTTCCAGAAAGCATTTGTACTCTGATTACATGTTCATGCATCCAATCTGAGGAAAAGGGGCAGAAACCACTCTCTCACCAGTCAGGTCTTTCAGTGTAATCACTAATTTACTGTAAGGAGGATGGCAGAGAACAGATTCCTGAAGGCAACCTTGAAGAAACATATACTATGCTAATTAACTATTCTTTAAACATGGCAAATAGTTGCCATGGAGTCTGAGGATTTTTTAAAACAGTGAGGAAATTCTGCTGTCCCAAACTGAGAACTTCATCAAGGCTAAATCCAGAGTAATGTTGCATGGAAATATGGATGGATTGCAGGTAGCAGACCTGAATATCTCCACAATGGTGACATTTCTGAAACATGATATGGCTGTGTTAGATATTGTGGAACATGTTCTAACTTGGTACTGAAACTCCCACTGGTCCACAGCAAGAGAGTATGCTGAATAATTCACTGCCGCAGTGCCTGGATGAAACTGGATTAACTTCAATGCTACAGACACTCTCAGGGTCCGCATGTCCAGTAAAAGGCCCAGCACAAGACTAAATCTGATGATTAGGGTTGTACGTTCTGACTGAGAAATTGCTCATTTACCAAACATTGTGCCACCACACACAGACCAAGACAATGGACTCTGCCTCAGACATTAAGACTTGCTTCTGATGAACAGGGATGAACTGGGAGTGAATCTGAAGGTGGAAGGCAATTTGGGTAAAAGTGATCACAAAATGACAATTTCACAATTCTAAGGAAAGGAACGAGAGAGCAGCAGAATAAGGTCAATGGACATCAGACAAACTCAGCATTGGTAGGTAAGGTCCTGTGGGAAGAAAAATCTAAGGGATAAAGGCATTCAGGAGAGTTGGCAGTTGCTCAAGGAGATAGTATTAAAAGCACAACTGCAAGCTATCCTGATGAAAAGGAAAGACAGGAAGAACAGTAAGAGGTGAATATGGCTCCATCAGAAATGAAAAAGGAATCCTACAAAAACTGGAAACATGGACAAACTGTTAAGGCATACAAAAAAATAGCACAAGCATGAAAGGACAAAACCAGAAAGGCTAAGGCACAAAATGAGTTACACCTAACAAGGGACAAAAGGTAATAAAAAGAGGCACTTTAAATATATTCAGAGCAAGAGAGACAAAGGGAAACTGTAGGTCCTCTACTTAGTGGGAAAGGAGAGCTAATAATGGATGATATCAAGATGGCTGAGGTATTTAATGCCTCTTTTGCTTCTGTCTTCACTAAAAAGTGAAATGGTGACCAGATACTCAACACAATATTAACAAGGGGGAAGGAATGCAAGCCAAAATAGGGAAAGAACAGGTTAAAGAATATTTAGATAAGTTAAATACAAGTCCACGGGGCCTGAGGAAATTCATCCTTGACTACTTAAGGAGCTAGCTGAAGCAGTCTCAGAACTAACACCAATTATCTTTGCGAACTCATGGAGGACACATGATGTCCCAGAGGACTGGAAATAGGCAAAACAGTACGTATCTTTAAAAAGGTGCATAAAGAGGACCTGGAGAAATATAGATCAGTTAATCTAACTTCAATACCTAGTAAGGTACTGGAACCAGTTATTAAACAATTTGTAAACATCTAGAGGATAACAGGGTTACAAGGAATCGACAGCATGGGTTTATCAAGACTGCATCATGCCAAACCAACTGAATTTCCTTCTTCTTTGACAGGGTTACTGGCCTGGAGGACAGAGAAAATGGAGTAGATGTGATATACCTTGATTTCCATAAGGCTTTTGACACAGTCCCGCTTGACATTCTCATAAGCAAACTATGGAAATACGGTCTAGATCAGTGGTGGGCAAACTACGGCCCATGGGAGCATCCTGCCCGGCCCTTGAGCTCCTGGCTGGGGAGGCTAGCCCCCAGCCCCTCCCCTGCTGTTCCCCCTCCCCTGTAGCCACCCGGGCAGCGTGGCTTGCACCTGCGCAGCTCCCAGGCTTTCCAATAAGCCAGTCCTGCCGCTCTGAGCGGAATGGTAAGGGGGCGGTGAGGGTTGGATAAGGGGCAGTCAGGGGATGGGGAGCAGGGGGGCAGTTTGAGAGGCATGGGAGTCCCAGGGGGAGCGGGGCTGGATAGGGGTCAGGGAAGTCAGGGGAGGTTGGATAGGGGGTGGGGGTGCAGTTAGGGGCGGGGGATCCCAGGAGGGGGGCGGTCAGGAAACAAGGAGCAGGGGGAGTTGGATGGGTCGGGGGGTTCTGAGGGGGAGGGGCAGTCAGGGAGCGGGAAGTGGGAGGGGGTGGAGGCCAGCCTGTTTGGGGAGGCACAGCCTTCCCTACCTGGCCCTCCATACAGTTTTGCAACCCTGATATCTAGATGAAGTTACTATAAGGTGGGTTCACAACTGGTTGAAAAAGACTACGCGAAGAGTAATCATCAGTGGCTTGCTGTCAAACTGGGAGGGTGTATATAGTGGGGTTCTATAGGGGTCAGTCCTGTCTTATGCAATATTTTTCATTAATAATTACTTGGTTAATGAGTGGAGAGTATGCTTATAAAATGTGCAGATGACACCAAGCCTGAAGGGGTTGCAAGCACTTTGGAGGGCAGGATTAGATTCAAATCGACTGACAAATTAGAGAACTGGTCTGAAATCAACAAGGGGAAATTCAGCAAGGTGCAAAGGACTACACTTAGCAAGGAAAATATCAAATGCACAACTACAAAGTGAAGAATAACTGGCTAGGTGGCAGTACCAATGAAAAGAATCTGGGGGTTATAGTGCACTAAAAGTTGAATGAATCTACCATGTGATGCAGTTATGAAAAAGGCTACCATTCAGGGGCATATTAACATGAGTATTGTATGTAAGACACAGGAAGTAACTCTCCCACCCTATTTGGCGCTGGTGAGGCCTCAGCTGGAGTAGTGTGCCAATTCTGGGCACCACACTTTAGGAACGATGTGGACAAAATGGAGAGAGTTCATAAGAGAGCAACAGGAAATGATAAAAGTTTAGAAAACATGACCTATGACTATGAGGAAAGGTTGAAGTAAAATCCGGGCGTGTTTAGTTTTGAGAAAAGGAGACTGAGTGGGGACCTGATATTGTTAAGCACTGTTAGAGGACAATGGTTGTCCTCCATATCTACTGAAGGCAGGATAAATAGTAACGGGCATAATTTTCAGCAAGGGAGATTTAGGTTAGATATTAGGAAAAGGTTTAACTATCTGGGTAGTTAATTTCTCGACTAGGCTTCCAAGGGAGGTTGTGGAATACCCATCACTGAATATTGTACAAATACCTGTCAGGGATGGTCTAGACCAGGGGTCTCAAAGTCCCGGCCAGCGGGCCAGCTGCGGCCCAAGAACCTCTCCAATGTGGCCTGTGGGGCTCCAGCAATTTTGGGGCTGGGTCTCTCTCTTGGCCCTGCCTGCCGCCCCAGTGCATTCCGACCCTGCCTGTCCCCCGGGTGATTTAAAACGGCCTGGGGCCCCGCTCACCACTGGCAGTGCAGAGGAGCTGAGCAGCTTCCTGCGCGCTTGCTCCACATGGCTGCCAGCCTCTCCCTGCGGTGCTGGGGCAGGGCTGTGCCTCCGCACGCTGCCCCTGCCCCGAGCGCCCCTGCAACCAATGGGAAGCTGCAGGGGTGGTGCCTGGGGGCAGCAGCACACAGAGGCCCCCCCAGCCTGCCCCGCTTTGGAGCCCCAGGTAAGCACCACACCCCAACCCCCTCCCAGAGCCTGCACCTTCACCTTCACCCCCACCCCATCCCCACACAATCCCTCCTGCCCCCAAACTCCCTCCCAGAGCCTGCAACCCCACCCCCTCCTCTTGCACCCAGCACCCAAACCCCATCCCAGAGCCTGCACCCCAGACCCTCTCCCTCACACTCCTTCCCAGAGCCCAACCTCTCACCCCTTCTGCACCCCAATCCCCTACCCTAGACCTCCTCCCCCACCCAAACTCCCTCCCAAAGCTTTAGGCAGGTGTGGGATGGAGTTTTGGGGGGGCGGGTTCTGGGCATCATGAGTGACATTATTGCCCCACTGAGCGAATTTGAGGACTGGCACTAAGGTAAATTGAGTTTGAGACCCCTGGTCTAGACTCTAGATTTACTTGGTTCTGCCTCAGCACAGGGGCCTGGACTTTATGACCTATTGAGGTCCCTTCCAGCCCTACACTTCTATGAACACAAGTCATCTAGAATGGAGCAGGAAAGTCTCAATGGGGAAAAGAAAAAAAAAGAGGCAAAGCAGAACTAAAGTTTTGGCAAATAGCCTAACTACACTGTATTAATAAAAATGAGGTGAAAGCCTTAGATCTCACAAGGATACCAACAGGAGTAGTGACAGACAAGGCTAAATTTCTGCTCTCCAGGAAGCTCAAAGCTTGCATATAAAGAGCATATGTTTCTCCTTGAATTGCAGTCTTTACAGGCAATGCTTGAAGTAAGAAAAGCTCTCTAAATTAGGAGTCCTAATACATGTTTGGTTAAGCATCTGATTGGCTGCTGAAGGGATGTTATATGCTTACCTGTCAAATATCCTTGCCTCCTTTAGAACATTCCCCAAATTGATGTAAGCATCCAAGAAGTTTGGGTCAAGTGTCACAGCCTGAAGATATTAAAAAAGGTAACTTACAAGCTTTGAACAGTACACTAAGAAACGCAAAGTTAATAGTTTTTTAATGTATATAACCCAATTTGTAAGCAGTTATTTAAAGGATTCTATAAAACTAATGAGTAAGAAAGATTAAAGGTAAGCATAAAATGCTAATATACACAACATATTTCTGCATGCTTTCTGGAGTGAATTTACCACTTGTGAAAGATGCTGGATTGACAACAGCGAGGACTGAAGTCCAATTTTTATTCACAGAACACACCACAGTACAAGCTCCCCTAAACTGGCCTACCAATATATCAACCCTGACCTAGTTGTCTCCATGTTCATGCAATCCCTCGCCTGTCAAAATGGATTCCAACAGATGCCAATTGTGGTTGTTTTAGGTTATAAAATAAAAAACTAACATCTTTCATCATGCAGTATTCTTGGTATTTGCAAGATCATATGGGGGGGGGTCACTTCATCACACAATGATGCTGAAGCACAGCTATTCTGCATGAGGGAGCAACAGACAACAGCATTTACAGCTTTACAACTAGTAAGACTTAATGGAAATCCTAGAAAAGTGTTTGAGTGAATCACTCATGCACATTTTGGTGTGAATCCCTTTTTATAAGGGACTATTTTCCTCAACCCCACAGTTGTGCCCCAAAGATTTGTCTGAAGTTGGGTTTACTCTACTTTACCCCCACCAATGCAACGCTATGATTTCTCTACCTGTTTTAGGAAACAACCCTCCTGTACTTACACGGCTAAGAAATGCAACCCATGTCCCTCACCTGTGGCAAAATACTGAGCCAACTACAATTTTTTTTAGATGCTATAGAGAGAGTCAGTACAAGAGTAAAAGACAGCAAATATTGTATTGGTCTTTAGAAGGCTATTCTAGCAAGTTCATATCTGGTACATTATTTTACTAGGAACTGAAAGTATGCTAATAAGTTAAAGATTCAAAATACAGAATGTAGATGTAACATTAGATTTTAAATAAGCATTTGATAGACTAAAAACTTAAAGGTCACTCATATGAAAACTACCACATGGAGTAAAAATGGCTGAATGATCATAATTGCTGTTTGTGATCCTGGTTTATGTCATAGGAGGCCAAGAAAAAATTGTTGTGTAGGATATATTAGGACTTGATTTAGACCATTAAGGAATCTGAAGAGAAACAGCACATTATCAGATTATACTAACTGGGAGGTGTTGCACACCAGCAAGAGCAGGAATTATACATAAGAATCTAGAGGTAGAAACACGGGCAGGAAACAATATTTAACATCGTGGGAAAATGCAATTATTACATCTGTTTGAAGTAACTTTCCTAAGCTGTTCAATGGAAATACTTGGAAACAGCAAACTGAAGAAAACTACTTTAACAGGAAATTGTACTAGCCAACTTTATTTAAGAGTGCTCAGATACTACCAGGATGATGTTTTAGAAATGCTTGTAATAAAGCAGTTCTCACAGGAGTTAGAGATGGAAAAAGGCTATTAAAGTCATTTACCACATGCTCTGTCAGAGCAGAATTTTTCCACCTTTGAAAATTCCTTATTACAGCAATTCTAAAACATCACTCCAGTGTCAACTTGGCAGCATAACACATGAATAAGTATTTCATGAGTTAAGTTATACCAATAATTAACAATATACCACATTGGGTAGTAGTATATGCAGACCTGAATACTTCTACCAGCTAGAAAAGTACTTACGTCTATGTACCCAATTCTTCGCTCACTAGAATTAACTGAAGAACATGACAGGCGTAAACAGTTACCTTTTCAAAGTGATGAATGGCAAGCCAAATTTCTCCTTGAGCATTGAAAACACACCCAAGATTACTCCATGCTACTGCAAAGTTTGGCTGAGTCTCAATTGCTTTCAAGTAACAGGCCTTTAAACAGTTAAGAAGAAAGATAGAGAGGAAGGGGAATATTTGTAAAAAGAAAAACGAGAAAAAAAAAACAATCGTCAGTATTCCTTCTCTAACCAGCCAAAAGTGATCCTGCAGTATAGGCTAGCTTGCGCCAAAACTAATGCACTGTAAACAGCTGGCTGATCCTGCGCCAGCGCAAACCAAAACCTAAGTGCAAGCCCACCATTTTTCAGTTATGCTGATCTTTAGGTAATATGCCTTCAGAAACCAATTCACCTGTTAGTACAGAACTGACGATTTTGCTTCCAAATCATTTCTAGTTCTGACTTGTCCGTCAAATCTAGGAGTCAAGAATTTACTCCATAAAGCAACTGGTTTCCCTTGGATACAAAGGTCTTAAGTCAGGAAAAATGTATATGACTTTAAAAGTACTCTGAAGATATAGATATAAAATGTTTTTTAAAAAAAAAATCTAGAAGAAAACTACTGAAAATGGCATTAACATTTTTGAAGGCTTACCTGTTCTTTCCCCTGAGTCAGAAGTTACATGCAAGTTGTATTTTATTCTGCTATTTCTACTCACAACTCCTCCCTCTTTAATATATTTTGACTGAGTCATTGCAGCTTCAAAACCTCAAATAACAGAATTGCATGAAGGTTTAGGTCCCTGTAATGCAAGCGCAAGAAGTCGCTGGCGCATCCTAACAGCACGCCGCCACGCTATCGCTGCAAATTGCTGTGCTACGTAGAATGCCCCAAGATAGAGTGAACGGCCAACCAGAATCATTAATCTACCAGACAGGCCCATGTAGAAACTTCCATGTTAAATTTGACATCTGGACTAAATGAACAGTGACCCGATTTTATCTAAAAGAGTATGGCATGGAGCTCAGACAGCCGCCCAATCAGAGATTAATCATCTAGACAACCGTTCACAAGGGCTTACTCGCACGCAATGCGCGTTACCGCTGCGCAGCCTTTGCGCTACTGCAGGATCACAGCGCATCATCAGAAGAGCAGAACGCTGCAATCCAAACAAAGAAGAAAAAAAGGAAAAAATGAACAACCAGAAGAGTTAGAAGATTTTACTATAAACTATTTCCAATTATTATTTCTTTTTTTTTTTTTTTTAAATATCTTAATTTACTTTTACTTTATTTCTTTGAAAGAATTGTGGCTAGTAGTATAAAACATTCTCTTACATTACTTGCTTGTAAATAAAATATTTTAAGCTGTTTCTGAAGCCACAAGACAGAAGATTCAGGCATGGAGGCAAATGGTTTTGCTGTGGCAGTTACAAACCCGTTACCATATTTCTCATCATGTGACTTTTCGGTGCGTTCCTTGCTGGAAGAGGAGGAGGAGGTGTGTGTCTGCCCTAGATCCAGGCCTCGAGCTCCCTTCAGCGAGGCACCTTACGCATGGAATAGGAGGTTTCACCCACCTGAAACCTTCTAAATACAATATCAGTGGTGAAAAACCAAAAACAAGAGAGAAAATAAAACAAGATCATTAGTAAAAGTTCAACAAAGCAATTGAAATTCTCTGGATATGTCTAACATGGGAATGAGAACAATCTGTAACATAGGAGTCATGCAGAAGGGAGAGGGTTAATCAGGGCTATTGCATACAGCAGGGACTTTTTTTTTTTGGGAAGAAAGGCTCTGAAATGTCTACCAAAAAATTAAGTTTTGGTTCAAACTGTAAGGAATTTGCTGGCTTGATCTTTCAAATGCACTGATAACCAAAGAAATACATTGCAATTTACTCAAGATATTTTTCTTGCTCAGTGAGTTCTCAGAAAAAAACAGAACAACTTTCAGACTAGGTGTCTCCAGAGCTCTGAAACAAAGAGGTCAGCAACCTAAGGCAGGCGCAGTGTCTTGGCC
This sequence comes from Lepidochelys kempii, assembly GCF_965140285.1. NCBI lineage: Eukaryota > Metazoa > Chordata > Testudines > Cheloniidae > Lepidochelys > Lepidochelys kempii. Next base: position 103,209,557 of record NC_136388.1, on the reverse strand, counting down.
TATACCAGTCACACTAAAGCTGCAGTGAAGTGCAATGCATGTTAGCTGTCCACTTGGTGGGCTGAGAACCAAGTGTCTCAAAGACATTTATAATTGGTGAACTACTATTTCAGAATCTGTTCAGCTCAGATCTGACCAACTGTGAATTATGCTGGTATAGACAAGTATGTATCCGAGTTGTCAGAAAAAAATATGAACAATGCACTTTAAAGTGGCACTTCCTCTACCCCATAATAGATGGTGCTAAAAGCAATATCCCTCCCCAGATGGTGCTGCAGCCAAACAGACAGCTACACTGTTCATACACTCCACTTGTTAGCATGCGCGTGGGGCTTGGAGTGACAGACGTGGAGTCCAAAGTCACTCTGGTTTCTCCACACTCCTCACCCCTGCAGCGCGGACGCGTAAGGTGGCTTGTAACAAGACCATTTTGTTTTGCAATCAAAGTTTTAAATATGTCAAGAGCTTTAAAACCCATCTTGGTATTCAAATTCTCAGTTTGGGAAACACAGACTGCTAGAAGCCACCTTTCCACTTTAGCAAGTTTTCTTTCAATCAGTTCATTTCCCAAACAAACCAGCTTTGTCCTTCTGATGCTTTATTTTGGGGAAAGACATGGAAGCACAAGTTTAGGGGATGATGTACTGCATCTATGATAGTTTATTAGCCTTTCTTCCACTATAAAGGTGAGGGGAAAGGTTAAAGAATAAAATCTTTAAAAGCCAATATTACAGAGTAACATTTGGATAAGGTTCTTCTCCACTTACAAGCTGCAAAGGACTTTAGAAGAGCAGCATTTTCAATAGCACCTGCATTGTACAGGAATCTCGAGCTAAATCACAGGCTCTCTGCTTGGCACCAGCAGGCAAGCCTCAGATTTGAAGGAATGTTATTTATTTCCAGATAAGATCATGGTGAAGGCCCTGCCCAAGACTTCAGAATGATATCAGATAGTCTAGTTCAGCAGAAAGACTCAGTAATGTTCCGTTTCTTGTTTTAAACCAACATTTAACATAGACGTGCCACATCTTGCCCTGCAACTACGCTGGGGCAATTCAGTGCCTTCAGTTTTCAGCAGTTTCTCAGATTGTTTGCAGATCAACGCAGATTTGAAGACTTGGTGAAAAGTTCAAGTTTTCAAAACATTGACGTTTAAATGTATTCTACTGAACACCTACCTTGGCTTCTTCCAAGCGACCCAGGGCTTTGAGCAGGTTCCCCAGGTCACTACGAACACAGTACAAGTCCTGAAAATCAAAGTCATGTTGTCAGCAGCTGCACTTGGGAGTGAAGAGACCTCAAAGCTCTTCAGAGAGATCTTATGAAAGTGCTTAGACTTCTCTAATCCCCTAGTGCTCACTGTTTTCTATTGTACCGTTCAAGACCCTTCGTAACCAACTAGATGAAGCCTAATGAGTTTGCTAGATCTAAAATCTTTGATGTAGTGCATAATCAAACTGTTAAACAGTAATATGGTGATTCCTATAAAGAGAAGCACCCAATTAATCCAATTCATAATAATGGAAAAACACCAACAGCAAACAAAGAAAATAAGTTTTTAGGTCCCATTTTTGTATGAGGGTCACAATTCTTTTGAGCAGTAGTGAAAATAATTTTGGGAGAAACTGTATCATAAAAATCTACCTTAGTTCTCAAGCGCATCACCCTAATCATACCTTCATAATTATCTGTGCTTTGTTCAGATTCTGTTGTGACGGGACCTTAAGTACCTAGACAGAAAGTAACCCTGCCTCCAAGGCAGCGTTTATTTTCCACTTTTGTTCGTTTGGTAGTTTGTCCCATTTCACCTGCTTCGCTGACCCTATTTTATCGTTTTCTTACTTTCACCGTAACCAGAGCCAGGACTCAGAACTAAAATATAAAATTGGCAGCAAATGGGAGGACCAGGAGAGGAAGGCACCTTCAGTGTCTACTCCCCAGAAAGATACACATTTTAAACTTGTTTTACATTGAGAAGAACACATTTGTATAAGAAAACAATAGTACAGTATTCCTGAACAGCGCACAAGCCAACTGTTCTGCAATGAGGAAAGCTAAACCTAACAGAATTTTTTTACCAGAGGTTATTTTTAATCAAATAAAATAATGGTTTTTAACCACGCCAGCAAAAAGCCAGTTAGAAAATGCCTTACACTTGGACTATTTTAAAAACAGTTTCATTAATGCATACCACATTACACTTAGTTTTAGTTACATATTCAAATCGTGGTTACACAAGACAGTATACGTGGATTAATTTACAGATGTACAAATAAAGTAAAACTGAGTGGGTATAATACTAATATATGTATTTATAATAACTGGTCAGAATATCTGCATACATTTTGCTTCAGTACTTTCTCAGGGAATTTATACATGTCATGACTCATTTCAGTTTTCAATATTATATACACAAAAGTCAAACACATTTGATTATATGAAAACAAAAATGCAGAGTTGTAGGCCTGAAGCACTAAGCAATCAGAAGCATGCACAGTTGCAGACTACCAGTCCAGGTCCTATCGGCCATGCAGCATAATACAGCAGAAAACTAACTCCGAACCTACTCCTCAGTTCTGAAGGGATGTATCTAAAGTTTGAAATTATTTGTTCTACGCTTGCTGAACTTCTGTATACTAACAATTATTTTTCGCAGATTCCTGGTTTAAACCAGTATTTACCAGGGCCCTGTCCTAAATTAGTTTTTCCCCAGGGAAACTGACAACCCTGATCCAGTAACCAATTGTCCTACTGCAGTCAGCAGGGCTGTGTGAAGTATTTGGAGAGCACAATGCAGACCAGAGGTCAGCTCAGGCCTAATTTTAAACCCTGAAACGAACCTGAAGCAAGCACAACCCAATGCAAATCCCACCTGAGTGTGTTGAGGCATTTATAGAACTGACCCAAACATGATCCTTTCCCCCCAAACTCCTGTCAGCATGGTCTCCTCGTCCTTGGGGTTTGGCCTGGTAGGGGTTTCCCGCTCCCCCTGCCCACGGAGTTGACATGACAGCTGCTGCATGCCCTGCTCCTGCTGGCTACCATGGCCTCACTGTACTGTGCATGATGTGGCGTGAGAAGTGCTACAGTATTACTCCACAGAGAGATTGTAGTGGCCAGCAGGAGAGGGGTCTGCAGCCACTGCCACACTGACTGCATGGGTAGGTGGTGACACAGCCAACAGGTGACAGACCTGACCCGAACCCCACAACTGTATTCTGATTCTGTCAGGTTCAGGTCAGGTTGCAAGGCTCTACTGAAGACTAAAAAGATACTGAACAGTAACTTCTTGGCATTAGGTATATGACAAAGTCATTAAAGCAGATGATCCCATCCAAGGGAAACACTGAAATATTAAATACTAATCTTTTTTGCATCTTGTTAATCCATAGTATGGATTTATTAGTATTTAACAACTTTCAGGTTTATATTTTGTCATATGATTTAAAAACTTTAAAAGAAGTTAGTGACAGTACAGCATTCCTTAATTCTCAATCCAGAGATCAATTTTTCCCTACTCTCCTCCTTCTCACAGAATTTCTCATGTAAGTCAAAGGCATCAATAGCAAATCACCTATTAGAAAAATCTAAAAACATTCATAGATTCCAAAGCCATAAGGGACCACTGTGATCTAGTCTGACCTACTGTGTAACACAGGCCACAGAACTTCCCCAAATTAGCATATCTTTTAGAACATCAATCTTGATTTAAAGATTGCTAGCAATGGGGAATCTACCATAACCCTTGGTAAACTGTTTCAATGGTTCATTACCCTTGCTATTAAAAATGTATGCCTTATTCCCAATCAGAATTTCTTCAGCTGCCAGCCACCGGATCACGTTACACCTTTTTCTGCTAGACTGAATAACCTATTATCAAGTATCAGGTCCCCATGTAGGTACTTATAGACTAAGGCTTGGTGTACACTACCAACTTATGTCAGTATAACTACATCCCTCAGGCGTGTGGAAAAACCATACCTCAAGCAATGTAGTTATACTGACCTACCCGCCAGAGTAGACAGTGCTATGTTGGCTGGAGTGCATCTCCCACTGACATAGCTACCACCTCTTGGGGAGGTGGATTAACTACACCGATGGGAGAATTCTCTTCCTTTGGAGTAGAGCATCTTCGTTAAAGCACTACAGCTGCACCAGTGCAGTGTTTTAAGTTTACACAAGCCCTAATCAAGCTGCCCCTTAATCTTCTTTGTTAAGCTAAACAGGTTGAGTTCCCTGAATCTACCACTATAACGCATGTTATATGCTCAATGCTTTTTTTGCCTCTGTCTTCACTAACAAGGTTAGCTCCCAGACTGCTGCGCTGGGCATCACAACATGGGGAGTAGATGGCCAGCCCTCTGTGGAGAAAGAGGTGGTTAGGGACTATTTAGAAAAGCTGGACGTGCACAAGTCCACGGGGTCGGACGAGTTGCATCCGAGAGTGCTAAACGAATTGGCGGCTGTGATTGCAGAGCCATTGGCCGTTATCTTTGAAAACTCGTGGCGAACGGGGGAAGTCCCAGATGACTGGAAAAAGGCTAATGTAGTGCCAATCTTTAAAAAAGGGAAGGAGGAGGATCCTGGGAACTACAGGCCAGTCAGCCTCACCTCAGTCCCCGGAAAAATCATGGAGCAGGTCCTCAAAGAATCAATCCTGAAGCACTTACATGAGAGGAAAGTGATCAGGAACAGTCAGCACGGATTCACCAAGGGAAGGTCATGCCTGACTAATCTAATCGCCTTCTATGATGAGATTACTGGTTCTGTGGATGAAGGGAAAGCAGTGGATGTATTGTTTCTTGACTTTAGCAAAGCTTTTGACACGGTCTCCCACAGTATTCTTGTCAGCAAGTTAAGGAAGTATGGGCTGGATGAATGCACTATAAGGTGGGTAGAAAGTTGGCTACATTGTCAGGTTCAACAGGTATTGATCAATGGCTCTGTGTCTAGTTGGCAGCCGGTGTCAAGTGGAGTGCCCCAGGGGTCGGTTTTGTTCAATATCTTTATAAATGATCTGGAGGATGGTGTGGATTGCACCCTCAGCAAATTTGCGGATGATACTAAACTGGGAGGAGTGGTAGATAAGCTGGAGGGCAGGGATAGGATACAGAGGGACCTAGACAAATTGGAGGATTGGGCCAAAAGAAATCTGATGAGGTTCAATAAGGGTAAGTGCAGGGTCCTGCACTTAGGACAGAAGAACCCAATGCACAGCTACAGACTAGAGACTGAATGGCTAGGCAGCAGTTCTGCGGAAAAGGACCTAGGGGTGACAGTGGACGAGAAGCTGGATATGAGTCAGCAGTGTACCCTTGTTGCCAAGAAGGCCAATGGCATTTTGGGATGTATAAGTAGGGGCATAGCGAGCAGATCGAGGGACGTGATCGTTCCCCTTTATTTGACATTGGTGAGGCCTCATCTGAGTACTGTGTCCAGTTTTGGGCCCCACACTACAAGAAGGATGTGGATAAATTGGAGAGAGTCCAGCGAACTAAATGATTAGGGGTCTGGAACACATGACTTATGAGGAGAGGCTGAGGGAACTGAGATTGTTTAGTCTGCAGAAGAGAAGAATGAGGGGGGATTTGATAGCTGCTTTCAACTACCTGAGAGGTGGTTCCAGAGAGGATGGTTCTAGACTATTCTCAGTGGTAGAAGAGGACAGGACAAGGAGTAATGGTCTCAAGTTGCAGTGGGGGAGGTTTAGGTTGGATATTAGGAAAAACTTTTTCACTAAGAGGGTGGTGAAACACTGGAGTGCGTTACCTAGGGAGGTGGTAGAATCTCCTTCCTTAGAAGTTTTTAAGGTCCAGCTTGACAAAGCCCCGGCTGGGATGATTTAATTGGGGATTGGTCCTGCTTTGAGCAGGGGGTTCGACTAGATGACCTCCTGAGGTCCCTTCCAACCCTGATATTCTATGATTCTATGTTTTCTAATCCTTTATTCACTCTCCTGGCTCTTCTCTGAACCCTCTTGAATTTATCAACATCCTTGAATTTTGGACACAGGAATCAGGTATTCTGGCAGCAGTCTCACTAGTGTCAATTACAGAAGTAAAATAACTTTTCTACTCCTACTCGAGATTCTCCTGTTTATGCAGCTAAGAACTGAATTTGACCTTGTGGCAACAGCATTGCCCTGGGAGCTCACATTCAGCTGATTATTCACCACGACTCCCAAATCTTTTTCAGAGTCACTGCTTGGGAAATTTCCTTTATTAACTCAATTATAGAGATAAGTATATAAGAAGCAGTCATAGAACATTCCCAGAAAAACTTTTTTTTGCAGACAAGCAAAGAATGTCATGCCTTTTAAAACCTGTAAAAAGAATGTTAATTGTGAAAAATCTGACTAGAAACATGGTCAGCGGTTCTCAAACTGTGGGTCGGGAACCACAAAGTGTGTCACGACTCCGTTTTAATGGGTCACCAGGTTGGCGTTAGACCTGCTGGAGCCCAGGATCGAAGCCAAAGCCCAACCCCCATCGCCCAGGGCTGAAGCCCAAGGGCTTCGGCCTGGGGTGGCAGGGCCTGGGCTTCAGCCCCCCCAGCCCAGGGTCATGTACTAATTTTTGTCGTCAGAAGCTGGTCACGGTGCAATGAAGTTTGAGAACCCCTGCACTAAGTCTATGGTTAGGGTTTCACCACCAGCCTTAACTCTTCAAATCATCATGTAAACCAAAGACTTCTCTATCTGTACTGAAGCAGCAGTGTGCTTGATGGTGGGGTATAACATGGAGCTCTATGAACAGAGTGTTACTTACAGGATTGTACTGAAGGGCAGAAACATAGGCTTGTACTGCCCCTTCCATATCACCCGCAGCTACCAGTGCAGCAGCCAGATTAATATATCCATCAATGAAATCTGGTTTGAGGCGTAGCGCATGCCTATAATGCTCAATAGCTTCTTGCAGCTGCCCACGTTCCTTGTACACATTTCCTAGATTCGAGTAGGCTTCGGCCAACAATGGATTCTGTTTAATAGCCAAAGTGCTGAAGTGAGCGGACCTGGAGAAAATCAGACAAGTTAACACAAACAACTTTGCCAACAGGGAGGTTTACAGGCAAGCCTATGGCCAGAATTACTCGTACAATCTCAAGTCAGTCAACTATATAACCAACTAACCATCCTTGCAAAACCATCCTGCAAGGTTTATCTGCCCAGGCACAAAATCTACTATTCCAACTTCACAATATTTTACATGCTTATTCAAGACAGATTACTTGTCAGAGGTAAGTACAATTTTGCAAAGCTTCTAGCCTAAGCTCACACTGATGGATCAAAAACACTCCAAAAAACTTCTATTCACACGTTTCAACGGTTTCAGGCTTTGGCATGCCTTCCGATCAACTTACACACATGTTTTTTCTGACTCTTTTCAATAGACAGAGTAACAGGAAGGGGTGATGTAGAAACTTTGTGTTCCCTAAACTTGGGAAATATTACACTTGATCTAAACCACATAAAATGATCCCAAGGCACTATGGTGAGGAGACGCTTGTAGCAATAATTCTAAACACACCATTTAATTAGTTACACCTCCAATAACTAGAACAGTTAACAAGCTTTTAAACATTTGAGGTATAGTAGAAAGTAAGATGAATGAAGGTAAAAGTACACCAATGAGTCAACTTTGAGACTAATAAAATTTCACAAAGATTGCAAAGAGAGGAACATATTTCAGGGATAAACAATATGTGTTGCGGCCTAACAGCTAGTGTCCAAGAGGCACCAGAAGAAACAACGAATAACGTAGAAGTGCCTTTGAGTGCACCTGGTACATACAGTTGATGCTGATTTGTCCATTTATGGCATTAAGAGAAGTTATCCCTGTCACGTGTTTAACCAACTTAAGCTATTTAGAGGAATGTGTGCGTCTCTCTATTCTTCAATTCGGTTACTTTGAGCACAAAATCCAAAGTTCTGAGGAGGCTTAATAAAAGCAAACACACTTTCATGTGTTTTGCACGAAGATTGTCATTATAGAGGCTCCCATTCCCAAGCTGGTAGAGGATTTCATGGAGCATAATTTACTAACCTTGGATACAACCTCTACAGAAAGTGGTAAAAAAGCCCAGAAGAGATATTAGACACTACCTTGGTGTTGCCTGGGATGCTATTCACCATAACCAAAGCCAAAAACGGAAAAATAATCTATGGCTACTGCCCTGATTTTCTCTGTTGTCAGTCAAGTAGTGACTCAAATATCAGTTAAATAACAAAATTAACTAAAATTATAACAAAGTTTCTCATAGCTGCAGACAGCATTAATAGATTCTTTTTTCAGGCTAGAAGTGTTAACGAAACCAAGAGTAGAAATGGACATTCCAAATCTCTTACCTGTCCAGTCTGCGACACTGGAAGTGAATGGATGATAGTAATAAAAGAACGCCAGTGTTATCAGGCTCTTGTCTCCAAAGCTGCATGCAGTGTCTCTCTGCTGCTTCAAAGTCTCCTGCCTGATATTCACGATGAGCCAACTCCGCTAACCCTTGGAAGGAAAGCATACGTTTCGTTGGTTCTGGAGAATCACCAAAACATTTAGGGGGGAAAACAAAAAGTTAGAAAATGGAAACAAAAAGTTGTAAAAATATGGTGTGTAAAATTAAAGGATGAAAATGCTTGAAACTACGTAAAGCACTAGAGTGTCTGGCATTTTAAACTCCTAAATCCTCATTTCAACATACTTTTATGACATCTCTAGCATTAATTTATATGTTTACTTTACAATGGTCTTTTCTCAGTCAGGGTTGGGAAATATATTCAATAAGAATTTATAATCAATATATTAAAAGCTGTTTATTTTCAGAAATTCACCAGTCATTACTCCCTGCTTCTCTTTTCATCACATACAAAACTATCAAACTAAATAATGTAAGATACAACCGAGTTTTTAAAACTGAATTAGAGACTTCACACTGAAATTCTATTTGAAGAGACTTCTGCTGCAATATTGTATTTCCTGTCCTTAATACCTCAGCATGAAAACAGGTTGAATCTGTTTGCTTATTCCTCCCACCTGAAGCTAGAACCTGCTCATAATATTATAATCCATTGCTCTAGTAAGTATTGGGTGGGAAAAAGCAAGAACAGTAGCATTCTTAAAAATAAAGATACAGGTTTCATGCAAAAGAAAAAAAACACAACCCTCAAGAAATAAAAGAAAGGGAACACAAAGACTTTTGCTACATATGCAGACTTGTTTTGCATTAGAACTTGTTTCAAAGTTTTCATATGGCGCCAGCAAGTCTCAAATGGTACTTCCCTTGCCCTCACACACTGCTTATCTCATCTATGCTGAACAAAAACAAAACACCACCACCAAAACCATCCAGAGGGTGGCTTGGCTAACAGAGCATGCTGTAATTAAAGACTATATTCTCCTAGCCCTTTAAGGAATGGGTCATTAGGAAGGACAGGCTTGGGGGGCAAGGTTGTTAAGCAGAGGGAGTTAATTTTGAATGTCTAGTTAGATTAGGAACAGGAGTTTTATGTGTTTGATAAAACTTGAATATTTTTGTTGTATATATGCATATTTTAATGGTTTAAATAAAATAGCACCTGAGACAAAGATCATGCAATCCTACTTCCCAAATGCAAATCACAGCTACCTGGCATGGAAAATGAACGATTAGGCTGAAGCACAGGTATGCTACTACTAAGCAGGGCTTGAAAAATCCATTTGTCCCAGAGAACAGGTAAGTCGCCCTGCACCAAGGTCTGTCTGAACATTTTGTACCACCAATTGTTATTTGTAACACTGAAGATTACTGTAAATGAAAGACCAGTGAAAGACTTCTATTTTTCCAATTATTGTGGATGTATTTTTACCAGATTCGCCAGTTTCGCAAAGAAACATTTCCCACCATAACCTGGTTGATCTTTATTTTATTAAATGCAAAACCCATGTACAGCTGAATCCTCTGTAATACTAGGGACCTGAAACAGATCTAATTTACCAGAGAAGCATATAGATACTACAGAAATCCCTGGAAGTCAGTTTCCTCTGGTTGTAAGAATCTAAAAAGTATAATTCTGTGTGAAAAGTAGGAAATTATGAAAAAAAGAAAGAAAAAGGTCAAGGGAATCTGAAGCTACTTATTGAGTTTTTTAATTCACTCTTTTCAAATTGATGGTATCCTTTCAATCTTTCATTTAAAAATGAATCTTTCCGGTGCTGATTGTAGAGAGACACTCCGTTCATGTTTGGAAGGCTAAGCTGATTCAGTGTTCTCTTTCAAGGAAAGACAGACAGCTCTAGTGTGTCTCCTACTGTTCATAGCTTTGACATGCTGCCTTAGGGTGGAATTAACAACACTCTGGTCAGGTTCATTACTATGAACCCCTCAAGTTTTACCACACAGCCTGGGAAAGCTCCCAAGAGAGGCTAGCTCAAGTTATTCGCAGACAAACCTCCAAAACAGGCTGAAAGAATAAGTGGTGCTTCCAATTTTTAGACCTACTAGTCACAGGCTATGAAAGCTGGACTCTTCTTGGGGAATCTAAGGACACCACCATTCCCAGGAACTTGATCTGGTGGAGGACTAGGCAACTCACTAGAGGATGGCCTAGACTAGTGGTTTTCAAACTATAGGTCGTGACCCAGTACTGGGTCACGGAATGTAAGGCACTGGGTCGCGGTGGCTGTGGTCCCATCGGTGGCGCTGCCCAGCTAAGGCAAAATAGTCCCTACCTGTTCTGACACCGTGCTGCTCCCCATAAACGGCCAGCAGCAGGTCTGGCTCCTAGGTGTGGGGGGCTGCATAACCCCCGAGCACTGGCTCCACACTCCCATTGCCCGGGAGCTGGGGGGGCCGGTGCCTGTGGGCGAGAGCCACCTAGTAACCGGATCTGCTGCTGGCTGCTTTCAGGAGTAAGAGGTTTGCGGTGCCAAGACAGGCGGGAAGCCTGCCGCTGCACCGCTGACCGGGCACTGCCAGAGCTAAGCCCGCACCCCAACCCCCTGCCCTGAGCTCCCCCAACCCAGAGCCCCCTCCTGCACCCTAAAACCCTCATCCCCAACCCAGAACCTACACCCTCAGCCCAGAGTCCTGACCCCCTCCTGCACCCTAACCCCCTGTCCCAGCCCAGAGACCCCTCGTACACCCTGAACTCCTCATACCCAGCCCTCACCCCTGCACCCCAACCCTCTATCCCAGCCCTGAGCCCCTCCCACACCCCTAATCCCCAGCTCCAATAGGTTGCAGGCATCAACAATTTTCTTCAACTGGGTCACCAGAAAAAAAAGTTTGAAAACCACTGGCCTAGACCACACTGTTAAGTACCCAGTTCCCATTGGTGCTACCGCTGGTTCAGTTTTAGTCCTTCAAATAGCTTGTGCCTGGTAAAAAAAAATTCCAATCTCTGCTGTTAAGTGTTCTGCTACTGAAGTTGCAAAGACAAAGGAAGCTAAAAGGAGGAAATCAACTGCTATGTACTACTACCCTTAACTCAAGATGGAAATGTTGAAATGAGATTTACAACTGTGAAACTAAAGGTAATCTGTTTTATTTGTTTACTTTGAAACTTAGATACGTTTTATTTGCCCCCCACCAACCCCATCTGCCAAAACACAAACATCTAAGTTTCATGCTTAAAACTGGAGGGCAAGGTGGATAAAAATCAATGATTTAAAAAAAAAAGCAAGATTTTTTTATTATTTTAATCAGTTTTTTTTTTTGATAAAATGTTTGAGGGAAAAAACCTATCTAAAGATAGTTTTAGATAAGATATCTTTGAGCTATAATGTATCTTATCATGGAATAGGGATTATAAATTCTAATTCTATAGCTTGAGACAATATATTCATGTAAGGTTAAGGAAAGTTTTGTGAAGGAGTTCCAACAGTTCATAGATTAGGGACCCAATCCTATGAGGTTCCACAGGCTTCTGTACAGATTATTTAGGTTAATCTTTCTATCTAACTAATGGGACTCAGTGCTCAGTCTAGAAGATATCATCAGAGATGCTTAGTTTTGTAGTTCTCAAATTGGTTTTGTCTCTCCAGAGATAACTGCAAGAACGTTTTGAAAGAAAGAAAGGTGAGAAATAACAGATGTCAACCTTATTCTCCCTCTGTAAATTTGTGTACACAGAGTCAATCCCTTACCTCTCTCTAAAAGAGCAAAGTTTCAAAAAGTTCAATGAATAGACAATTGTTGGGGGCGGAATAGATCCGGACAAGGAGAAGAAGTCTGGAGATAACTGTGAGAAGCGAGGGACATATATATGCTTGTTTTGTTATAATATTATATGCTTGCTGTTGAAGAAAAAAATCCAGAATACGTAATGATGTTGTTTTAGTTAACTAAAACAATTTAAATGTCTCTCTGGTGATGTTCTCCTCCTAATACAGCATGGCAAGAAAATCCTCCAAATATTAACGATTACTTATTGAATTGGAGATAGTTCACCTCCCAATGACTTCATAAATATCTGCTTCCATTACCTTTGGTAAATGAAATAACCAATCATTCATTTTCTGACATAGCTTTAAAACTAATCTGAAAAGTTTTCAAAATAATACACTGTTTTAAAAATGTATAGTGTGTACCTTCTAAAAATGAAACCTACATCTCTATCTCTGAGTTGTAAAGAATATGTATTAAGTTTATAACAACCAACAACAATGCACTTTTATGTAGAAATCCATGATTAAATCGAGTCTAGTGATTTAAATCAAATTAACCCTGCGGAAGGGTGACAGATACAAGGAAGTGGCTCAGAGATGCTTTACTTTTGTCCAAAACTTGGGAGAATGGATTCTACTAACCTGAGGATCAGTGAAACACACCCTTAGATTTTCTTCATTTGCCAAATCTTTCAAAAATGAGCGACACCCCAACTTCTCCCCACCAATTAAATTCAGGAGCACTAGTGCCAACGAACCACTTCACTCCTTTCTGTGAAAATTTGGAACTGGCCCTATTCGCAAGTATTGGGGGGGATGTGGGGTGGCCAGCTAGATCAGAGTCCAAAATGAAATCAGAGCCCTGCTCTTTAACACTTTTGATATATAAGAGACACCATTTATCCAACAAATGCACAGCCTTGCAATTAATACCTTCCTATAGAGTTCACTTCAAGTCAAACTAGTTCTGAAAGTAACAATGATAGTTAAGTAGATTCCAGAAGAGTTCTTCCTCAGGCACATACAGAACTCTGTATCTATTATTCATATAGTCTAGTGTAAGTGCATTAATTCAAATGTTTTCTAAAGAGTACCTGACTTTATGAGAGACCTTGACCAAGAATAGTATGTGCTATGATAATAAGTTAATGTTTGTCAAGTGCTCAGAAACAGCAATAACCAGCTTAGAAAACAAAGAAGAAAAAGCTATAAAAAGATGCCAAAAGCAAATTTTCTTGCAAAAGATTTGATCTTAACAGCAGATCTTAAAAGCATTTTCCTATTAAGCTGTCAATTTATGAAATAAAGTATTTGGTTCACTTCAACACATACTCCTGAAAGTACAGAAAGGAACTCCTAAAAAATGTAACTGGAACTAAGGGGATGAGGTAGGAGGAGAGGTCCAGGCATTTCCCAAGAAATATTTCTGGGCCCTATTTCATAAAGCTTTCACGCAAGTACAAACTAAATCATGGTTCTACAACACATCAAAAAATGCACACTCAGTGATGCTTTACAAGAAATTCAAGCTATGATGAAAACTGAATTATGAAAACAAAAAAGCCAAACACTGTGACTTAGAAAACAGAAATAAAAGTTAAAAAAAAAGTTTAGACTGATGTGGCCCCCACAAACTGCAGTTTAAGACCTGCAATTTATACTGCAATTTACCACAAGTTGTTACAGAAAGAACAAATTGGTTAGTCTCTAAGGTGCCACAAGTCCTCCTTTTCTTTTTGCGAATACAGACTAACACGGCTGTTACTCTGAAACCTATAAAAAATTCAGTGTGACCAATCTGTATGATTTGCAGGATCAGCGAGCCACCTTGAGTTGCTGTGTGAAATATCTGGGGACTGCATTCTCCGATGCACAATTACTGAACCTCAGACACAGGATTCTGGAAAATTCCACCTTTCAAATTGAATCATTTAGTATAAACTTCTCAGCTACTTGGTCTCAAAACAGAAGAGGCAATATGCAAAAGGACAGAACTAAGTAAACTACAAGAACTAATCTTTTATGCTGACACTTTATAGGATTCATACATCAACAGAGTAGGATACAGAATACTTCCGTATTAGCTTGTGCTTCTTATCAGCGGAAAACCCTTCCCCCACTGCCAATGTACACACCTCAGTGCTTTTTTATTTTCGCTGATCTCTCTTGAAAACAACCACATTTGCCGTAATGGCTATAAGAACCCCGAGAAAACTGAGCTCTGGAATTAAACTTCAATTCTCAATAGTATCAATATCCCAATCTGTCCACACAGACGAACCAAAGGACCAGGGGCAGCGGGACGCCTGCGGCGGCCGACTGGGGAGAAGGACCCCTTTACCCCATGGGGGAAGGGCACGCTCTGCGACCCCGGAACGGGAACTACCAGCAAACGGCCCCCCTTGCCCGGCAGGGACCCCACCCCAGCACGGGGCCTGGGGCCCCCCTTGCCCGGCAGGGACCCCACCCCAGCACGGGGCCTGGGGCCCCCCTTGCCCGGCAGGGACCCCACCCCAGCACGGGGCCTGGGGCCCCCCTTGCCCGGCAGGGACCCCACCCCAGCACGGGGCCTGGGGCCCCCCTTGCCCGGCAGGGACCCCACCCCAAGGCCCTCCAGAGACACCGCAGCCCTAGCAGGGCGGTGACCTCAGGTCTCCCGCACCCCCACAGCGAGATGAGGCACGGCCTGCCCGGCCCCGCAGGCCCGGTACCTGTGCTGTCAGCCACGTTCCCCACAGAGGTCGCCATCAGGAGAGACGCCGGGCTGCGGCTGGGCGGGCGAGCCTCGGGCTGAAGCTCTGGGGCTCCCCGGTCGCGGAGAGATCCAATCAGGCGCGAACAAGCCACCGAGCAACAGCGTCCCCGAGCTCCCCCTTCGCGCTAAGGCGGCGGCTCCAGAAATGGCGGCAGAGGCGGAGGAAGCTACACGGCCGGGGCGTATGGCTCCTGACGGACCTATTTCTTTCCACAAAATAGTCCGTCTAGGCAAAGGAACCCTGGACGGTGTAGAATTCTAGCCGATATCAAATCCACTTGAGGCGGATAAATCTGTTTCTGGAACTAACTCGCCTCCTTTCGATGGACTCTCTGATTAGAGAGCCACAGAAGCCTATAAAAAGTAACCACTCATCTTCTCGGTATCGTTCCGCGTGAGACCATTGCGACAAATGAGATCTCAGCGCGCATGTGTCAGGCGCTACCACCTTCTCTCACCCGCACATGGCGCCCGCGGCTAACTCCGCTGCGTGCGTCACGGAGACGCAGCGCGTGCATATTGGCGCCCAAGTCCCGCCCCCAGGGGCGGAGCTTAGAGCGGGCTCCGGGGGGGCCTCGCGCCCGGTCTCCCCTCTCCTGCCGGGCAGACCCTGCCGGGGGGCGCGGCGGGGGAGCCGGACTCGAGTCTCGAGCGTGGCCCCCCGGAGAAAGGCCGGCGGGAAGAGAAGAGCGCTGCCCAGCACGTGTTCGCAGTTATAAAAGTGAGATGATTTTGGTGTAAATTAATCTCTGAAGGAGGGAGGCTGACGCTCCCAGCCCCTCCTCGTATTATGGATCGCTCACTTTCCGTAAAACGCGACTGCCAGCCCCCAGCCCCAAACCCTACCACCCGTTCAGCCTCACTAATACCCCCCGCTCACTCACACACACCCAGCCCAGTTTCAGCTGAAATGAGCATTACACCTTAGGCTTACAAATTTATTTCAAATACATTCAAAATGTAAATTAAATAAACAAAGGAACTTTCATTAAAACACAGTATGTCAATATCAACTGAAAGGTTGATAATTTAAATACACAAGTCAGGAAATTCAACATTTATGATTCTGGTTGGATTTGTGGTTACTACCATTTGTAGATATGTAGCAAGAGGGGATTTTTCCAAATGCGACATAGTGATTGGGTTCCTTCAAAATACCTAAGAACTCACACTGTAGCTAAAAAGATCAGATTTTAAATTTCACTTTGAACACTCTCTCTTCTCCCTTCTGTCCCATACATAGAAGAGCACCAACATGCTTACAGGCAAGGATGGTTATGAAATCACAAGTGGACTGAGACCTGCTCTCACAAAAGCTAAGGGACAGTGGAACAGAAACCATCCTATAATGAAATAAATTCCTTATATGCTATCTGTATTTTGACTTTAAGGATTCATCCAATGAACTGTACAACAGAGAGACAAGGAGGCTCTATAGCACTTCCTAGATGGTTCTGTGCTTTCCCTTCATTTGATTAAGACAAGAAAGTGAACTCACTCCCAGATATTTTAAAGCACAAGGAAAGCCCAGAGAAATTCCTGTGCAACTGCTGGATGAAGACTTGGGTTAGTAGTTACGGATTTCCAGGACAAACTCTAACTTGAGCAGGGAGCTTCAAAAAACCTGTTATTCCTGTGAATTAAGATGTTCAAGGCTGTTAAGCAGTTCCCAAGAGACCTAGAAACCAGCTGTGATAGAATTCCAGGGAATGCATTCATGGGCTGATGGGCCTGACTAATTTTTTTCTGAATACTTGGGGTACACTTCAGAAAATATAAGGACCATGCCCTTCTCTAATAAAGGGGAAAAGCTGCTTTAGATGTTAAAAATGCTTTAGATGTTAAATTTACTCCAACTTTTGTAGAATATTTCTTCAATTGTTTATTTCTTATATAAATGTATGGGCTGTTTAACAGAGTCACATCAAAGGTGAACATAAGGTATTTAAACACCAGCCTAATATTTGTAAGAAGTTTTCAGTGTATATCTGAAAAGAATGAGGGGAAGTAAACCTGTAGCTGGCTTCAGTAACTAGAGCTCTTGGACTGCTGTGCAGGTCACAGCAGGTTATCTTTGTCTAAATCTTGTCATTCACAATTCAGATAATTTAATAATAAATATACAATAGAATTCTACTAAAATTGAAGTTATGCAAGAAAAATAAACTGCTTCAAATTAACAGTGCATAGTCCCTTAGTACAAAAGAGTATGAGGGAAATTCATTCATCTGAATCCAGATCACAGATTGCTACATCCCTCAGTAACTGAGAGTATCTGGGCAACTCATTCATCTGAGTCCAGGTCACTATCTCCTGCAATGGAGTGAAAATCCTCGCTATCTTCCTCATCCTCTGAAAGATGAACCTGACTTAACACACTTGGCCCACATCGCTGTTCTTCCTCTTCCTCCTCCTCCTCTTCAGAGATCTCATACCCTCCAATGCTGCTAAAGCTGGTATCTCGTGTGTTGGACTTTGGATCTGGCTCCTCATAGCTGCCATAACTAAAAGAAAGAATGGAATCTCATTACACTTACATTTTCAGCTTACTTGTTTACATCCACATTTTCTACTTAACCTCTTACAGAAAAGAAAAAAGTCTGGTGACCTGCTCAAAAGTGCCAGGACTTGGGTAGCTGAGAGATTCCCTTACAGCCTACTTTCCTACCCCATTCCCTACATTTCTATATTATTCTCAACTTTGATTACCTGATATTACTGTCCTCCATAACATGAGAGGTCTCCCCGCCATCTCCCTCATAGGACATCATACTCTCTTCATTCTCCATGCCCATTCGTGTGTTCTCTTGAAGGACATGAGGTTGTTTGGGTCTCATTGCACTGGGCTCCACATCTGAATCACTGCCACTTTCACTCAGCTGGATAGCTGTGCAACAAACAGAAGAGGCCTGCTTATTAATTTTGACAGAGCTGTTATACCTTGTGGATTGATTTGCATCCTTTTATAGTCTGTTGAAATGGTACAATACTGGTTGGTTTTCCAGAATAATTTTTCCTTTTACGAAAGCCATCTATCTTCCACACACTATCTTATCTGCCATTTTTGCACCGAAATAATTACCTCTTCTTACTCATCCATTCCATCTTGTGTTCTGTATCAGCCAACCTATCTGTGCAGTTTCAGCAAGTCCCCCTTCTCTGGTCCTTCATAGCAGGATCCAATGTTCCAGCTTTCCTATCCAAATTTCATTTGAGCTTGCACCAGCTGCCCAGCCCTACTCCACATGTCCCTCAGCATCACATCTAAGCCACAGACCTCTCCTATTCCAAGCTTCAGAGTTTCACCATCTGAATCATGTGCGAACTCCCAACTCTCTCTCCTGCTCACACTTAGCATTCACTGCTACTCCACTTCATCTTAGCTTTCATCTAAATTCATCTGGTTCTCTCTCTCTGCTGTTGACATCTCATTTGTAACTGCACCATAACTATCTGCACTTTGTAACCAATATACAAATATACAGTGTCCTGTATACCAACAAAAGCTGTAGCACATGCTACTATAATTGAAGGGCATGGAAATTGACTGGGTTTGGGAACAATTGATTCCTGCTCAGGGCTGTGATTTAAAGAGCCAGGACTTACATGAAAAGGGATTATCGCCTTCTTCATCACTCCCTTCATCATCATCCTCTCCATCTGACATAAGCAAATCTTCATAAAGAACACTGGCCTGGGGCTGTTGTGCTGAGCCTTCTTCTTCATCAGCAAGGTCACCATCCCCATCTTCAACTTCCTAGGTCACAAAGAATGGGAATGGCATAGATCAAAGGTCATATACGAGGCTGCTGCCATAACCGGCATATTGACAATATACTCAATCATTTGTTTTTATATTGACAGTTTTATGACTTCAGATAAATATCCGATTAGTCACTGCTGTGGATTCTGATGTCACAGTGTGCCAGACCCAGCAGACATCCCCTGCACTGTGGAGTCTTCTATCATGAGGATGCAAGTGAACTACAGATGGGATTTCTGTATATATACTCACTGGGGCTGGAGTCTTAGGTTTCCCATCCTCATCCTCATCAAACCCTTCAATATCTACGTCAGAGTCTTCCTCGCCCAGCCTACCTCGTCCCTGGCGCATCTGAATGAGGAACACAAATAGCAATACCATTGAGGAAGGTATCAGTGGTGATTGACACCACAATGAAAAATCCACCCATGGAACAGGGAATCTTCCTAAGTATTCCAAACCAGTTAGCATTGTCTGCTACCTAGCTTCTCTTGCTGTACTCCTAAGGAGTCCAAGAGAAATGGAGGCTTTAAAGCCTGAGTTTCTCTGTTTTCCTAGCTACTCACAGAGTGGGACACTCAACCGTAAACTACAAGTTTTCCTAGGACATTTTCATAGGCAGTCAGCAGGCTCCAGCAGGCCTTTTGTCAGCCACATGGTCTGAGGAGGAAGTGCTGCTTGGAGACAGAATCAACTCCCACATGTACTAGACACTGCCCACTAGGAAGCATTTTCAGAACAGCAGATACCAATGATATCAGACTATATTCTACAACTGAACTCGGAAATTCTTAGTCTGCTGAGTGGGATGCCCCAAGATCCTCCCTGCTCTCTCTCTCTCACACACTATCTACTGTCACCTCACTCTGCCCACTTCCTTTCCTTTCTTTCTGCTTAATGTCGTCGTCCTCCTTCATTTTCATACTCACACTCCTATTAACACATCCCTGTATGCCATTTCCCCCTCAGTCCATCTTTGCCCCCCAAATGAAAAAATAAAACAAGACAGGTGCCTGTCATCATCCTGACCACTTTGAATATATGTTTTCTCTCTTTTTTGTTGTTGGCTTTCAAGGCTTCTCTACACTACAGAACCTTGGCCAGTATTGTTCAGCTAGCACAACCCCAATGTAGATGCAGCATAAGCCAGCAGAAGGAGTTCTGCCAGCATAGTTACACCACCTCCACAAACAATACAGAAGTATTCTTCCATCAGCATCTACACCAGGGTTTTTAGTCATAGTTATGTCAGCCAAGGAATAATTATTTCACACTCCTAGCCAACACAGCTATGCTGGCAAAATGTTGCGGTGTAGACCAGGCCCCAGGGAGCTGTACCTGTCACTTTCTATGTGTCTGTACAGCACTCAGCATGTTTTGGTGCTACCACAATAAAAAAAAAAAAATCTCCCAGACCTGTTGAATATATTTTTTCTGTGCCCTAATAAAAACTAAAGAGGGACTGAACATCAGGCCTTTGTATCTTGAGTCACCATGCGTCCATCCTGAGTAGTACAAGTGAGGGTCTCTGGCCCTGACAGATTCTCTCTCAGCAGTAGGTTTTCACCAGTCTTTACTCCCAGTTGCCACTTTTCAGTTTTTCCTTCTCCGCTGTAACAGCCAAGATGCAGGAAAGTAGCAGTTCTCTCAAAGGCTGCTCTAGCAATTGACTGTTCCTCAGCCTCCACAAAGACCCACATTTCACTAATCTTGTAGTCCTATTATAACTGTGTCTCCATGTATCATATGATTCCGGCGTAATACCAAAAATCCCATCAACTACTAGAGCAAAGAGAGCCTTTTGACTCGCCAACTTCTTCCTCCAGGGAAAGGGATGGGAAAAAAAAGTCAGCTGTCAGACTCTGCTCCCCATTCTTGAGATAGAGAGAACCTTTTTGACTGCATCTAGCTCCACCTCTGCCAGGAAAAGCCACAAATGTGTCTTTGACGTCTGTGACCCACAAAGCTAATTGCCTCCTTCCAATAAGTTACTTCTACTTCCTAGGTCTCTACCACATGAAAAATGGGAGATTTCTGACCTGTGTCCCCCGCTTCTCTGGGGTAGTGGTGGGAGTGTCCATAGCAGACAAGTTGCTCTCATCTTGATAGACTGAAGCATCACGTGACATACTGAGAGAGGTGTTGGTATCATACAAATCTGGTGGCTAAAGTACATGAGAAACAGGAGACGTAACTTTCTCAGGAGCTGGACCAAGACTTTGGAACTCTACCACAAGAGATAAGAATGACCCTGGAGTTCACCGCTTTCAGAACTAAACACAGAATACATTTGTTTGACCTGGCTTTCATTATTGAACACCTTATAATTACACTAAGCAATTTACTCCTAAGGAAAGGGGAGAAAAAATATTTTGACTTAAAAAACATGCATACTACACGAATGGGCACAGTATAAAGACAGGACAAAAAATATTTAGTATCATGTTACGGTATGGTAAAAAACAGCAACACCCCTACAACTTTTTGGCTAGTCTTATGTGAATCATCTAATCACCAAATTGGAAAGAATTCCGACAACAGAAATGAAAGAAAAGAGGTTACTTACCTGTACAGTAACTTGACTTATTCTAGTTGTTTGGTCCCTACGGGTGCACCACTGTAGGATGTACGCATGCCCCAGCACTCGCTATTGGCGACAGTAAATAGCAGTGTCTGCAACTGTACAGAACAGCACTTTGTGCTCCCATGTAAGAGCATACAGCAGACTCCCAAGCAGTATCTCAGTGTGAAGGCAGGTACTGAGGAGGCAAATCCAAGACACTTTGGAGGACTGTGTCACTAAAGATAGCGTCAGTCTCTGGACTCAGGTATGACAATGTAATATTTGGTGAAGGTGTGAACTGAGGACCAGCTTGCAGTCCTGCAGATTTCTGTTATCGGGCCATCCTTAAGGAAGGCTAAACAAGTAAATTGAGCCCTAGTGGCTTGGGCTGTCACTCTATGAGGAGGGATGTATCCCAGCTACTTCATAGCATGTCAAGACACAACCAGAAATTCACTTTGAAAGTCTGAGTGGAAATTGGCTGACACTTCCCCCTTTTGGCAAAGGAATTAAAGAATCTGGGAGGGGCCCTAAAGGTCTCTGTCTGGTAAAGGTCAAAGACGAGGGCGCCCCAACGTCTAGGCTCAGAAGAATAGCTTCCTCTCTCAAGGCATGAGGATTTAAAATACTGGCAAACAAATCCCTTGATTGATATGAAATTCTGACAAGACTTTAGCGAGGACATGGGCGCAATGTGACCGTCACAGCAGAAAGGTATGGTGGGTCTGCAATTATTCTCCTGAGTTCTCCCTTTCTTCTGGCTGAGGTTATGGCTATCAGAAAGGAGTGTTAAGGGAGAGGTAACAGGTATTGGTTCAAACAGGGTTTTCTTAAGGCATTGAGAATCAGATTAAGGTTGTAAGGGAAGCAGGGTTCTGGACAGGGGGAAATCAATTGTGTAAGCTCTTAACGACTTGGACCATGGATGGTGGGAAAAGATTGAAACCCCTGCTATAGGTGAACGGAAGGCTGTGATAGCAGCCAGATGTACTCTGGCTGAGCTCACTGACAGACTTTGTGCCTTTAAGTCCAATAGTAATCCAGAATCCTTGAGAGTGGCGCTTCTGAGGTTCGCAAAGAGCAGGGAGAGCACCAGGAATTGCAATGTTTCCACTTCTGCAGATAAGTTTTGTGAGTTGTAGATTTTCTGCTTGTCAAAAGGACTGACCGAACATTGGCCGAACAATTTAACTCTATGCCTGAGAATCACTGAGGAGCCAAGCCATCAGTTTCAGAGATGAAAGGTTGGGATGGATCAGAGTACCTGAACTCTGACAGGAGATCCTCCCTGAGTGGAAGGCGGAGAGGCATAAGCATAGGGAGATTAAGTAGATCCAAATACCATACTTGTCTCGACCATGAGAGTGCTATCAGCCCTCCCTCCTTCAAGGTAACACCTTGGAACCTCCATATTCACTACTGTGATATGATTTTGGTATGTTTTGTACAATGCATGCCCTGTGAAGTAGAATTTAAAAACTCTTGATCCATTGAGCATTATTATCCTGTTGAATTATGTGCATTACCATTGTATCTGAAGTTATGAAGTTTTGTTATGTGTGTGTTACTGAAATATACTGTGAGGTTGGGAGATGCCCGCAGCCAGCCTTTCAGTGTCAACAAAGGAGCACCTTGTAAGACAGATTTACATCAGAACCAGACACACATATGATGATGGCCCATCAAGAAGAATCCACTCTCCCAGAAACTCCTTAGAGAGGGCACGTACACAATGGGGGCTACCTGACCCCCCATCACAGCAAGGATCTTTCTAGCATCTGAAGAGAAAGGATAAATAAGGGCCAATGACACCACCACTTGGCCTCTCTCTCAATTGGAAGACAAAAACTTTGAACTGGGGAGATTGGTACCAGGCTGAGAAGGAAATACAGCCTATGTATTAAGAACTGTGAGCATCCTATAACATCTAGTAGGTTGAGAAAAGTTGATTCAAATCTTGCTTAGTCTGTTAAAGTTAAGAAATAAAACTGCAGTCTTAATTCTATGTAACCAACTTTGATCTTTTTACCTTCTACTTATGATCACTTCAAATCTATCTTTCTGTATAAATCTGGTTTATATTTGATCTAAAACAGAGAATCTCAGCTTCTCAGGGTAACAAGGGCTGTTGCACCTCCACCACCCTTTGTTGGGGTGTCAAACTAATTAATGAACTTGCACTGTCCAAGGAGTCTTGAGCAGTATAAGACAGTATATTTCTGGGGTGCAAGCCTGGGGTGATTTGCTGGTACCTCTCTTTGTATAATTCATGAGTGGGCGATTGTCCTTAGCTCCAGAATACTGATGTGGAGTGATATCTCTTGGAGCCATTTGCCCTGTTGTGCTGTGGCCCTTGTAGCTGTGCTCCACAGCCCAGGAGAGACACATCTGGCATGAGGATTTTCAAAGGTGGCAGACATGAGAATGGGGTTCCCACACAGACCTTCAGTGGGTCTTTTCACCACCTGAGAGAGTCTAGTACTTGCGGGGGCACTGTGATTCATTTAGAAAGACCGTCTGTTTAGGGTGTACATAGACCTTAGTCAAGCCTGATGACATCTGAGGTGCAGTCTCACACAGAGCGTAACATACATAGATTCTGACAAGTGGCGTAGGAGTCGTAGGCAGGCCCTTCTTATTGTTTGGAGGCTGTGTTGTAAAGTAGAGATCAAGCAGGACATAGTGGAGAATCTTTCTTTGAGCAGGTACGCCCTGGCAGTTAGGGAGTCTAGTGTGGCTCCCATGAAGTCTATCCACTGGACTGGTGTTAACAGAATTCTTCAGATTGATATGAAGGCCGAGGGACTGAAATAGGGCAAGGATCTTGGTGGTTGCTGATTGGGGGGGGCATAGTGGCCCCTGAGAGGCCAGTTGTCCTGATATAGAAAGACTGTGATGCCCCACTGACACAGGTGGGCCACTACTGCTGAGAGGACCTTTGTAAAGACACTTGGAGCCATGGAGAGTCCAAAGGGGAGGATACAGTATTGATAATATTCCGAGCCTATAACAAAGCACAGAAAGTGCTTCTGGGAGGGATGAATAGTAGGCATCTTAGAGGTTGAGGGTGACAAACCAGTCTGGGATTATAGTAGCTAAGGTTACTATCTTGAAGCATTGGGATAGGACGCAGGTGTTTCCTGAGGTCTAAAATTGGCCTCCAGATGCTGTCTTTTTTGGGAACCAGGAAATACTTGGAATAGAATCCTCTTCCAACAAATTCAGGGGAACTGGCTCGACTGTCCCCAGATAAAGGAGGGATTGGACTTCCTCCTTTAGGAGAACCTCATGAGAGTGAGTCCTGAAGAGGGATGGTGGGGAGAGGGGGAGTTAGAGTGGAAATGAATGGAATATCCCATGGCAACCAACTCCAGGATCCATGTGTCTGAGATGCCGGGCAACTAGGAAATGGTACAGGCAGTCTCCAAAAGGGGGATAAGATGGCAGAATCATGCAGCAGAGGATCTGCAGGACCCTCAACCAGGACATCAAAATGGTCTCTTTAGAGGCAGGTGCAGGTTGCGCTGTTGCAGAGCATGGTGGTCCTGTTTTCTGGACCTCCCTCAGGGGGGTTCTGTAGATCTAGGATAGATCTGTTGCGGGTAGTACTGGAATGGTTAGGAGTTTTGTGCTTAGGCTTCATAAAACATCTCTCGCAGGCATGTATATTCCAATCAACCACAATGGTGACCTTAAGTGTTTGAGTAGAGTGAGGCATTCATGTCCTCACTACAGAGCTTGGGCCCTTCAAAGTGGAGGTCCTCCACAATATTTTGCTCCTCTCTTGGGAGCTGGAAGCTTAGAGCCAAGATACTTGATACATAACTAGTGTGGTGGCTAAGGACCACAAAGCCACATCGGCAGCATCAAGAGAGGCTTTCAGAGAAGCTTTGGTGACTGACTCTCTGAAATGAGGGCTTGAGATCGTTCCCTTTGGTCTGGTTGTAGTAGTTCAATAAAACAAGCAAACTTTGAATAGTTGTTGAAATCATATTCTGCCATCAAGGCTGTGTAGTTTGCAACTTGAAACTGAAAAGCCACCAAGGAATAGCTTTTCCTACCCAGCATTTAGCCTTCTTCTAGGCAGGAGAAGGTCTGGAGCATGCTTGATAATTGCTGTCACTGACTGCATGTAATATTTTTTTATCTGCCTGTTTACAAGTGGACAGCAGAGTGGCCGTTGTTTTCCACAGCATACATGCGGGTAACAACAATACCTCATTGATGGTAGGGCAATCTTAACCTGGGGAGTGATATGTAAAATGCCTACCAGGAAATGTTGAGACTCCTATAAAGGAATCTGAAGTGATTCCACTAGATGGTTCATTGAGTTCTGGAGGGCTCTAAAGTTGTCTGTATGGGAAGGCTGTGGTAGCATTACCAGGTCTGGGGGGGAGGAGGAGGAGAGCCTTCTTCGTTCAGTGGGTCTCACTCCTCCTGGGTCTCCTTGGGTATGAGGGAGCACATGGTACCGGTGGGCGAGCCTACAGTGCCTATGACTTGCAGTACCATCAAGTATTCTTGCTGGTGTTTCCTCCAAGGTGCTACCCTATAAAATTGGTTGCTGTAATGTGACAAGGTGATTGAGTAAGCCCAATGGGGAGGGTCCCCAAGGGTATTCATGCCCGAAGGACCTAGGACCAATGCTGAGCTCTGAAAAGTCCTTCTCAGGATATGTTCCTAGAGGAGTGTAGTGGAATGGTGTCAAAAGACCCCTACATGGAGACCTCAGAGTCTGAAGATGCAGCATCCTGAGATGAAGGGGGGAGGAAGGACGAAGAGGGCTTTGAGTAGCAGTGCTGGAGGCAGTGGATCAGATCCTGTTCTGATGCGAAAGGGTTCAATCTCCAGCTGTCACAGCAATACTGGGGAAGTGGCTCCTTAAGAGGGGGGACTTAAGTTCCTCCAAGATGATGAGATCCTCAGGGGAAAGGAATCTGGAGGACTATAACAGGCAGTACCAGAGCCGAGAATGGGGACTAAAGAGGCTGCATACAATACCAGAGAGAATGACAAGATGTCGTCTCCATGCTTGCAGCGCTGATGTTCCAAAGAGAATGGTACCAGGGAGAGAACTAGGTGCCAGTCTGGCTGGTCTCTGTGGCTCTGAGATGAGGAAAGTACCAGAGCCCTTGAGGCAGTCTTGAAATCCCTGGTTTTAGATTAATAGATTCTAAGGCCACAAGGGACCATTCTGATCTCTATAGCACAGGCCATAAAACTTCCCCAGAATAATTCCTAGAGCAGATCTCTTAGAAAAACTTCCAATCTTGATGCATCTTGGTGCCTAGAGGCATCAGATGTTACCCAGTAGGGGCTTTTCGGTGCTGTTTACCTGAAGGTCTCTGCAATCAGGGCTTCTTGGGCAGTACCAGGGCTTCAGTACCCGTGTCAGTCAGAGCCTGGGCAGTACCCATTGTGGGACACAAGGTCTCCTGAGAGTCAGCTCTATAAGGTGACTTACCCCTTTTTTGAGCTGCAGTTGCCTGAGAGGTTGAGGCCAATGTGCCCAGTGGGAGGGAAGAACGGACTCCATTGAAGCTATGGAGCGTCCCATTAAGAGGAGCTTCAGTCTAGCCTCTCTAGTTTTGCAGGACCTGCCTTTGGACCTTGTGCAGACCTTACACTTTGACAGAATGTGAGTTTCTCTGAGACACTGGAGATACAGTACCCATTGCTATGCGAAAGAGACCTGAAGAAGGAAGCATAAATGTGCTATGACTAAGAAAAATTTAACCAGGAAAATAAAAACGAAAATAAAATAAACAAGGGAAGTACACAAGAAAGGTGGAAAGTAGCTGAAAGCAGCAGACACCACAATTGCTCAATCTCAAGCCACAGACAGTTGAGAAGAAACTGGAATAGCGACAGATCCACACTTCTTTATATGCCCTTGCATGGAAGCATGAGGCTCTGCTCTGCACAGGCATGGACCTGCAGACATGGCTATTTACAGTCTCTGGCTGAGAGTGCATAAGCATGCACACATCCTATGGTGGACCACCCATAGGAACATTAAGAACTGACTGAAATGTCCTATGGGGATTATAACATGTTAAATATGGGGGGAAATGACATTTTTTCCCCTCCTCTGACCAATCAAAGATTCTTCTTAGTTGCACATTTACTGTCCAATTGTGTTTTAAGTGTCCCACGGTATGGTGCTTCTATGACTTCACTTGAAAGACTATTCCACAGCCCGACACATCCTACCATCAGAAAGTTTTCCCTGATATTTAGCCTAGTTTCTCCCCCTCTTAAATTCACTCATTACTCTTAGTCATACCCCCTTGTATAACCCTAAACCATTCCTGTCTCCCTTTTGGGGGATTACACCCATAAAATACTACTTCCCTAATATACACCCCTTAAATTTGCAAAAGCAATGACTATTTAACGTCAACTTTTATTGTAAGTAATCTGTCCAGGCCCTTCATTTTTTATGAATTTCCATTGTCTTTACATTTTTTTAGTATTGGGTGTCCAGAAGTAAATGCAATATTCCAGGTAGTCACACCAGACCCACTGTGACATACTGAACCTCAAAGTAGCACCCTGTAACCCCCATATTCATCACTGGTATATGGTTATGATATTTCATACAAGGCATGACTTGCAAGGTATCATATGAAAGGTCATTGTCTGCTGAAACTCACTGTTCTGTCAAAATATGTATACTGGTAGTGTATATGAAGTTATGAGATTTTGCTATATGGTTGTTACTGAAATATGTTGTGAGTCTGGGAGTCGCCCCTGCTAGTTTCACAGTTCAACAAAGGAGATAATCCACATCCAAATGGCCACTGGCTAGGAGGGGAATCGTAAACAAGAGATCTACAATTCAATAAGACACAGTTGCACAAGCATCAGACAATGAGGACTGCTCAACTCTGTGACTCAGCAAGGCCCACCAGGACATGTCTGGGCCAGTATTTTTCCAGGCACATAAACTGAGTATATAAAATAAGGGAAGCAGCACCATGAGACCACCTCTCTCCTACCCCACCTATGCTGGGAAGACAAAGACTGAACTGCAGAGACTGATCCCAGGCTGAGAAGGAAATTCAACCTGTATATTAAGAACTGTAACCTGCCTTCAAATCCAGTGGGATGAGAAAAGCTGTTTGATTCAAATCTTGCTTAATCT
Source organism: Lepidochelys kempii (assembly GCF_965140285.1). Lineage (NCBI taxonomy): Eukaryota > Metazoa > Chordata > Testudines > Cheloniidae > Lepidochelys > Lepidochelys kempii. Next base: position 103,181,195 of record NC_136388.1, on the reverse strand, counting down.
AATAGAGTTTAGGATTTAGATGCAGTTTTACTTTTATTTCTTAGGTAACTATCACTTTATACCTACCACTTATACTATCTTCTGTAGTTAATACACTTATTTTAATGTTTTATCCTTACTAGTGAGTTTGTCCAAAGTGCTTGGAGAATCTGCTCAAATTACACAGGCTGGTGCATGTCCACTTTCCTTTGATGAAATGGTGAGCTAATTAATGAGCTTCCACTGTTCAAGAGAAGGTCTTGAGTAGAGTAAGATGGTATATTTCTGGCATGCAAGGCTGGGGTGATTTGCTGGTGCCTCTCTCTGTATAATTCATGAGTGGCTTTGACAGCCTTTATGCAATTTAGCTGGGTGTGGGTCTCCACATGGTGATGGCTAAATGATAACAGCACCTGGAGGTGCTGGAGGGGTTTGCTGCTTGTCACTGGCAAAGCATTGTGGGAGACAGCCCAGGCTGGAGCGTTAAGTTCCAAGTAGTACCCTGGAGATCTTGCCACACTCATGTAGAGAAGAAAGAAATTACTTGTTGCAACTGAGAGGAGCAATTGCAGGGAGATTTCTGCTCAGCTCCTGCAGTGTTGGGAAGATAGAATCTTCAGAGAATTTCATTGCCAAACTAACAAACATCTACTGAGTACGTGCAGATTTTTTGAAGTCTTGCAAACTGGATCAAAGTTGCATGCTTTTCCCACAGGAATAGCAAAAAGCATATCCCTTCCTAGTTTCAAGACCTTGCTCTAAAGCATGGCGAGACTAGAGCTTCTCAGTTAAAATACAAAACAAAAAACCAATCATTTAACACAGGCAAAAATAAATTTTTCTTTTATTTTGTTCTTGGAAACAGGTGAACTATTTTTATTGAAGTTTTCCACAAAAAAATTCAGCTAGATGCATGGAAAAATCTCAGCGAGAACAGTTAAAGTTTGGCAAAGTTATAAGCACCTGAAAACAGGGTCTCTTGTGGGATGCATAAGGCATCCTTAAGTACAGGCAAAGATTCCAGCTCTGTCTATAATAAACATCTGAAGAACAAACTGTAGAATTCTGTGCCACAAAGTAGTGAGGCCAAGAATTTTGCAGTCCTCAAAAGGGATTAGAAATGTACATAATGAATGTACATAATGTTACCCCAATATTTGGGGTCTTGCAGATTTTTTTAATTTGGGAGGAAAAACTGATGATAGTTATTTCTTTGAGACAATCCTGTTTATTTAAACAGAACATCCACAACATCCTGTTTCCACAAATAAAGAATCAAGCAAAAGGAGGCACTTTCTTTGCTCACAGTTCTCAGCCTCTAGCCAGCACTCTGCCCAAAAAACTCTCTTAGCTTTTTCTCAGGGCTGTTTTACCAGTGCTTTTTCTTTCTGTCTCTTGGCATTTTCTGGTCCTGTCTGCCTGTCTTTTGGCTGCTTCTCACTGTTACAAACACCCACGCCCATCCAGCTCGTGTTTGCAATCTATCCCTAGCCAAACCCCTCCATGAACATAGCTCTGCTTCTGACTGGCCTTGCGTGTGTCCTTTGTTTAGGGTAGTGACCCATATTGTCTCACACTCATATGCCTTACTCTATAAAAGGAGCGTAGTGGCTCTTCCTTTTTTCAGAGAAAATGTGAGGCTAGCACATCCTCCAACTTAACTATAATGTCCATGGTTTTATTAGCTGGTTAAAACTTTGAGCTATAAACCCTCATGTTTCAGTACCATATGTCTGAGTTAGGAAGAAACTTTCCCTACAGTCAGGTTGTTTTACAACTTCTCTACTGGAGGGTTTCTTGCACCTTCCTCTAAAGCATCTGGCACTGGAGACTCCTGGAGGCAGGATAATGGACTAGCTATACCTTGGGCTGATTTGGTGTGGCCATTCCTATTTTCCTAACCATGTCCCCTTCATCCACTAATTTTAGAATTAATCAGAAATGCAATCCAGTTTTACAAGATAATTATTTGAAGTATGTAAACATCAAGGACGGAGAACAGCTGTTCAGAGTAGATTGGGGATCTATGAGAAATATCTGAAGAAGATATTCCAAGTCTCATACACAATGGGAAACCTGAAAAGCAGTAATGCTGAAAGAAACCAAGATGGGAGCCAATCAGATCTAGGGAACAGCAAATGAGACATTTGTTGGGAAAGTGATACAGCTGCAAAAAAGGACTAATGCCGTTTTAGACTGCATATACAAAGGCATCATATGTCACAGCTAGAAAGGGATAGTGCTCTCTATATAGCTCTGGTGCAACTACATCTGGAATAACACAGGAGTTTTATTAAGAAGTCAAATTGGAATGAATCCCACAAAGATGATGTCTAGAAGGCTGAAAGGATCGGTTTCTGCACATTAAAAGAGTTTAATAGGTAATGCTTGGCTAAGCAGCAACTAAATATGGGAATACAACAGCAAAGATATTTGAAGGGAGGACATCAGTGAGATACACGCGATTATAACTAAGAGCAATATGATTAATAAAATTTAAGCTAAATATGAGGGAAGCTTGCTGACAGATGTACTTGGCTGTGGAACAGTCTTCTCAATGTCAGGGCTTCTAACACACAGAACTTTTACAACTAGACTGAACAAGCACTAGTATGTATGCACCATAAGGAATAATCCTGCAGCTGCTCTGGGAATTGGACTGGATAATCTAATACCTATTAGGTATATATGATTTATTAACTATTCGACCATTCAGTCCACCTTCTGGAAGCCAATACAGAACTCATCCTTAACTAAAACCAAAATGTTCCAGGAGACAGGAACAGATAGCAGGAGGCCCTTCTGGACCAAACACCTAGTGACAGATATAGGAACCGCAAAACCTCACTTCATCAGACTCACCTGAGGTGTGTAGGGTCCAGGAGTCATAGGGTCAAGACTGTCCAAATCTGCCTCCTCGAGTGCTGCTTCCTTAGCAGTAGAGATGTCTCTTTCAAGCTGAGTCAAATGCTCATCATACTAAAAAAAAAAAACCTTTGTCAAAGTTGCAAAGAAATAGAAGTTGAGTATATAAAGAGATTGCAACAGACTAGACCACATACCTCAGCCAGAGTCTGGCAACAGATGTTCACAATTTCCTGCGCAGTTTTTGTGTACTGACTATCCGGCCCTGCAATGAGAACCACACCTTCTTAAGTTGTCTGACCTCTCCTCGATGCTGGCACCTTGAACAAGCACTTTACAATTTTTTAACAAAGCCCATGAAACAAGGCAAACCTCACAACCTGTCTTCTGATCTTTCTGTGACCAGAAACAACCTACAGCAGGGCTGGGATTCATGCGGAGTTATGACAAACCCATAGCTCTCTCCAGCTGCTACCTTGAAAACTGAGATTTTGGAGAACATTAAAAAAATTCTCTAGCTGTTATGGTTGCAAAGAAAACCTCAAAATGTGAGCCAAATAACTGATGCAGAGATGTCTACATGAATCCGGGGAGAGCCTGCAACAAAAGCTCTGAGAAGTGTAAGCCACCCCATTAATCTCAGTGAGGTTAAACTCAGATGCCCAGTAATTACAATTGAAAATATAACATTGTTAACTATTTCATGCCTCGTGTAAGAAAGGAAAGGGAGGGAAGTCTCATTTTGGTGCCATAAGTGGGTAGATAGCACATCTCTTTTCTTTCCCCCCCTCACTCAAGGAGGAGCCAGATTCAAAGGAGACTAGCACACCCCCAGTCATATTCAAGTTCCACTGAGGGGAAACCAAGCTCAAGAAGTGCAGCAGAGCTGAGAAAGAACACGGTCATATTTTGAACTAAATCTGCTGTGAGCAGCTCTCTTGCAGAATGTATTTTGTGGGTAGAATTTGGAAGAGCACCACTACTCCCGCCCCACATTTTTACTCCTTTCATACCAAGGCAATAACAGAATCAAATGGGAAAGATCTGCTACGTCACAGTTTACCACTGCAGTACGTCTTCAAGTGCTTTGTCCAGTCCAATTTTAAGATATCAACTAATAGAGCTTCTACTGCTCACTTTCCTTAGAAAGTGATTCCATGGCCCAATACTTCTCAGAAACTTAAAAGAGATATTGGATGCAGGACTTTAAAGAAATACTGTCAACATGAAGTTTGTCAATTTAAAACAAAAAGTTACAACTAATTTCAGATCATTCACTTGCCTAAGTTGTGATTTTTTTTGTGATCAAACATTTTAAAGTGTTTGGTCTCACTCAAAGGAAAGCCCCACGGAAACTGTGGAAGCTAACGGGGGAACAGTGAGAAGGACATGCACAAAGTCCAGCCAAATGTTTAAAGAAAAGAGAAAACTGTTTGCTCCCCACCCCCAATCTTAGATGTTACTTTCACACTAATAGGTAAAACATTATCCATTAGCAGTGAAATTTTTAAGTTGACAATATCCTTTTAAGAAGTTACACAGGGTGGCCTTGCAGAAGATAGAATATACATGTTTTAGAATAAGAACACTGAGGAAAGCTAGATATAGAAGAAACAGGCAAGTCACAGCAGAGGGAGAGAAGACATGAGGACTGGAGGAGTACTGAAAACCCAGAGAGCCATAGGGAGAATCAATGAGAGAATGGAAAAAGGAGAATATCTGAGGTAAAAGGGAAGTGGAAGAGGGTTATTACAAGACGACAAATGGGGAGATTGGACTGTTTGAACATACTGCAAATGTGTTTTCTCATAGCAGAGAATACTTGGGTCTAAAGAATGACTGTTGACCTAATTATCCCTGAACACGCCACAGCAACAGCTGAAAGTTTCATTGTTTTAGCAGACTGCTCCCCCTATATAACTGTAACTCAGGTTAATGGGTTTAACAAAAAAGGGAGCCAAGTTTGTTGCTGGGTAGATGAGAGATGGTGAAGACTGCAGTGTGCTCCCCTCACCAAGGGTGTTGAGCCTTGTGATTGGGTAAACCCTGGGGGGTGGAAGGCTGACTAAGCCGATGGGATGGGGGATGAGAGGAAGACAGCTTGGCGGCACTCCCCAGACTCCCCCTCCCTGAGGAAAGCATGGGTGATCCCCTGACCCCTCCTCTAGCCCAAAGGGAGAGCAAGTCTCCCCAGACTCCCTCCCCCTGTCTAGGGTGTTACCTATATTGCCCTGAAAGGGGTTTGCTGAACTACTCTGGGAGAGAGCAACTCAATGTCGGAAACACCAAGGAGGTTCCCTACACCATGGAGACTTTTTCCACTGTGAGTAACACCTGTTGCTGCTGCAGAGAGGTTGGCCTCCTGGGAGGATCATTACCCTCATCACTTCGCTGCACTCAACCACCTTCAGGACTGCAACACCTCATCAAGGTACGTGGATTCCTCCACATTACAAAGCCCACTAGTGGATAATAAACTGGACTCGTGAATCCAGGGAAATCCACCCTTGAGGTTGTTACTTGTAGGTTGTATGATGTTACTGATGCACCAACTCCAAATCCATCTTCCCCTTCCCTTTATATGCTTCCTCTATATTTCCCCTTGTAAATAAAGTGTACATTGATTGTTGGTTCATCTATTATGTACGTGTCAAGAGCATATGTAGGAGGTATCAGGCTAGTCACAGGGATAAGTACTGGGTCAGGGATAGTTGAAACAATATAGGGAGGTAAGGTGGGTTCCTGACTCCCTTAAACAGTCAGGTGGAGGCACCACCAATTAATAGCTAAGAACCTAGGCCGCTGAATCCCACTGAGGCCAAAGCAGAGGGTAAGGGCTCCTGCTGATGATTAGCTGCCCTTAGGGGTACACAACCTAAAAAAAACCCTTACAGCACCAATGTGCACTACAGAGGTGTGATTTCTAAAGTGCACTAATGTGTTCCATGTTAATTGCTCCACGTAGACCTTGCTAGTGTGCACTAAATGATCCCTAGTGCACTTTAATGTAATGCTGTTTGAAACAGACATTTGTGGTAAATTCAGAGTGTCTGTCCTCATACACAGAATGTCTGAAGACCGGCTGTTTGGAAGTAGCAAGCAGTGTAACCAAGAAAGAGGAAGAATAGGAGACGTTTAGGTGAGAACAGCAGCCTGTAGGACCCAGCTACAAAATGCAACATCTGAAGAAGATGCTACATCAACCTTGGAGTGTTTGGTGAAGATGTATGCAGAATGCCAGGTACCTGCTCTGCAGATCTCCTCAGAGAGCACTATTGTTTTCTGGCCTATGAGATAGAGACAGATCTTGCTGAGTGAGTTTAAGACTGGAAAACCTCTTTTTTCTAAGCTTCTAGGATAGTAAATCTTACCCAGCTAGAAACGGTCATCTTGGAGGGTTGAGGCCCTTGTTTTACAAGCATAGGTAATAAACCTGCATAGAATCCAAGCAGAATTTTGATAGATGGTACCATATGACTTTCTGAAGAGCTAATCTCTTGAGGATGGAGTTGTTTAGGACAAGGAAAGGCAGAGTGATGCCCTGGCTGAGAATCATAGAAACATAGGTCTGGAAAGTACCTTGCGAGATCATCTAATCCAGCACCCTGTGCTGAGTCAGGACCAAGTATACCTGTCCTAGACCAGCCCTGACAGATGTTTGCTTAAAAAGATGTTTTGGAAGCCTTTTTTCTAGGGAGAGAGCCCAAGGAGGGTTAGTGGCAAGGAGGTGGATGAGGAAGTTGGCTGGGCAGTAGAATCAAGGAAATGGATTCCTTTCCAGCATAAATGTCAACCATCCGTTTTGAAAGATGATGGTATACGTGCCAAAGCAATTCAATTACTGTGTGTTGCATTGTGGCAAGTGGCTAAAAAGTCCAATTCTCGAGCGACAGTCCTTGCCAAAGATAATGCAAGCCTAAGGTGCAGAGTCAGAAGAAGATGGAGCTGCTGCCCTACTAGCACTTGAGGCCTGGTGCACTTTTCCTCTTCGCTTTCCTTGCTCTCCAACATCTGACTCCCTGGTGCAGCGCAGCCCTCCATTGTAGCCTGTTGCTAGCTGCATCCTCCCAGCTTTTGGGGTCAATGTTGGAAGTTTTCAAGTCCGTCTTGCAAACATCCTTGAACCTGAACCTAGGTCAGCCCAGTGGCCTTGGAGCATCTACAAGTTGTCCATACAGGAGACCCTTTGGAATGCATCCATCCTCCACCCAGTGCAGATGACCAAGCCAGCAGAGAAGTCTGTGTTTGAGAATAATGATTAGATTTGGTAATTTTACTTTTTCAAGTACTTTGGTGTTAGGAACTTTGGTTTCCCACTTGATATGTAGAAGACAGCGGTGTGGAAGGTGTTTAGCCGCCTCTCATGCCTGCTGCAGGTGGTCCATGCCTACCCACCATACACCAGTATGCTCAAAACACATATTTGGTAGACCGGTATCTTTGAGTTCATTGTCAATTTCCTGCTATCACACACACTTGGTTAGTTGGCTAATTGTGGTGGATGCCTTTCCAATGTGAGAAATAAGCTCATCATCCAGAGATAATTTATCTGATACTATTGATCCTATATAGCAGAACCTTTCCCAACTTTTAGTGTGATGCTAGCTGTTAAAACATCTGGTGCAGTCAACACACCTTGTGTCATAATCTTTGTCTTCTTTAGACTGATGATTTGTCCAAATTCATCACAAGCTATTGCAAAACTACTGCAAAATTGCTGGAGCCCCTCTTCACTGTGTGTGACAAGTACTGTGTGACTGTCAAAAGGAAGCTCTCTTATCAGCAGGTATTGGAGTTTGCTCTTTGCTTTTAGACATGCAACGTTGAAAAGTTTTCCATCTGATCTGGTATAGAGATGTACACCCTCAGTGCTAGAGTAGAAAGCATGATGAAGCAGCACATGGAAGAACATACAAAAGAGCATTGGTGCCAAAACACATCCTTGTTTGACTCCAATGTCAATTTCAAAGCTGTCAGATTGATCATCATACTGTAGCCTTTGTGCCATCACAGATGGATTGAATCAGACTGAGGAGGATTGGGGAGCAATCAGTTCTCTCTAGCAATTGGAAAAGTCCCTTTCTGCTGACCAGAAGCCTGTGTAAGATCTGTGAAGGACATGTAAAGAAGTTTTTCTTGCTCTTGACACTTTCCTTGCAGTTGCTTTCGTGCAAAAAACAGGTCAATAAATGATCTACTGGCATGGAAGCCACACTTACTCTCTGAATATACACATTCAGCATGAACCTGCAGTCTTTCAAGAATGACCTGTGCGAATGCCTTGCCACAACATTGAGGAGAAAGAGTCCTCTGTAGTTTTTGCAATTGCTCCAATCTCCTTTGTTTTATACAACCTTATGTGTTGGCATCTTTCACGTCTTGTGGTACCCCCTCCCTCCCTCTAGCAGGCAAGCAAAACATTGTGCAGATGTTTAAGCACCTTCTGTCCTCGTTATTTCAATACTTCAGCTGGAATTCCATCTTTTCCTGCAGCCTTTATTGATGTTAGGGAGGCAGCTGCTGTTTCAAGCTCATTTACAGATGGTTCTATATCACGCTCTGATAGTCTGGAGCTTGGGGATCACATTTAGAGCTGCTTGAGAAACAGTGGATTCTGTGAATAGAGTGAGATAGTATTGCTTCTGTCAATGATGATGTTTTCATTAGTGTGAGGCAACCTTGGCTGAAGGACCAACTGCTTTCTTAATTCCATCTACCTTCCTCTTAGAACTCCTTTTTCAAAGGATGTTTGCATCTTTTTGCACAGAACAAGCCAGTATGATTGAACACATTGCCTTGCTGTTCATTGCAATCTGCTCTTTACTCCTGGGGAAATTCTGCACCACTGCACAATGCAGAATTTTGCAGAAATAGATGTTGTGCACACATAATTTCCTTTCCCGCACAGAAATGGGCTGCAGTGCTTCTAGCCACAGCTAGTGGTGGCCGGACCTGGCAAAGCCCAGCTTGCGCACAGAAGACACTGCTAGGGGGAGCAGGAGGGAGCTAGAGGGTTCCTGGCAGCTGCAGTTCCCAGCACACCCTGAGGGAAGGAGAGGGTGGTGCACAGGAAACTCTGTGCAACCCTGGGACTGAGCATAAGGCTGTTTCCGGATCCCTGGGCTCTGGGGAGAGGGGAGATGTCTGGGTAAGGGGGCGATCCACAGCTGGCTCTAGCAGGGAAGGGGGTGCAGGTATCTGGGCTGGGGGGGCCCCATGGCTGGGCTCTGGGAGGGAGGAGTTCTGAGTGTCTGGCCCCAGAGCTGGGCTCTGGGGAGTTGGCAAGAGGGCAGAGAAACAGGAACTAGGTTGTCACGGGGGTTTCTTTAACTCTCTACTCCTGAAGGAATGTGTGTGTCTGTCTGTATTGTTACAGACATACTTGCTGACAGGTATTTTGAAATAAGTTACCAAAATAATTGAAACTGGCATAATTTAGTGTTATTTTGACAAAAAATTGCAGCATTTTAGAATATTGTGTGCAGAATTTTTAATTTTTTGGTGCAGAATGCCCCCAGGAGTAGCTAGCTCTTGGTCAAACTAAGGTTAGCACAAACTTCAGGAGAGGATTTCATGTTGTAGTGAACATATGCTGTGCATTTTGCTTCAATAACTGGAAGTATTTCTTCAGAATATTCTGCAAACCGGTGCTTATCCTGTACAGTCCTTTTACCAAACGCTAAGGCTACACTATAGTATAGTGTAACTGAGTGTGTTCCATGGTGCAGCAGCTCTCAAGGAGATTCAATCAGTGACATAGCTTGCTTCCCTGAGATTCACAGAGAATTAAAGACACCTTCCTTGGCTTTTTGTGTTGTTGATGTTAATGCATGGGCAACAGCTTTGTCTAGTAAAATGAAATTTCTGTAGTGAAAGTTACATTTTGCAGCATACAAGTGCATAGTCTGCGTCACAAGAACAAGTTCTTCTCTTTAGAGATGACGGAAAGCATCGGGGCATATGTACTGATAATGTTGGCAAAGCCACCTATGGTAGATATTCTTATAGATGCTATACATTCTAATGTTGCAATGGGACATTTGACCATGTGTACTAATGAGTTTTTGACTGAAAAAACCTATCCTATGTTCACGGTTGTCTCATTCACTTTTTCCATGCCAGAAAAAGGTGTATTTTATCTCACGTAGCGAGTCTGTGTCAGCTACTCTGATTTCAGAGAGAGCAGCTACAATGATGTCAAGCGTCTCTGTCAATGAGGGTGGACTTTCTAGGATCACTGACCTCCTCTTGATAATTTGACGTATCAATGCACATTGTCCTCACATTCCAACAAGCAAGTTTGAAGATGGCAACCAATGTACTCAAACAAGTTTGTATGCCTAGGCAGAAAACAAAAAGAGACAGACTTGCCTTAGGACCAAAGCCCTCCTCCTCTCAGCAGTAATGACTAGGCTCAAATGCTTGGAAATTAAGATGTTTGAAGCCAGCACAGCTGCAGGAGATGCTGGAGGGCAGAGCTTAGTTGCAGTGTCTACCACCCGATGTTTTCTCCTCTAGCCTTTGTTCATCCAAGAACTAGCTGCAAGACAGCAGTGCCAGGCTGAATTACCACTTTGTGGATATTATTTTTTATTACAATGGATAGCAGACCTACCCTCAAACCACTCCAAGCATAATTCCCGTGATAGCTGTAATGAGCAGGCCAGGAGCTGCAACGCAATTGTGCAAGCAGCTTCTCATTCAGAAACAAGAGCGTTTCTGGCTGGACTAAACCCCTGGGGAGCAGACTGAGGCAGCAGTCAGTAGTCACCAGGCTTAGGTGCAGTCTGGCTGGAATCAGATCGACAGGAACAGAGTGTGGGACAGAGGATTTGATGGCCTGTCAGCCATGAACCAATCAAGTCCCACATTCTAGCAGTGCAGTCTGCTGCTCTAGCCATAGCTAAGGTTGCCAACCTTCCCGGTTTCGCCAGGAGTCTCCCAGAATCAGGCTCCATCTCCCAGAGGTTACTGAAGCCAAACCAGGAGATTTTAGATGACTAAAAGTCCAGCAGAGCATCTGGGTTAAGGAAGGCTCCCTGCCTGCCCTGGCTCTGTGCTGCTCCCGGAAACGGCCAGCATGACCCTGCGGCCCCTGGGAGGGCGGGGAGGCAGAGGGTCTTGCACGCTGCCCAGCCCTGTGTGCTGACTCCGCAGCTCCCATTGGCCAGAGACATGCTGGCCACTTCCAGGAGCAGCATGGGGCCAAGGCAGGCAGGGAGCCTACCTTAGCCCCACTGTGCCGCTGACCGGGAGCCGCCCAAGGAAAGCGCCACCTGGCCAGAGCCCATACCCCTCACCTTACCACACCCCCACCCCTTGCCCCAGCCCTCTCCCACACCCAAACTCCCTTCAGGAGCCTGCACCCCCCCTCCTGCACCCCAACCCTCCCCCAGAGCCTGCATCCAAATCCCCTGCTCCCTCCCAGAGCTTGCACCCCAACCCCTCCCCCAGCACTGAACTCCCTCCCAGATTTTGCACCCCGCGCTCCCTCCTGCACCCCAACCCCTTACCAGGGCCTGGTGAAAATGAGTTAGGATGAGGAAGAGTGAGCGACGAGGGAAGGGGGATGGAGTGAGCGGGGCGGAGACTCAGAGAAGGAGCAGGGCAGGGGGCGGGGCAAGGGTGTTTGGATTTGTGTGGTTAGACAGTTGGCAACCCTAGCCATAGCTAGTGCACTACAGAAATCACTAGACGCTGCCCCACACCATCCCGTGACCCAGTGACTCTGCCACAATGAAGCCAGCAGATCATGAGTGAGTCATCTTCAGCCAATCCCCCCAGCTAAGGTAGGCAAAGATCAGTGATGAGGCATGGACCAGCGGTCTAGAGTGTACCCATCTGGCCGCACAGATCGGAGATGATCACAGTCACAATCCAGGACCAACGTACTGGAGGGGAGGAGGGAAGGAGAGAGGAGCAGAGGCATAACTGCCTCTAGCACCCAAAGGTTCATGGCCCAAGCCTACCCCCGATAGCGGAGCTGCTGAAAGAAGGTGCTTGCTCTACCTACCGAAGCAGCAGACTGGGGACGTGACCTAATTCTAGGTCTTACACAGGAGAAGCAGTCTAAGGCCAAAACAGAGTTTCAGCTGCTTCTGTGGCCTGTGTGGGCATGGTTAAACCAGCAGTCAATCTCCAGACCATGGGATTTTACTGTGCGTGAGAAGTTCCTGTTGTAAGGCCAGTGATGGGATCAGCACTAAACAAGTCTATAAGCCAATTGATTTGTGCACTAAAGAACACAGCTGCAGTAAAGGGGCTTGAGGTGGAGTTGCAAATGGATTTCAGTAGGTGGAATGTTAGAAGAAAGAAAGGCAGGGTTTGGAGGAAGTGAGTCAGGGTGCTTGTCAGTGAAGGAGACAATGTGTTCTGATCACTCAAAAGAGTCCAGGATAGAGGTACGGAGCCTTCTGTAAAGAGGAGGAGGAGAGGGTAGGGATTTGTTGCAGAGTTTTGTAAATTTGGCTCTTTTTGAAACCATCCTTGACAGATGGCATTGTGCATGCTCTGTCAAACTTTCCAACCCTTCCAACACCAATCTCAGGTGGTTATAAAGAGTACAGTTTGTTTGATATGAAGTAACCTTTAGGTTTACAGAACTACGACTGAATTTTTAAATTTAAACAAAAGAATTAGACTTCTGAAATTTAACCATAATCCCATGGCATGCAGAAAGATTATTAGGTGGCACTGTCTGTTTTAAAGTACTGCAAGGGTTTTGGAGTGGTCAGATATGGTTTCAGGACAGGGTAATGACGAGGCCGATATTGGAATTACTTACCATTGTACTTAATGCTGTTGGCAAGGATCAGTTTAACATCATCCAGGAAGGTCTCCCTGTTCTGATACTTGTGTTTGGAGATATTCTGGAAGAAATTACTCAGTGTTCTTAAATACTGATAAGAACAGCCATACTGGGGCAGACCAAAGATCCATCTAACCCAATATCCTGTCTTCTGACAGTGGCCAATGACAAGTACTTCAGAGGGAATGAACAGAACAGGTAATCAAGTGATCCATCCCTTGTTGCCTTTTCCCAGGCTAGGGACACTCCAGAGCATGGTTTTGTATCCCTGACCATTCTGGCTAATTGCCACTGACAGACCTATCCTCCATGAATGTATCTAGTTCTTTTATGAACCATGTTAAAGTTTTGGCCTTCACAAAATCCTTTGGCAAAGAGTTCCACAGATTGACTGAGTTGTTTGAAGAAATACATGAGTAATAGAGTTAAACACTTTCTTAAATGGCTGCATGATTTAAATTGCATACCTTGCGGATGGTCTCTAGGTCCATTGGATTGATGATCACTTTGTAATAATCTGGAACAAACTTTTTATTAACTGGATGATGAAATGGCCAAGACTGCAGAAAATAAAAACACAGACAGACATAATTGGGAACAAATCCTTTTAGAAATGATTATTGGATCTTGAGGCCAAGAGAGAGATTTTCACAAAATAATCTTCCAGAGCAGTTGGCTCTTAGGTACAGATTCTGTATGGACCAGATATGTTTATCACAGTGATTCCTGCATTCAACAGTACAGCCTGAGCAAGAATCAGAGATAAACATAGGACTAAAAGAGCTACAAAGCAAGTTAGTTTTCTACGTCCTTCAACAGCTAACAGCAAGGAACTAATATAAGCCAGATTTACGATAGAAGAGAGCCCACACAAAACTAAATTTGTTTAGTTGAACTAGTGCAACATTTGCATCCAGATATGCCCGCGTCAGCGTCTTGTATATCCAGCGGCCTAACAGAATTTTCTTGCTCTGCTTGGTTAAGCTTAAGGCTTCAAGAACAGTGGTGAAAAAATGCTAGAGAGCTGGCGTGATACAATGTGCTGTGCAGTGCACTGAGAACCAGGTAAACTGGACTGCATTTGTAAATGACTTCTCTGTCTCAGCTACCCTTCTGTAAATGAAGATAATAATGCTGATTTAATTTTTAATCAATTTCCAGAGTGCACCATTAGAAACTTTACTTACAGATTTACTACACACACTTTAGCATAAGGGCTTGTCTAAATGAAGTTAGTTCACAGCAAGCAGGGGCATACATTTAACCCACACTAGCCTGCCACGCACTAAATGCCCATGCAGACTCTGCTGCCATGCACTAAAAGTTCACTAGGGCGTTTCAATCTACCCTGCTATGAATGGGAGTAGATTAAAGCGCAGTAAGGAACTTTTAGCACATGGCTGCAGAGTCAACACAGTGTGGGCACGCTAGTACACTCTAACATCCAACATACAGAGACATCATTCCTCTGGGGAGGAATGCAGCTTAGGGAAAAATATATGCAAATTCACCGCCTGGTTCAAATTAAACAGAGTCCACCTTGGATACAAACTTCAGGTGTGGCCAGAGCATAACCTGGTCCCTGGAGAACTGTGTGTAAGGAGGCCCAGAAATCAGGACTTGCAACTCACACACCCTGGCAGAGGTAATGGCTATCAAGAATCCAGTTTTCTGAAACAGGATGGGCAGTGGACAGGAAGAAAGGGGCTCGAATGGAGGCCCCATTAGAGCTGCTTAAAGCCATGTTCAGGTCCCACAAGCAGACCAGCTCTTGGACCAGAGAATTCAGGAGAAGTCCTTTCAGAAATTTCTTCACCATATCGTTGGAGAAACCCAATTTCTCTTGGATAGGTGAATGAAACACCTATATTGCTGCCAAGTGCACTTTCAGAGAACAGACTCCTAAGCCCAATTCCTGAAGGTGTAGCAGATACTCCAAGATATCCTGGATGGGTCCCACAGGCCAAGGACCACACAGAAAACTTCTTCCACTTCGCCAAGTAGGCCATTTTAGTGGAAGGCTTCTTACTGTTAAGTAGGACCTACTGGACAGCCTCTGAACAACGCTCTTCCTCCTCATTCATCCATGCAGCAGCCATTCCATAAGGTGCAGGGAACTGATTGCCAGATGCAGGGTGTGGCTGCAGTCCTGTGTGAACAGGTCAGGAAGGAGAGAAAGCAGCATGGGGGGCTGAATTGACAAAGCAAGGAGATACGAGGAATGTGCAAACCCAGGGAGCGGAGGGTGGCTTGAGAGTCCTTGAGCCCATGAGTCTAGAGTCAGTTAGCTCAGAAAAGAGCCGCGAACCCTTCAAATGGCAGGTCCTGTATCATGGTCCGCATCTCCTGGGACAGCCCAGAAGCCTTCAACCAGGAGATGCGCTGCATAGCCACCACCAACGCGAACACCCTGGCCGCCGAGTCCAGGCCATCTGGAGGGCTCACCGCCACGGTGAGCTCTTGGGCATGATCCTGTGGGAGGGCCCCTGGAAACTTATTAAGGGAGTCCCACAGGCTAAAGTTATAATGTCCCAGCAGGGCCTGGTGGCTGGAGATGCTAAACTGTAAGCTGGCAGTCGAATAAACTTTTCTTCCGAATAACTACTCTCTTGGCCTCCTTATTTTTAAGTGTTCTGCTGGGGTGGCTCTGTCTGTCCCTTTCATTTACCGCGGACACGACCAGTGATGCTGTAGGGGGATGAGTATACAGATTCTCAAAGCCCTTTTCAGGGACATAGTATTTATTTTCTGCTTTCTTAGATGCTGGTGGAATAGATAAGGGGATTTGCCACACTGATTTGGCTATCTTGAGCACCCATGGGTGGATGGGTAATGCAATTATTGCCAGTGTGGTGGTCGAGATGACACTGAAGAGGTCATCTGCCTCTTCAGCGACCTCCTCAATTAGCCAGCCCAAATTCTCCACCACCAGTTTAAGGAGGGCCTGGTGCTCCTTAAAACTGTCCAGGGGACTGCTGGTGTGGGAGGGTTTGGCCACTGCCTCGTCCGGGGGCGACAATGACGATTCAGTGGCCTGAGGGATGGCGTCACCCCCTTCTTTGTCAGGGGAGGGCTCCCTCGGTGCCAGAGTACCGGGCACGGCTTCTGCCTCCATCACGGCGCCGTGCTCCGATTGTGGCACCAGCGGCACCTTGGTCGGCTTGTCCGACGTAGCCTGGGAGTACTGGACCAGGAGCACCGGCACTTCCCACGGATTCCAGTACTGCCAGTGGGGAGGCCCAGGCCCCTGCTGGGTACCACGGCCAGTCCCGCCTCAGTCTCCAGCGTCGGAGGGGAGTCACCCCGCCGCGCCGACAGGCTGAAGCCATGGACCAAACCCAACCACTGCCCCCCAGTGACAACGGCAGGGCCATCGAGGCCTGAGTCTGCTTACTGACCCTGGGTGAACACTGGGGCGATGGGGAGTAGCGCCACCCGCCAGAGGGGTACCAGGGTGAGCGTGACGGACGCTGAGATCCGCAGCGAGCCCTCCAGAATGGGGACTGACCACAAGGAGACCTTCTGGGAGAGGGTGTTTGGCATCTAGGCAACCTATGGCCAGAGGGCTGTTGGTAACGGTAGTACGGGGAGAGGCACCACAAGTCCGGAGTCCCTCACCTAGTAGGAGGGGATCTTGATGGAGATCTTGGCCCTCTGGCTGGCGAGCTAGAGTGCAGCGCCAGGTCCCAAGGTCACTGTGAGGGGAACTTGCGTCTGCGATCCGGCGACCTGGGGTGTTCTGCCAGTCGATGCTGCAACACCCCGGTGGCCTTCCCCTTCGGTGTCACAAGCGGAGCTGTCTTGGTCACCTGGCGTAGCACCTGTGAAGTCAGTTGTCCTCGCTCCTTGGCCGCCAAGACCACTTTGGGCACTGCGGGCCCCATCACAAGCTGGGAACCCCTGCCGTTGCCTGGGGTGGGCAGAGGGTCCTTGGCAGGGGTGGTGGGTCTGACCTCTGTGGTACTCCCATAACAGGCACATGGCCTGACAGGTTCTTTGGCCGATGATCCTCTCTTCTTTGGTGCCGAGGGACTTAGTTTCTTCAGCTTCTTCTTTGGCACTAGCGAGACGGAGCGGTGCCAGCCGGTGCCAGCGGTGTGCTGCGCACCGAGGCCAAAGTGCTGGGTGTAGGTGCCGCAGTGGAGGGTTCTGACACCAGGAGAAGATCAGCCTCCATCAACGATGCCCTCAAGCAGATATCCCACTATTTCTTAGTCCGTGGGCAAAAGTTCTTACAAATGTGTCACCTGTGCTTACAATGACCTTCTCCCAGACACTTAAGCGTGCGGATCACTGATCGGCATCGGCCTGCTGCACGACACACATGGTTTAAAGCCAGAGGAGTGGGGTATGCCCTGTATGGGGCCAAGTCCCAACAGGGAGTCTTAAGTAACACTATCAACTAACTAACTAGTCAATGGATAAACTGCTAATGTTCTTGAGAAGCAAGACAAGGCGCTCCAACCAACCGTCATGGGCGGTAAGAAGGAACCGAGGGGGCACAGGGCCGGCAGTGCCTGATATACCACCGCATGGGAGCGTTACTCCAGGGGGCGCCACAGCCAGCCCTACGGATACCACTAAGGCAGAAATCTCCAACTACTGTGCATGTGGGCACATGCCCACATGCAAATGGAATTGACACAAACAAGCACTCAAAGAAGAATTAATGAATATATATCAATATTTCCCTTTATGTCAAATGGTCAACCCTTGGGAAAACACTCATAACCAGGGCCTCCACCACCAACTTGTATTATCTAAACCTAAAGTTGTATTATTCTTTTAACAGACAGATAGATCCTCAGCCCTGTTCTGGTAGCCCAAAGTCACCCTACAGCCAGTTTATTCAGCCCCTTGAGGATTCCATCTGCATTAGGGGAGCCTCAGGATATATGACAACTCCTGCACCACTCTCTCAGCCCCTGGTACAGAAGTTGAGAGAGAGGAAAATGGCCAAAATATACTTATACCCCAGTGATCCCTGGCTTGTGCACCTGGACTTTTCCAACTTGTGCCAGCATAAATCAGCCTAGAAACTTAAAACAACCTTTTTTTCCTTCCCCGACGCCCATTCTTGCGCCAAGCATAAGTCAAACAAACCTGTAAATATTCCTAAAGATTCCTTGACATGGCCCTAAGGGGGCAGAAACATGGAATCTCTTCCCTGACTTCCCAGTAGGATTTAATGCTGAAATGCATATAATGAATCAATAAGTAAAGTTTAATGGAGTGCCCCAGGCAAAATTTCTGTTTTCTTGTCACTTATTTGCTCAATGTTATTTCACAATATAATTTTTTTTAATTTAAAAACATAGTTAGAGCTCGATGTTTATATGTACTCAGAGTGTCTTGAGATCCGGAGATGAAAAGTGCTACATACAATTAACACAAAAGCACTATTACCACTGTAATAACACTTTACATATCACCTTGCGCAAGGGGGTCTCAAAGATGACAAATATTACTGCTGTGTTACTAATATGGAAACTGAGGCACAAAGAGCAAGTTACCCAAGAGTAGAACTAGTCAGGCATTTTCCAACAAAACAGGCTTTTGTCAGAAAATGCCAATTTGTCTTGCAGATGTGTATCAGGTTTGATGAACCTTCGATGAACCACAAGCAGAGTTCCAACGGTGTTTCCTGCCAGCTCGCCTGGTTGACTGCTAGGAAGCCCAGAATTCTAGGGTTCATGGCTCCAGGACAGCCCCACCATGAGTTCTGCCCTGGCCTGGGGATGCCAGGGTTTCCAGACTCCTGGGCCAGCGGGCTCTTCAGGCTGCTCAACTCTCACAGAATAGGGAACCAGCAGTCCCAAGAGTCAGGCAACCCAGGGAACCAGCTGGCCTGGTAGTCTAGAAGCCCTGGACAGTTTACAGGGTAGAGCTTCCCTGGACCAGACCCCAGAAGCCCTGTCAGTTGGTCACCAACTGCCAAGAAGTTTCACTTTTCCTATTCAGTGGTGGGCAGTAGTGAAAATGACAAGAATTATATCAATTTCAGACAGCAGCTGCTGGGGCTCAGGGAGCATATTTCTTAAACACCATGTATTGGTGCTTCCAAAATGAAATTTTTCCAGAACTTCCATTTTGCAGAAAATTTTGAAAAAATCTGGGTTTGTCCTGATTCAGAACAAACCCACATTTCAAAATGTCCAAATTTCCTGTGACAGAAATTCTGAGTTTCACCCACTCTACCCAAGAGCAGAGTCAGCAGCAGAGCTGAAATCAGAATATACGTCTTGACTCCTACTCCAAGCAATAAAAAAAGGGGTGATGGAAGAGATACTGAGTCAGACTGTGTCTTCACTAGAAACACTGCAGGAGCACCATTGCAGCTGTGCCATGTAGCACTTCAGCGCAGAGCCTCACTACAGTGACGGGAGAGGTTTTCCCATTGCTGTAGTTAATCCACCTCCCCAAGAGGCGTCTACACCAGGGCTTAGGTTGGGTTTACCATGTCAGGATTTTTCACACCTCTGAGTGAAACAGCTGGATCAACTTTACTTTTTAGTGTTGACCTAACCTCAGTCACAAAATCTCAGCAGGACATCCTGACATAGCATCTCTTGTTTATGTTGCAATATTGTATCAATGTGTAATAGCAGCCACAAAACTGCAAACATCTGCCTGTAATGTCAGGCCATAGCACCACATGTAATGTCTGCTCATCTGTAGTAAATAGGTACGGAATGGCTCTCCACGCCTTCACTTTGAGTACCATTGCTGTACACCTCCTAACTCTCACACACACTGCATTTCAAATCACATACATCTGGTACCACCATCATTTTTTGAGTGACGATGTTATCCAATATGAAGGAAAAAGCCACTTGGTCATCATCATCCAGGAGAGGATTAATTGCTTTCTCCAACCGAGCCAGTTTATCTTCCTTCTGAAATGAAGTTAATGGATGTTAATAGGTGATCCTCCATCAATACCTATTCATCATCAAAACACCCTCCACCTTTAAGAGGCAGGCATATATCCACCTGTTTATGAAGATACTCCCCAATAACTGTGTGGTAACCCATCTTGACAACTTACAATAGCTAGGGGAGCAGAGAAGTGTCTTTCTTAAAGAAGAGAACCCAGTGTAAAATTGTTTAGTGACCCGGTAACAGTAAAAAATTTATATAAATAGCCAGAAAAGGAAAACAGACAACCCACCTGCCCCACTCATTCTTCTGTCTGCATGTCCAAAACCTCTCTGCCCTCAAAACCCCTCAACCCTCATGCCAGTCCCTCCCTCTCCATTCTGACGAGAACTAATTACAAGACTTGCCTCTTTTAGTTTTTCATCACAGAGGTCCAGCATGGACTGAGATATCTGGGTCAGTGAGTGTTTTGGCCCTGCAAATACACAGCAAGTACAGTGATGCACCTTGGCGTCTGTGGAAGCTTTCAGGACTGGTGGAAGGATGAAGCTCACCATCCCCAAGGCACACAAAGGAAAACTCTGATCACAGAACACCTGTGAGCATTATGAGGTAACACAGTAGGAATCTCTCTTTACTCGTTAACTGCATTACTGATTATATTTCTCTCATGGTTTGAAACATGTCCCCAGTCACATACTGTAGTGATTCTCTCCTATGGCATACACAGTTACTAGAGTTTATTATGGACATTATAATAAAGAGGTTTACTTATTATTGTGAGTGTTGTGTCTACATATTGACACTTGTGGGATACACCCTATATTGCCATTGAACTTAGGGAAACTCCTAGAAAGTGTCCATTGGGAACCCATAAGCACCCCCTGGACTGCGCCAAACCTTTGGAGCAGAGGCCATGGAGTCCCCATTTCCTTCTCTTAAAGCCCAGTCATGAGAGCAGAACTCTGAGGAAAGGAAGGTGGACAGGACCCGTGAATATGCAGAAGCAACACTCTCCAAGAGCCAGTTACTGAAAAGCAGAGTCCTACGTATGTCATGATTCCACAGGTGTGAAATTTGTCACAAAAACCGCAACTTGCCACAGAATTGCATTCCAAAATTTCAGCTTCAATTTAAAAAAGAAAAAAGAAAAAGTTACTTACCTTTCTTAACTGTTGTTCTTTGAGATGTGTTGCTCATGTCCATTCCAGTTAGGGTGCGTGCACGCCGCGTGCACAGTACGTGGAAGGTTCTTCCACTAGACCCGCTGGGTTGGCTCAGGCGCCCCCTGAAGTTGTGCCTCCATGGAGCCATATATAGGGCCCTGCCAACCTGCCACCACTTCAGTTCCTTCTCGCTGGTCATGCTCTGACACAGGGGCAGGCAGGTGGGTCTTGGAATGGACATGAGCAACACATCTCGAAGAACAACAGTTACAAAAGTTAGGTAACCGTTTTTTCTGCTTCGAGTGCTTGCTCATGTAGATTCCAATTAGGTGACTACCAAGCAGGAACTCTGAGGCGAGGTCTGAGTTCAAGGGTTTGCTGATTGAAGCAACACTCTTCCAAAGGCTGCATCATCTCTAGCCTGCTGAGTAATGGCATAATGCAAGGTGAAGGTGTGGAATGAGGACCATGTCGCAGCCCTGCAAATTTCCTGGGTTGGAACCTGGGCCAGGAATGCTGCTGAAGATGCCTGAGCCCTTGTGGAGTACGCTGTCAGCACGGGGGCAGGTACTTTTGCCATGTCATAGCACATCCGGATGCATGCTGTAATCCATGATGAAATTCTTTGAGAAGAGACTGGGAGCCCTTTCATTCTGTCAAGCTGTCTGCGATGAACAGTTGAGCAGATTTTCTATGTCCATTCGATATAGAAGGCTTTGTCCGTTCGATATAGAAGGCTAATGCCCGGCAAACATCCAAGGAGTGGATTTTTTGTTCCCGGCTGTTTGCATGCAGCTTGGGGTAGAAAACTAGGGGAAAAATATCCTGATTAACATGAAACTGGGAGACACCTTTCGGGAGGAAGGCCAGGTGCGGCCAAAGCTGAACCTTGTCCTTACAGAACACTGTGTAAGGAGGCTCAGACATTAGGGCCTTAAGTTCAGATACCGTCCTGACAGAGGTTATTGCTACCAGGAATGCCACTTTCCAGGAGAGAGAGAGCATGTCGCGGGTGGTTCAAAGGGGGGTCCCACTGGTTTGGAAAGAACCAGGTTAAGGTCCCAGGCCAGGATTGGCTGCCGCACTTGAGGGTATAACCTGTCAAGCCCTGTAAGTAAGTGTCCAACTATTGGGTTGGTGAAGACTGACCAGCCTGCTAATGGCAGCCAAGTGGACTTATTGATGACATAGAAAGCCCTTGCTGCTTTAGGAGCAGGAGGTAGTCCAAGATAAAGGGTATTGTCAAGTGCATAGGAGACGTGTTTTTGCAATGACCAAATTGTGAATCTTTTCCATTTGGCTAGGTAGGTTGCCTAGTGGATGGTTTACTACTTCCAAGGAGGACTTCCCTAACTGGATCAGAGCAAGCCAGCTCCGCTGGGTTTAGCCATGGAGTTTCCAAGCCGTGAGGTGGAGAGATTCGAAATTGGGGTGCTGAAGGCGGCTGTGGTCCTGAGTTATCAGGTCTGGGAGCAGCGGTAAGGTGATCGCAGTTTCCACTGATATCTCCAGAAGAGACGTGTACAAGTAATGACGTAGCCAAGCTGGAGCTATCAATATTACTGAGGCTTTGTCCCTCCGAACTTTGAGTAGCACCTTGTGGATGAGTGGGATGGATAGAAATGCATAAAGGAGGTGGTCATTCCAGGGAAGAAGGAACAGGTCTGCAATCAAGCCCCAGTCTGTTTATATAAAACATCGCTGTTGTATTGTCTGTCATGACTGATCCATCTCTCTCCTCCAAGTGAGCTTGGAAGGTCTGGCATGCCAGACGGACTGCCTTCAGCTCACTGACGTTGATGTGAAGTGAGAGCTCCGCTTGGGACTAGAGGCCCTGAGCTCCCATAGATGCGCTCCCCAACCCATCGCTGATGTGTCCGTAAACAGTGACAGGGATGGCTGAGGTTTGGAGTGGGGAATACCCGCACACGCCACTTGCGGGTTGAGCCACCATAGGAGAGACTCAAGAACCGGTTGGCAAAGAGTGATTACCTGGTCTAGACTGCCCCGGTTTGGTCGATACACCGAGGGCAGGTCTGAAAATGCAACTCTGGTAGAAATGCTCTCGACTGTTTTGAGTCCAATGCCAGGTGCTTGGGGACCGGTGCGGCTCCCCTGCCTGTCCACTGCCAGAGGGTAGCGGTGACCAGTGCCGAGGGGATGGCGAACGACGTGGTACCATCGCTGGCTTGCCTCGGGATGGCACCGAGGGTCTCGGGGGTGCCGCTGCTTTTGAGCTCGGTCCCTTGTCTTGCCTAGGTGGAGAAGGCAGCACCGTGAATGCAATAAGTTCTGTCACCGCCTCAAAGGTCTCCGGTGTGGAGGCCAACTCCAGTGCAACAGTCCTTTTGATGCAATTCCCCCAAACTCCCCCTTTAAGCAGGAAGTGAGGGGGTCACTCCTGGGCATAAGCTTGCTACAAGCTGCACAAGGTTTAAACCCCAGGGACTGAGGCATGCCCCAGTACTGGGGAGAGACACGACGAGGAGTACCCCCAGAACAATTCCCTACAGGAATTCTAACTATATACTGACTAACTACTTCTACTACTAACTACTGATTTAACTATTTACAGGAGAAAAGTCTGAAGACTACTAGGGAGAAAGGCTTGCTGAAGCAAGACAGAACGAACATTCCAGCTAACCATCACAGGCGGTAAGAAGGAACTGAAGTGGCAGTGGGTTGGCAGGACCCTATAAACGGCACCATAGAGGCACGACTCCAGGGGGCGCCTGAGCCAAACCGACGAGTACTGCTAGGGGAAGAACCTGCCAGCTACTGCGCACGCAGCACACACACCCTGACTGGCATCGACATGAGCAAGCACTCGAAGAAGAACCTATTATTCTAGCCCTCATGTTTGTGAAGAAAACACAGAAAACCAACTGAGCGAAGACTGTGCTTCCTTTGTGAATGAAGCGGCTACAGATTTCCCAGACTACTACAGAATCCACGGAGGCCTACCAGAGTTTAAATCCTGTTTGCTGCTGAATACATGGGGCCTGGAATATGGCAAGGCTTAGCACTTATATAGTGCCTAATATTTTTAAAAATACTTGTCAGATAAAAAGCTGTGTTAACAGGAGTCACAAAAGGGCTGCCTCACAGTGGTCTTTCAGCGAATCAGCACATTTACCCAGCAGCTGCATGTTGCTCTATAAAATCAAAAGATTCATTTTTCAAAAATACATTTCTAGTTGGGATGAAAAACTTGAAAACACCAACCAAATGTAAATCACTATAGTGATGTCTGCCTGAAGCCAGCCCACAACACAAAATTTGGTCAGCATACTTACATCGGTCAGGGTGTGAAAGAACCACACCCTTGACTAACGTAGCTCTGCCAACAAGCTCTGGTACCAGATGGCAGAACAAGGAGTAATGGTCTCAAGTTGCAGTGGGGGAGGTTTAGGCTGGATATTAGGAAAAACTTTTTCCACTAGGAGGGTGGTGAAGCACTGGAATGGGTTACCTAGGGAGGTGATCGAATCTCCTTCCTTAGAGGTTTTTAAGGTCAGGCTTGACAAAGCCCTGGCTGGGATGATTTAGTTGGGGATTGGTCCTGCTTTGAGCAGGGAGTTGGACTAGATGACCTCCTGAGGTCCCTTCCAACCCTGATATTCTATGATTCTATGAAAACCCCCATGCAAACAGCTATCCTGGCAAGTCCTTTTGCTGGTATAAACTCTGGGGGCGGAGGGTCTAAGTCTCCACAGGGGGGTTCTGCTGGCATAGCTGTATCAGTAAAGCCTTTGGCTATGTCTACACTATGGATCTTACAGCAGCACAGCTGCACTGCTACAGCTGTGCCAGTGTAAGGTCTCCCATGTAGCTGCTCTTTGCCAGCAGGAGAGAGCTCTCCCATTGGCATAATTAAACCATCCCCCAATTACTGGCGTTAGCTACGTCGGCAGTAGAGTCTCTCCTGCCAACATAGTGCTTCCACACTAGCACTTTTGCCCATGAAACTTATGTCGGTCAGGGAGGTGTTTTTTTTCCACACCCCTGACTGACAAAAGGTTTACCGACAAAAGTGGTAGTCTAGACAAAGCCTTTCTAATGAAGGCTACTCCTCAGTCTGCAGAATATGAAGTAATACCCTTGAGAGGTGTGAATTGCCCCAATTCACTTCAAGCATAATATGACAATGCAAATACTAACATTGGTAACTATCTCAGTGCTGATCAAAGTTTGAAAGAAAAGAGAAGGATGATCCTATCATAAAGTGCACTCTACCAAGAATGACTCATTTTGGCTTCACCTATGGACAAAGCTCAGGTTATGGCCAGAAATTAACAGGGTACCACCCCCCACAAATCTGACCTCCTGCTGATAAAGCCTTCATTACTTCCTAACTGCCCAAGCCTCTTATTTTGTTTTGAATAGACAGAGTTTAGAGTTAACCCCTTCCAAATTTATAACAAGCTGACTAATTTATTGTCCTCATATCATCTTTAAAGAAGTCTGTTATATTCATCTTATCCATTTCAACAGCGTTAACTTTGCTGCTTTCATCTTTTCCCTGCAGAGTATGAGAGTTTTCCCTTTCCCATGCCACCCAATTCCATACACAAGGCATATGCACAATTCCCATCACAGTGTAACACAGCTCACCAGAAGACAAACTGAACCTCAGTGTTTTAGGGAGCTTCCTACCATTGTACGTTGCACTGTTCTTCACAATCAGCTCCAGATGTTCACGGAACTCTTCCCGGGAAGGGTACAGACGTTTGCGGACATTCTCACGCAGGGTCTGTAGGTCCATAGGCCGTGTAATGATTTTGTAATAGTCTTTCACGACCTTTGCATTAACAGGTGTGTGAAATGGGTATGTCTGAGGAATACAAAAAAGAATGGGCATTCAGTCCCATCAACCTCCACAAGCAGAATAGCTAGCAGATGAGAGGCCCTTCAGGGTATGTCTACATGGCATTTTGGAGTGAGCCTCCCAGTCTGGTCGACAGACTTGGGGTATTGGGGCTCAAGCTAGCACTCTAAAAATAGCTGCATAGACACCACTTTGAAGTTCAGGTCAGACTCAAACTTGGGCTCTGATGTCTACCCACCACCTTAGGCCTCAAAACCCAACCTGCAACTTCCAAGTGCTGTCTGCACAGCTGTTTTTAGGGTGCTAGTGCGACCCCACTATCCCAAGTCTATCAGGCCAGAGTGGGAGGCGTGCTCCAAAATGCTGTGTAGACATACCTACTCAGCTACACATACTGAAGACCACCTGTATGTGACTGTGGTATTTTGTTTCTCTCCACAGAATTTACTATTCTGTTATGACTTTGCCACCACGCTGAGGAAGAAGAGTTTCAGAGTAGCAGCCGTGTTAGTCTGTATCCGCAAAAAGAAAAGGAGGACTAGTGGCACCTTAGAGACTAACCAATTTAACTGAGCATGAGCTTTCGTGAGCTACAGCTCACTTAAGCTTATGCTCAAATAAATTTGTTCATCTCTAAGGTGCCACAAGTACTCCTTTTCTTTCTGAGGAAGAAGCGTCCCACAAGGACTTCCGTGGGAGTTACTGGGAGTTACTGGGTGTTTTGAAAGTAGGTTTAGAGCTTTAGAAACTTAACTTTAGGTTCCTATTTTGTAAATCTTGGCTAATACTTTAAAATCAATTTCAACTCTACCTAAAACCAGAAAAAGACAGTTACCTTTTCCGTAACTGGTGTTCTTCGAGATGTGTTGCTCATGTCTATTCCACAATAGGTGTCCGTGCTTGCCACGTGCACCGGTGCCGGAAGTTTTTCCCCTAGCAGTACCCATAGGGGAGAGCGCCCTAGCAACCCCTGGAGTGGCGCCGCCATGGTGCGGTATAAGGGGAGCTGCGTGCTCCCTCCACCCTCAGTTCCTTCTTGCCAGAAAACCCAGAGGGGAAGGAGGGCGGGATATAGAATAGACATGAGCAACACATCTCGAAGAACACCAGTTACAGAAAAGGTAACTCTCTTTTCGTCTTCGAGTGATTGCTCATGTGTATTCCACAATAGGTGATTACAAGCTATATCTGTTGGAGGCGGATCGGAATTCACAAATTCCCAGGACGGAGTACAGCCCTGCTGAACCCAGCGTCATTCCTGGTTTGGGAGACGATCGCATAGCGCGAGGAGAACATGTGAACCGAAGACCACGTGGCAGCTCTACAAACGTCCTGGATGGGGACGTGGGCAAGGAAGGCAGCCAACAAGGCCTGCACTCGAGTAGAGTGCGCTTTCACAGTCGGTGGCGGGGGAACACCCACCAGATCATAACAGGTGCAGATGTACGAAGTGATCCGGTTGGAGAGATGCTGAGTGGAGATCAACCGACCCCTCATGCGCTCAGCCGAGGCGACGAACAGTTGCGAGGACTTTCTGACCGGCTTAGTCTGCTCGAGGTAGAAAGCCAGAGCCCTTCGCACATCGAGTTGTGTGGAGGCAGCGTTCCTCACTGGACACATGAGGCTTGGGGCAGAGGACTGGCAGGAAAATGTCCTGACCCATGTGATAGGCGGACACCACCTTAGGGAGGAACGCAGGGTGTGGGCGGAGCTGAACCTTGTCCTTATGAAAAACCGTGTACAAGGGCTCAGAGGTCAGGGCCCTGAGCTCCAAGACCCACCTGGCCGACGTGGTAGCGACCAGGAAGGCCACCTTCCACAAGAGGTGGGACCAGGAGCACGTGGCTAGCGGCTCAAACAGGGGCCCCGTGAGACGGGACAACACCAGGTTCAGGTCCCACTGCGGGACCAGGGGCCTAGCATACAGGAAAAGATGGTCCAACCCCTTGAGGAACTGGCCAGTCACAGCATGGGGGAATACCGTGTGCCCCTGCACCGGCAGATGGAAGGCTGATATGGCCGCCAGGTGCACCTTGGCTGATGAGGGCGCCAGGCCCAGGGGTCTAAGGTGGAGAAGGTAGTCCAGGATAAGCTGGATCGGGGCGGCCACCGGGGAGACACGCCGTTCGGCCACCCATCTGGAGAACCGGGACCATTTTACTAAGTAGGCGCAGCGTGTGAAGGGCCGTCTGCTTTCCAGACGGACGCGCTGGACCCCTTCTGAGCACATCCTTTCCACTCTACCTAACCACTGAGCAGCCACGCTGTGAGGTGGAGAGCTGCTAGGTTGTGACGGAGGAGGCAGCCCTTGTCCTGGGAGAGCAGGTCCTGGCGGAGCAGCAACGGCTACGGCGGAGCAACCGCCAGGCCCATGAGGGTCCTGTACCAATGTTGCCTGGGCCACGGTGGGGCAATCAGGAGGACCCGTGCCTTGTCGTATTTATTTTCTCCAGGACCCTGCTGATCAGTGGGAACAGGGGGAAGGCATACAGAAACTGGCCTGACCAGAACAGGAGGAAGTCATCAGAGATAGCGCCCCTTCCCAATCCCCCCCGGAGCAGAACCGGGGACAGTGCCGGTTCTGCCGCATTGTGAACAAGTCCACTTGGGGAGTTCCCCACACATGGAAGAGCTGGTGAGCCACTTCCGGGTGGAGAGACCACTCGTATTGGGAGGAGAAGTCCCTGGGCTCAAGCGATCCGCCCACACATTCCGGGCGCCCAGCAGATGGAAGGCCCTCAGGCAGATGTTGTGGGCTATACAGAAATCCCACAGCCTCAGGGTTTCACAGCAGAGGACTGGGTCCTGCCTTGCCTGTTGATATAGAACATCGAGGCCGTGTTGTCCGTGAGGACCCTGATCACCTTGCTCTGCAGGTGAGAGCGGAAGGCCACACACGCCAGGCGTACCGCCCTGAGTTCCTTGACGTTTATGTGT
This sequence comes from Lepidochelys kempii, assembly GCF_965140285.1. NCBI lineage: Eukaryota > Metazoa > Chordata > Testudines > Cheloniidae > Lepidochelys > Lepidochelys kempii. The sequence continues at coordinate 103,152,733 of NC_136388.1, read as the reverse complement.
AGGGACAAATCCCGTGCCGACCACAGGCCTTGGGTCTGAACATTCCCCACATGGGCCCCCCAACACAGGGTCGACGCATTGGACATCAGCTCCAGCGTTGGGGTCCTGTCCCAGAACAGGACCCCTTGGAGCATATTGCTTTAGGTGGACCACCACCACAGTGAGGTGATCACCGAGTCGGGCACGGTGAGGACCTTGTCCATCCTGTCTCTGGACTGGGAGAACTCCGAGGCCAGCCAAAGCTGGATGGGCCTCATTCGGAGTCTGGCATGGTGGACCACATACGTAATGCCGACATGTGACCCAATAGCTGGAGGCATGCTCTGGCCGTAGTCACCGGGAACATTGTGACTGTGTTGATGAGCCCTTTCGGGGTCTCAAACCTGTTCAGTGGGAGAGAAGCTGTGGCCGACGAGTTGTTTAGGAGCGCCCTGATAAACACTATGCGTTGGACCAAGACTAACATGGACTTGGCATCGTTTATCAACAGGCCCAGGGCGGCACACATGGACAGTAGAAGCATCATGTGATCCCTCACCTGCGACCAGGAGCTGCCCTTGACCAGCCAATCGTCCAGATAAGGAAAGATCTGGACCCCTGGTGCCTGAGGTAGGCCGCTATCACCGACATACATTTTGTAAATACCCTAAGGGCAGTGGATAGGCCAAGCGGAAGGACCGTAAGCTGGTAGTGATTCTGCCCCACCAGAAAACGGAGGAAGCGTCTATGCCCCTCGAAAATGTGAATATTGAAGTATGTGTGCTGCAGATCAAGGGAAGCGTAGCATTCTCCAGGGTGCAGGTAGGGGATGATGGAGGCTAGTGAGACCATGTGGAGCTTGAGCCTCACCATGAACTGGTTTAGATCCCGCAGGTCCAGGATGGGCCTGAGTCCTCCTTTGGCCTTTCAGCCATGACCACTCCGGGAGGAAAGCACACAACTGATTATAGAAGGGAAGCTTCATTGAGGGGGGATCCCTGGGGAGAACTGGCAGGGTGCTCCCGAGCGTCCCATCATAACCGCCTTTTCCCCGCCTGTTTGCCCTTGGAGGACCCAGGTTGCGGGGCAGGCCGCGACTGTCTCTGAGGCTGCCTTTTATAGACCCTCGACTTGTTATAGGCAGCCTCGTACTTCGGCTGAGTGGCCTGAGCAGGGGCCTGCAGCGGCCTTAACTTAGATTTGGCCAGAGACGGGACATAGAGACCCAGAGTCTGGAGGGTCGTGCAGGAGTCCTTCATGCCATGCAACTTTGTATCCGTTTGTTCCGCAAGCAGAGCTTTGCCATCAAACAGGAGATCCTGCATGGCAGTCTGTGCTTCACTGGACAGCCCGGACAGCAGGAGCCATGACGCCCTTCTCATTGACACCGCAGAGGCCATGGACCATGCTGCCGTGTCTGCCGCATCCAAAGCTGCTTGCAGTGATGCCCTGGCAGCCGCCGTACCCTCCTCCACCAGCACCTTGAACTCTTTCTTATCGCACTCCTGGAGGGAATCCTCGAACTTAGGCAGGGAGCCCCACAAATTGAATTTGTACCTGCCCAGGAGCACCTGGTGGTTTACCATCCGCAACTGAAAACTTGAGGAAGAATAAAGCCTTCTCCCGAAAGAGCCCAGCCTCCGCGAATATTTATTTTTCGGGGTAGGGGCTGGTTGGCTCTGCCGCTCCCTGTGGTTGACTAACTTGACCACCAGGGAGTTGGGTGCCAGGAGGGCGTAGAGGTATTTGTGCCCCTTGGCGGATACAAAGTACTTGCGTTCTGCCCTCTTAGAGATCGGGGCCAGCGAATCCGGTGTTTGCCACAAGGGATTTGAAATTTTTGCCATCCCTTCATGGAGGGGCAAAGCTACCCTGCCCGGTGCCCAAGAGGACAGCACGTTGAACAGGGAGCCCGAGGGTTCCTCCAACTCCTCTGCCTGGAGACGGAGGCTTGATGCCACCCTTTTTAAAAGTTCTTGATGGGCCCTAAAATCCTCCTGTGGGACGGAGGGGGGAAGGGCCGTTATCGCCTCATCCAGGGACGGCGAGGAGGCCGGCACGGTGCTCTGGGTGTCTGCCGGCACCGGAGGATGCACCACATGGTCTGACTCCAGGCATGGTGGCGAGGACAAATGTCCCACTGACCACCTCCTCGGAGGTCTGGAGAGGGAGGCAGACGGTGCCTCTGAGGCTCTGGCACCGGGGGCTGTGTTGGGCCACGGTGCCCACTGGTACCATTGGGCTGGCCACGGGGCTTGGTGCCACTGCACTGTCTGCGGCACCGACGGGCCCGGTTGTTCGGCCTGGCTGGCCTGTCACATGGAAGGGCGACTACGAGTGGAGGCTGGGCTGATGAACGACCTGTCGCTGCCATGGGACCGGGAGGAATGGCAGTCGCCCACGGGACCGCGATCTCGATGTGGAGGACTGGTACCTTCTGTAGGCTGCTGCTCCGCCATCAGCTCCAATGGGCGGACCCGCGATGGCGAGGTGCCGGCGATCGACGCCCTTGGCTGCGGAGGCGATGCCTTGGCGGAGTCTTGGAGCAGGATTCAGAGCGGGAATGGCGTCGACGTTCGTGCCGTGACCGGCTGCAGTAATCCCTATGAGACGAGGATCTCTGGTGACGTCTGCCTCGGTCCCGTCGGTACTCACTCCATGATGCAGAGTGGTACCGGTCGGCTCTCAGTCGGACGGTACGCAACCAGACAGTCTGGTGGGAGTTGAGGGCAATCCACGTGGACTACACCCTGAACTGTCGCTGGGCAGCAAATAGTGTCGGGAACGTTCCCTGGACTGAGACTGGTGCTGAGCTGGGGGCGACTGGGAAAACCCAGCGGTGGCTTTCCCCTAGAGCGTGGTGCTGACATCGGCAGCGCTCCTGGTACCGGCATGGACATGACGTCCAGGGCTATCTGCAGGGCCTCCAGCGTTTCCGAAGCGGCCAGGCTACTCCTCTCTATGTGAGTTGGAGGCCTAGAGGCCGGAGGGGATCGCGGACTGCCCAACATGGGTCTAGTCTCTGCCCCAGTTTTCCTTGGTGCAACTGCAAAGAAGGCATTTTCTTTGCCTTCTTTGCCCCATGGACAGGGAGCAGTGCTGACTGGTCGAAGGCGCCGGAAGGTCGCTGCACACCAGAGGGCATCCAGACATCCGGGGAGGCTTGGTCTGAAGCAGCTGGGCTACTCCACTCTACGTGAGTCGGAGGCCTAGAGGCCGGAGGGGATCGAGGACTGTCCAACATGGGTCTAGTCTCTGCCCCTGGTTTCCCTCGGTGTAGCAGCGATGAAGGCATTTTCTTTGCCTTCTTATGCCCTGTGGACGAGGAGTGGTCAAAGGCACCAAAAGGTCACCGTGCACCGATGCCGCAGTGCCTGGTGCCGACTCGGAGCGGCGCACTGGAGTCAGGGTCAGTGCCAACTCCATCAGAATAGCCTGGAGCCTAATCTCTCACTCCAAGGTTTAATGACTTGCAAATCTTGCAACTATCGCTGATATGGGTTTCTCCCAAACAGTGTAAACAGTCTGCATGCGGGTCACTCCTTGGCACAGATCACCTACAAGTATCACACGACTTAAAACCCGGGGCATGCCCTGGCCCGGGCACTCAAATTAACTGAACAGCAAACTAACTACAGGTACAAACACTGAACGAACAAAAAGTTCTGGGGACGAACTACAGCAAAGCTGGGGCGGAATAGTTCCAATGCACCTTCACTGGCGGCAAGAAGGAACTGAGGGTGGGGGGAGCACGCAGCTCCCCTTATACCACACCACCGAGGCACCACTCCCGGGATCGCTGGGGCGCTCCCCTCTACGGGTGCTGCTAGGGGAAAAACTTCCGGCACTGGTGTACTTGGCGAACACGCACACCTATTGTGGAATACACATGAGCAATCACTCGAAGAACAAGTCGATATTCAACAGCTCTCTCCAAAGTCCCACATAATACAATTATAAAGCTGTATAAATTGCTGCACAATTGTCCCTTTTGCATCTGCTCTATAATTGTGCTAAGCTTTTATTTTAAAAAAATTCACTAATCCTTACCATGGAAAAGATAATCTTCAAAGTGTGAAAGAAATGTAAGCCAATACAATGATGTATTGATATGCTGGAGGGTACGGATAGGATACAGAGGGACCTAGACAAATTAGAGGATTGGGCCAAAAGAAATCTGATGAGGTTCAATAAGGGCAAGTGCAGAATCCTGCACTTAGGACGGAAGAATCCCATGCACTGCTACAGACTAGGGACCGAATGGCTCGGCAGCAGTTCTGCAGAAAAGGATCTAGGGGTGACAGTGGACGAGAAGCTGGATATGAGTCAACAGTGTGCCCTTGTTGCCAAGAAGGCCAATGGCATTTTGGGATGTATACGTAGGGGCATTGCCAGCAGATTGAGGGACGTGATCGTTCCCCTCTGTTTGGCATTGGTGAGGCCTCATCTGGAGTACTGTGTCCAGTTTTGGGCCCCACACTACAAGAAGGATGTGGAAAAATTGGAGAGAGTCCAGCGGAGGGCAACAAAAATGATTAGAGAACTGGAACACATGACTTACGAAGAGAGGCTGAGGGAACTGGGATTGTTTAGTGTGCAGAAGAGAAGAATGAGGGGGGATTTGATAGCTGCTTTCAACTACCTGAAAGGGGGTTCCAAAGAAGATGGGTCTAGACTGTTCACAATGGTAGCTGATGACAGAACAAGGAGTAATGGTCTCAAGTTGCAGTGGAGGAGGTTTAGGTTGGATATTAGGAAAAACTTTTTCACTAGGAGGGTGGTGAAACACTGGAGTGCGTTACCTAGGGAGGTGGTGGAATCTCCTTCCTTACATATTTTTAAGGTCAGGCTTGACAAAGCCCTGGCTGGGATGATTTAGTTGGGGATTGGTCCTGCTTTGAGCAGGGGGTTGGACTAGATGACCTCCTGAGGTCCCTTCGAACCCTGATATTCTATGATTCTATGATGTCTATGAGTCTGGTGACAGCTTTGAAAATGTAGGTCAGAATGCAAGAGGCCTATCAGTGGGGTGTTGAGTCTGAAGCTTAACGATGACACAATGTCAACATTGTGAATTATTCCACTGTTGATCATTTAAAAAGAAACATGAAGCTAATTTACTTACTAATTGTTGGATTAGTAATAGATAATGGGGTGTGAATGAAAAATTCAACCCTTTCTCCCCACATTGATCCTCTCCCCACTTTACTGCTCAGATGTCAGGAGGGAAATGAAAGCAGAGATTTATCATCTCCCCAGGGCCAAAAAGGCTTACCTGCTTTCCTGAATCCAAAAGCTCCAGTTACCATACTGCCTAGACATCTATGATTCAGTTACTCTTACTGAAAACAACCTGCAGCACAATAAACTGAAGATTTGAGGGCAATATTCAAAGGATGCAAGTCTGATTAGACTGGACCAGTGGGGATAGCGTTGCATAATTCTGGGGTCTCAGATTCAGCCACGTAACTCAGTCTATGAGCCTTCTCAGGACACAGAACTTTGACCACAAGGCCTAAACTTACATTGGGAAGATCCCTCATATCGTTGATAATGCCCTCTAGAATGGATGACAAAGTTACCATAGGGTCCGTTCGTCGCCGATGGATTGACTTGTGAGGCCGCTGAAGAAATCAGATAGAAGTAGGAAGTTAAGGCACTTCCAAAACACAAATTATAAATCTAAACAAGTTCTCTGTAGGTTTAAGTTTATTAATTCTATGGGTGGATATGCAGATACATGCCTCATGTGCTGTACTATGGATAGCCAGGAGCAGTGCAAGGACTGAACAGGATGGACAATGGGTAAATCTGCGAGCCTTTCTGTGACTTCTGCAGCAGCTGGTGATGGCTCAGGTGCTACCCAAGCCAGGCAGCCCCAGGGCCAGCTTCAAAAGTTTGGGTGTGTAGGAGGGGGCTCAGGGTGCAGCTCTCTGGCTCCCACTGGCATGGCCCTGCAGCTCCTAGACGGGGGGGCCAGGGAGCTCCACACACTGCCCACGCCTGCAGGCCCTGTGCCCCCGGCCAGAAGGGGTCCTGGGTCACGCGCCACTGCCCTTGCCCCCACCCTGAGCACTCACAGACCTCCCCGAAACTCCCTCCTGAGAACCCGCATCCCCCACCCAAGTTTTAGTTAGGGGTATATAGTAAAAGTTATGGACAGGTCACAGGCCATGAATTTTTGTTTACTGCCCATGATCTGTCCATGACTTTTACTAAAAATACCCATGACTAAAATGTAGCTTTAATAATTGGACATGAAGAGACTAAAATTGACCCAATTACATCTACACTCACATTCAAGTAATCACAGTGAACAGTGGTCCCAACTCGCCGCTTTTTCTTTGGAGGAAGCTGCTGTTTAGGGAACTTCAAGACCAGTGATTTCCTGCGAACCTCATCTGCACTAGAGAAAAGAAATAGACCTCTTATTTCCTTTGCATCTCTTACCAACAAGACTGCTTGCACCTCAGAATCAGCACTGATCCCATCTGGTACAATACCAAGCTCAATCAGGATTTAAATACTACATTATCAACAATATATCTAAAACCCAACCACTTTACTCCTGCGTCTACTGCACCTGTGATGTGTATGTCTTTTGCATCAGACCAGAAACTGCCCTTCTCACCACCCATCCCTGCACCTCCAGTCCTGCCCTCACCTCTCAATCAGTTGCTTTCCAAGGACAATTTTGGTCCCCTCCACTTTGATAAGCTCTTCATTATCATTATGAATAACTGTCTTTTCCAGCTCTTCCTCCTGCTCCTCTGTCATGGCAACAGGGTTGGAGGGTGGGGCATTCGTTTGGTAGTACAAGGGACAGAATTTATTAGTTCTCATGTGTCCAATTGCACCACAGGCTCCACATTTTAACTGCAGAAAAGATCAACAAGGTGAACAATTAAAATTTATTCAGAGTTGAAGGCCAGATGGGAACTATAGATCATCTAGTCTGACCTCTCACAAATCACAAACCATTAAATTTCACTCAGCTATCAGTTTTAAGCCCTGTATAATTTGTATTTGGCTAAAGTATAAGTTCCAGAAAGACATCTAGTCTTAATTTGAAGTCAGAGACAGAGAATCCACCATTTGATTTAGAGGTAAGATAATTACCAATTTACCAGTAAGATAGCAGCTTCTTACTGGCCTGATGTTCTAGCTCCAGATAACATCTAAAGGAAATAATTAGTGCTGTTGATTAATCACAGTTAACTCACGCAATTAACTCAAAAAAATTAACAGTGATTAATCACACTGTTAAACAATAGAATACCAATTAAAATTTTTAAAATATTACTGGATTTTTTTTTACATTTTCAAATATATTGATTTCTATTACAACACAGAATACAAAGTATACAGTGCTCACTTTATTATTCTGATTACAAATATTTGCACTGTAAAAATGATAAAACAAAATAAATAGTATTTTTCAATTCACTGCAGACAAGTACTGTAGTGCAATCTATTGTGAAAGTGTAACTTACAACTGTAGATTTTTTTATTTGTTAGTTACATAGCTGCACTCAAAAACAAAACAATGTAAAATTTTAGAGCCTACAAGTCCACTCAGTTCTACTTCTTGTTCAGTCAATCGCTAAGACAAACAAGTTTGTTTACATTTATGGTAGATACTGCTGCCTGCTTCTTATTTACAGTGTCACCAGAAAGCGAGAACAGGCATTTGCATGGCACTTTTGTAGCCGGCTTTGCAAGGTATTTACATGCCAGACATGCTAACCATTCATATGCCCCTTCATGCTTTGGCCACCATTCCAGAGGACATGCTTCCATGCCGGTGGTGCTTGTTAAAAAAAATTATGCGCTTAATTAAAGTTGTGACTGAACTCCTTGGGGGAGAATTGTATGTCTCCTGTTCTGTTTTACCCAAATTCTGCCATATATTTCATATTATAGCAGTCTCGGATGATGATCCAGCACATCTTGTTTGTTTTAAGAACACTTTCACCACAGATTTGACAAAACGAAAAGCAGATACCAATATAAGATTTCTAAAAATAGCTACAGCACTCGACCCAAGATTTAAGAATCTGAAGTGCCGTCCAAAATCTGAGAGGGATGAGGTGTGGAGCATGCTTTCAGAAGTCTTAAAAGAGCAACACTCAGATGTGGAAACGACAGAACCTGTACCACCGAAAAAGAAAATCAACCTTCTGCTGGTGGCATCTAACTCAGATGATGAAAATGAACATGCATCAGTCCGCTCTGCTTTGGATCGTTATTGAGCAGAACCCGTCATCAGCATGGATGCATGTCCCCTGGAATGGTGGTTGAAACATGATGGGACATATGAATCTTTAGCACATCTGGCACATAAATATCTTGCAGTGTCAGCTACTACAGTGCCATGCGAATGCCTGTTCTCACTTTCAGGTGACATTGTAAACAAGAAGCAGGCAGCATTATCTCCTGCAAATTGTAAGGAGATACAAGATACAACTTGTTTGTCTGAGTGACTGGCTGAAGTAGGACTGAATGGACTTGTAGGCTCTAAAGTTTTAGATTGTTTTATTTTTGAGTGCAGTTATGTATAAAAAAAATCTACATTTGTAAATTCAACTTTCATGATAAAGAGATTGCACTACAGTACTTGTATTAGGTGAACTGAAAAACGGTATTTCTTTTGTTTTTTACAGTGCAAATATTTGTAATAAAAAATTAATATAAAGTGAGCACTGTACACTTAGTATTCTGTGTTGTAATTGAAATCAACATATTTTAAAATGTACAAAACATCCACAAATATTTAAATAAATGGTATTCAATTATTTAGCAGCACGATTAATCATGCAATTAATTTTTTTAATTACTTGATAGCCGAAAATTGCTCATGTCAAGGTAAGAGTCATTAGCACTTAATCTGGAAGTACTGGAACTGGGATATTCTGGATCATGTTATAGGGCAAAGCTAAGCATGGAGTGTGTGACTTATACTTGATATTAAGACTGTGGAAACAGCACCTATGTTGTCATAATCCTATCCCATAGTTTTCTCCTCTTTCTTCTGTCCAAATGAGGAGAAGATTTGCTAGGACACTGTATTCCACTGGCTTTTCTTCCTTGGATTGCTTTGTTTTACTTGATGCTTAGTTACCTTCAGATCTGGCCGCTCCTTCATTTTCTTGGGTTTTTTCTCTGGTGGGCCCTTGAGTTTTTCTTTTTCCTGGTTCCGTTTGAGTCGCCTTAGCTGCTCCTGGATCCTGCGCCGCTCCTTCCGCATCTCCTCCCGGTGCTGCTCATCAAAGAGGGCAAATTTTCGTCTGGAACACAGAGATTTTAATCTAGGTCTACAAGTGGCCAAGCATCCTTCTGCCAGCCCCGTTTTCCTGAAATTTGAACACCCACAGTAGCATTCCTTCCAGAAGAGCCAGAGTGGTGGAGCAGCAGAGCCTTATCCCCAAACGTTCATGAAAAGCACTAGTATTTTTTTTTTTTAAACATTTCCTCCCATGAACAGGATTTACCTAGTTTCACTGATGGGAGCAGTAATCTCTACACAAGTCAACATGCAGAGGGTGGATGGGCAGTAGAACAAGATCTCTTTTCTAATGCAGTTATTGTGACACGTCAACAACACGCCCAGGCCAGGCCTGGCCAGTCCTGGGGTGAAGGAGACACTTGAGATTCTGACTGGTTGACCCACATGGCACTGGTCACAGACTATCTGGACAAATCAGTCTCTTTTTTAGATACACTGTAGATTTACTAAACTAGAAGGTATGAAATATCTTTTAAATCCCTATATTAAAAGAATATTAGGATTACAAAGTCGAGCATTCAGATTGCCTGTGCAACCATAATTCAGCCCTCTTATGCAGATACATTATGATACAGCCTTTAATTACAGGATCACATGCTGTTTTTTCCACAGGCCCCTGCCTCATTCAGTGCACAAGATAAACAGTGCTCTCTAAATGGGTATTAAATATGTTTCATTATCCTTAATGTGCAATGACCTCAAACCTCATTTAACACACACCATCCAAACTCTACGCTAAGTACAGAATTATTAATTTCCTGGATTTTTCTATTGTATTTATCATTATAAATTTTCAAGTGCTTCACAAACATTAATGAATTTATTTTCATAACACCCTTCTGAGCTGAGAGGATGAGATTATCCCTATTTTCCAGATTAGAAATTGACGCACAAAGAGATTAAGGTCAAAATTGTCAGAAGTGTCCACTAATTTGGGGTGCCCAATTTGAGATGCTTATTGCCCGATTTTTCAGAGTATTTAAAATTTTATATGTTCAAAGCACATAAAAATTTATTGCAATTGAGCACACAGAACTTTTGCAAATGAGGCCCTCCGTGTCTCAAGTTAAGCACACAAAATGAGTACATAGTGCCCACAACGTGAAAAGTTTATGGCAGAGGTAGGGATAGAATCCAATTCTCCATGGTGGAATTCCTCTGCCTTAACCCCAAGACTATTCTTTCTCTTCCTGCAATCCCCTGCCTCATTCACCATACACTTCTCAATTTCTACTATAAGTGAGGTAACGATCCTATGGACAATGGTCTCATTTACTACATAACCCTGATTCATGCCCTTAGTACAGTCCATCCTGTGCACAAAATAGTATGTGATCACGTAACTAAAGACTATCAAAGGATATATACAAGGCAGTCAGTTTAAGGTTCCATTAGCAGCCTATGCTTTTAATAAAGCAAACTGAAAAAAAAATCAGAAATTCTAGCGTGTGGAACCATGATGATCCCCACATAACTCTTAGCAGGGCTGAAAACTTTAGATCTACAGCACAGTCCTCTGCCACTGGAGCTAAAAGAGTAACTAGTAGCAGCAGTAAGCTATTATCCTCCATGTGGACCAGTCACTAGGTAGGGAGAGACAAACTTTGCCAGTGGCTTTTATAGCTTTTTGCTAGTCAGGAGAGAAACATAGGGACTCAGAAATCTTGGGTTCTGATGAGTTCTGGTGAGGGGTGTTCTCTAGTTGTTTCAGACTCTTTCTGCCTATCTCTTTTGCTCCTACCCCCTCTGCAGCTAAAATGAGCAACTGTTGGGGAAATCCTACCCAATCCCTGCAGCACTGGACTAGCGTATGCTAAGTGTAAATAGAATTTTTGGAGAATTTATCTACTAGCCTCTGACAAACCTATGAAGACATGCAAATCGCATTTTCAGAGGCTTACAACACAGCTGGAATTTTGCTGGTATTTCACAAAGACAGCAAAAAAGGCAGCCCTATGATCCGAGGGCAACCCCTTTCCAACTTTCAAGTTCATGCACCAAAGTATAAAGGTACTAGAACTTCTCAAAGAAACAGTTATAATAATTTACACTGGCAAAACATTTCCATTTCCTTAAGTGGCTGAACCATCTTTGTTTAAACTTTCCAAAAAATTCAGCTAGAGACAGATATCTAGCATGAAAATTTTCATCCCAAATTATTAAAGTTTGGCAGAGTTATAAAGCAACTGAAACAGGGTCTTACAATGGAAAGAGTTAGGCAACCTTAACTATAAGTGTGGCTGTTTGCTTCACCTACAATAATCCCAGACATCAGCACTGCTGAGCAAATTAAACCACATTAAAAGACAACACATTTTAAACAGAGGGGAAATTATGTGTATTTGGACAATTGCACTATTGGAGATTTTCACCTCTCTCTCATTAGATACTGGACAAAGCCAGAGAGACTGCTCCACAGGTCATGGGGAACATACCTCTTCCTGCCATGCAGCAGGCATAAGAGCCATCCCACCTGCAGCCAAAAGAGTGCATTCTCAATTGAGTTATACTGAATTCAGTATTTTTCAGCAGTAATTCCCCCACAGCCAGGAACTGCATGTGCCAACACTCTACATTACTGATGCCAGAAGGAAACGAAGAGTCTTCTAAGGCCTTACATGAACTCTTCATCCTTGGTGGTCCGTATTCGGCTGTAGGCATCAATGACAGAGGGCTTACGAACTGTCTCACACCGTACATACTCTTTCCCATCCTCATCTCGAAACGTGCGATAGATTTTGAGGCGACGGCCAGTGGCAGAGGAATTGAGACTGGTTACAGAGGCAGTGTCATCATCTTTGTGAGAGCCTGCTGAGGTGCCCGAAGCTGATGCTGCAAAAGAGATTATTTTAATGGTTTCCAAAACAGTTCATGCTCTAGAAATGTCAAATTTTACATTCCCTTTGTCCTGAGAGATCATGAGACACCAATACCAAAGAGCAGGGACAGGGACAAACCTGTTTGTTTGAGAATCTAAGATACCATGTCTAGAATCTAGGATGCAGGTGTAAGGCATGCAGATACCATGGTATGAGCAGAAAGATAAGATGAGAAGTTACAAAGATTTATCTATGCAGGTTCTTTTATTGGTGCTCATCAATGCAAGGTAGCCTATTTCCCCTTGTTTTTTCCTACCTCCCCCCCAGACGTTATTGTTAAACCCTGGATTTATGCTGGAAATGGCCCACCTTGATTATCATACACATTGTAAGGAGAGTGGTCACTTTAGATAAGCTATTACCAGCAGGAGAGTGAATTTGTGTGTGTGGGGGGAGGGGGTGTGAGAAAACCTGGATTTGTGTTGGAAATGGCACACCTCGATTATCATACACATTGTAAGGAGAGTGGTCACTTTAGATAAGCTATTACCAGCAGGAGAGTGGGGTGGGAGGAGGTATTTTTTCATGCTTTGTGTGTATAAAAAGATCTTCTACACTTTCCACGATATGCATCTGAGGAAGTGAGCTGTAGCTCACGAAAGCTTATGCTCAAATAAATTGGTTAGTCTCTAAGGTGCCACAAGTACTCCTTTTCTTTTTGCGAATACAGACTAACACAGCTGTTACTCTGAAACCTGTCATTATGCAAGGCACTGCATTTAGCCGAATGGAGTGGAAATCTATCAACTGCATGAAAAAACTTGTACAGATACAGACAGACATCTTCCTTTCCAAATGCAAACAGATGGACATCGTACCGAAAGGACTGAAGGTAAAAAATCCATTACAATCTACATACCACACAGACTATGCTGACAGCTTGTGCCACACGCTCTCAAAGAAACTGCGGAATCACCTGATCAACATCCTCTACAGCAAACAGGGAAAGATTAAGAATGAGCTCTCAAAAATGGATACTCTCATAAAAAAACAACCTTCCACACAAACTTCCTCGTGGCTGGACTTTACTAAAACTAGACAAGCCATTTACAACACACACTTTGCTTCTCTATGAAAGAAAAAGGACACTAAACTTTCTAAACTACTACATGCCACAAGGGGCTACAGCAATGGTTCCCTCAACCCACCCAGCAATATTGTTAACCTATCCAACTATACTCTCAGCCCAGCAGAAGCAGCTGTCCTATCTCGGGGCCTCTCCTTCTGCCCCTCCACCCCCACGAACATGATACAGTTCTGTGGGGACCTGGAATCCTATTTTCGACGTCTCCGACTCAAGGAATATTTCCAACATACCTCTGAACAACATACTAATCCACAGAGACCTCCCTACCACACTACAAAAAGAAGGATTCTAGGTGGACTCCTCCTGAAGGTCGAGACAGCAGACTGGACTTCTACATAGAGTGCTTCCGCCGACGTGCACGGGCTGAAATTGTGGAAAAGCAGCATCACTTGCCCCACAACCTCAGCCGTGCGGAACACAATGCCATCCACAGCCTCAGGAAAAAACTCTGACATCATAATCAAAACGGCTGACAAAGGAGGTGCTGTTGTCATCATGAATAGGTCGGAATATGAACAAGAGGCTGCTCGGCAGCTCTCCAACACCACTTTCTACAAGCCATTACCCTCTGATCCCACTGAGAGTTACCAAAAGAAACTACAGCATTTGCTCAAGAAACTCCCTGAAAAAGCACAAGATCAAATCTGCACAGACACACCCCTGGAACCCCGACCTGGGATATTCTATCTACTACCCAAGATCCATAAACCTGGAAATCCTGGCCGCCCCATCATCTCAGGCATTGGCACCCTGACAGCAGGATTGTCTGGCTATGTAGACTCCTTCCTCAGGCCCTACGCTACCAGCACTCCCAGCTACCTTCGAGACACCACTGACTTCCTGAGGAAACTACAATCCATCAGTGATCTTCCTGATAACACCATCCTGGCCACTATGGATGTAGAAGCCCTCTACACCAACATTCCACACAAAGATGGACTACAAGCCGTCAAGAACACTATCTCCGATAATGTCACGGCTAACCTGGTGGCTGAACTTTGTGACTTTGTCCTTAGCCATAACTATTTTACAATGTATACCTTCAGATCAGCGGCACTGCTATGGGTACCCGCATGGCCCCACAGTATGCCAACATTTTTATGGCTGATTTAGAACAACGCTTCCTCAGCTCTCGTCCCCTAATGCCCCTACTCTACTTGCACTATATTGATGACATCTTCATCATCTGGACCCATGGAAAAGAAGCCCTTGAGGAATTCCACCATGATTTCAACAATTTCCATCCCACCATCAACCTCAGCCTGGTCCAGTCCACACAAGAGATCCACTTCCTGGACACTACAGTGCTAATAAATAATGGTCACATAAACACCACCCTATACCGGAAACCTACTGACCGCCATTCCTACCTACATGCCTCCAGCTTTCACCCGGACCACACCACAAGATCCATCGTCTACAGCCAAGCTCTGCGATACAACCGCATTTGCTCCAACCCCTCAGACAGAGACAGACACCTACAAGATCTCTATCAAGCATTCTTACAACTACAATACCCACCTGCGGAAGTGAAGAAACAGATTGATAGAGCCAGAAGAGTTCCCAGAAGTCACCTACTACGGGACAGGCCTAACAAGGAAAATAACAGAACGCCACTAGCCGTCACCTTCAGCCCCCAACTAAAACCCCTCCAACGCATTATTAAGGATCTACAACCTATCCTGAAGGATGACCCAACACTCTCACAAATCTTGGGAGACAGGCCAGTCCTTGCCTACACAGACAGCCCCCCAACCTGAACCAAATACTCACCAGCAACCACATACCACACATCAGAACCACTAACCCAGGAACCTATCCTTGCAACAAAGCCCGTTCCCAACTGTGCCCACATATCTATTCAGGGGACACCATCACAGGGCCTAATAACATCAGCCACACTATCAGAGGCTCGTTCACCTGCACGTCCACCAATGTGATATATGCCATCATGTGCCAGCAATGCCCCTCTGCCATGTACATTGATCAAACTGGACAGTCTCTACGTAAAAGAGTAAATGGACACAAATCAGATGTCAAGAATTATAACATTCATAAACCAGTCAGAGAACACTTCAATCTCTCTGGTCACGCGATTACAGACATGAGAGTCGTTATTTTACAACAAAAAAAACTTCAAATCCAGACTCCAGCGAGAAACTGCTGAATTGGAATTCATTTGCAAATTGGATACAATTAACTTAGGCTTGAATAGAGACTGGGAGTGGCTTAGTCATTATGCAAGGTAGCCTATTTCCCCTTGTTTTTTCCTACCCCCTCCCCCCCGACATTCTTGTTAAACCCTGGATTTGTGCTGGAAATGGCCCACCTTGATTATCATACACAATGTAAGGAGAGTGATCACTTTAGATAAGCTATTACCAGCAGGAGAGTGGGGTGGGAGGAGGTATTTTTTCATGCTTTGTGTGTATATAATAAGATCTTCTACACTTTCCACAGTATGCATCCGATGAAGTGAGCTGTAGCTCACGAAAGCTTATGCTCAAATAAATTGGTTAGTCTCTAAGGTGCCACAAGTACTCCTTTTCTTTTTGCGAATACAGACTAACATGGCTGTTACTCTGAAATGCAGTATCAGCATCAACAAAGATTTCACATATTAACTGGGAGAAGTTAAACCATGGCACCCAAGTGTTATATAAATATCTAGGTCATACACATTTAGCTTCTGTCATTTCTTCCATTGCAATTTCTGCCTAGATAGCTGCACTATGTAGCTGCCCTGGACACGAGGAAGAAAAATCAGACAGAGGAACCCAAGATACAGCAGTAATGTTATAGAAATTACTAAATTACTAAAAGGCAAGTACAAACAATAGTAGTACTTAATCCTTAAAAGCACATCTCAAAACATGCAGTCCATAAGCCTGAAAGAAAGGAAAACAACTGGGTTAGCCACGCCCACACATCTTTCTGGAAGCAGAGTTCTGGAACAAGTTCTCCTGTAAAGGGGTCTGTAAGGAAGAGTTACTCACCTTGTAGTGACTGGAGTTCCTCCAGATGTGTTGTCCCATGTGTAGAACACTTCAGGATTGCACGTGTTCCATGAACCCAGGACTAGAGATTTTTTCCCTAGCAGAGTTCATGTGGTCCAAGTATGCACTCCATCTCTCATCATCATCATCCATACCAGGGGAATAAAGGAGGCTGCCAGACTACTGCTATCTTAGTTTCTTCTTCACCGCCAGTTCCCAGTACAGGAGAAACCAGACAGTGGGAAAAGTGGGTGTGTAGTGCACTACATGTAGAGAAAATATATCTCAAAGAACTCAAGTCACTGCAAGGTGAGTAACCCCTCCTCCTTCTTTGAATGATTGTCCCTATTATGTAGTGCACTTCAGAAGATACCCAAGCAGTGTCTTTGTAAGGAGGCAGGTGCCTGGAGTCCTATGACACAAAAGATTCCAGAACTGCCCTGCCTGGAGAGGAATCAGAATCAGCTGCTTGCACAAATCCACAGTGTCTAGTAAAACTCAATATGGAATTCCCAAGACATCACTTTAAAGACATCAGTAAGGGGACCATTTTTTAAGGAAGACTACCAATGCTGCCTGAGGTCTAGTGGAGTGAGTTCTCATGCTGCCCTTCAGGGATACATTGTGTATCTCATAGCAGAGTTGGATACACCTGAGATCCATTTCAACAGCCTCTGGGAGGAGATGGCCTCTATGTTCCACAAAAGAGACAGAGTCTAGGGGACTTACAAAATTATTTCGATCTCTGCAAGTAAAAAGCAAGAACGCTGTGCTTGTCTAATGAATGTCACATGACCTTATCTCTGGTAGAATGAGGCTTAGGATAAAACACAGATAGATGGATAGTTTGGTTGATGACACCATCTAAAGGATGAACTTAGGATGCAGTCCCATGGATACCACCTCCTTGCAAAAAACTGTACAAGAAGGGTCACCAATAAGTACCCTTAGGCTCCCCAATTCTTCTGGCCGACATGATAGCAACCAGAAACACTACCTTCGTAGAAAGATAATAGTAGAGAGCAGAATTCCAAGCGGTCAGATGGTGACTTAAGGAGGGTTGATAAATAAAACTTAAAATCCCAGGTTGGTACTGGTTTTGCCACTCAAGGGAAAGCTCAAATCATACCCTTCAGGAAGCAGGCAACGATTGGGTGGGGAAAACAGTTAAAGTGGTTACCGGAGGATGAAATGTGCTGATGGCCTCCAGGTGTACCCTGAGGGAGCTAAGAGGTAGCCCAATACATCTGGGGTCTTAGACTGTAAAGCGGAAATTCCTTGGCCGTCACACCAAAACATAAATCTTCCCACTTCACTTTATAACCCGGGTAGAGTTCTTTCTTCTGCTGTGCAGGATGGCTTGGATATCAGACAAACAGGCCTCCTCTAATGCCAACATCCTCCCAAATACCATGCTCTCAGATAAACCCTGTCTGGGTTGGGGTGGCAAATCCATCCTTTGTCCTATTTCCCCTTGTTTTTTCCTACCCCCCCACCCTGTTCCTCAGACATTCTTGTTAAACCCTGGATTTGTGCTGGAAATGGCCCACCTTGATTATCATACACATTGTAAGGAGAGTGATCACTTTAGATAAGCTATTACCAGCAGGAGAGTGGGGTGGGGGGAGAGAAAACCTTTTGAAGTGATAAACACCCATTTTTTCATGATCTGTGTGTATAAAAAGATCCTCACTGCATTTTCCACTTTTAAGCATCCGATGAAGTGAGCTGTAGCTCACAAAAGCTTATGCTCAAATAAACTGGTTAGTCTCTAAGGTGCCACAAGTACTCCTTTTCTTTTTGCGAATACAGACTAACACGGCTGTTACTCTGAAACCTGTCCTGGGTTAATAGCTGACATATCAGGAGAAGGTGGAGAAGAGGTTGGGCAAACAGTTGTGGAAGCATCAGGTAACAGAATCATCAGGCCCAACCCACTGCTATACAAATGACTTGCACCTTGTCCTGCCTGATGTTCCTCAACATTCAATCTAAGAGAGGAATTGATAGGAATGCTCCCAAACACTGTATCAGAAATGCGTCACCCAGAGATCCTCTAGAGCAAAACTCCTCACCCTTGTTAACTTGGGATGCAAAGAGGTCTGTGGATGGGAGGCTGCACACCTGAACCACCACCTGGAGTAGGAGGTTGTGTAATTCCCCACTCACGTTCTGTGGAGAAATATCTGTTCAAAGAATCTGCTTGGGTGTTGTGGATCCCTGGTGGATGGACAGTGGATAGGGTTATTTGCATGGGAATGCGCCTACTCCAAAGGGCAATGGCCTCCACGTACAGCTGTGAAGTGCATGCTCCGCCCTGCTTGTTAATATAGACAGTGGTGTACAGCCTGACAACTACCTGGATTGACTGGCTGCGGATGCAAGGGTGGAATTGTTTGCAAGTTACTCTGACTGCTCTTAGCTCCAACACATTGATGTAAAGCATAAACTCCTGAGGGGACCATATACCTGGGGAAACCTGTTCCTCCATGTGAGCTCCCCAAATTAAGAGGGACATGTCTGTTGTCATAGTTTTTGTTGGAAATGGGGAGTTGATTGGAACCCACACACATACTGTCCTCCTGTCTTCTGATCAAGTAAATGAGGTTAAGACGGTCTGGAGAACCGTGACAAGTAAGTTGAGACTCTGTTTGCCAGAAGCATAGATGGTCCACAACCAGGCCTGTAGACATCTGAGGTGAAGTCTCGTCAATGGTATCACATAAGTACTCGCAGCCACATGACCCAACAGCACCAGATAGGATCATATGGACATTCTGGGGCTCAGACAAATTTGTTGTATGAGCCCAGTGTTGGAGAGGAAGCAATCACCTGTAAATATGCCCTGGCTGTAACAGCATCTAGACTCTCCCAGAATAAATTCTATTCACAGTGAGGATTCTTGAACAGATGTAGAAGTATGCTGGTTGCTCCTTGTGTTTCCTGATATCATCGTCCCTTCACAAACCAACCATCTGAGGAGAAGTAAACTGTTACCCACTCCTGACTGTGAACTGCTACCACCAACAGTACCTTGGCAGACACTCTAGGTGCCGCTGAGAGCCCAAAAGGGAAGAACTCTGTACAGCTAGTACTACTGACCAACAACAAGTCTCAGGAATATTCTGGGGGCTGGATGAGCATCCATCTGAAAGCAGGCATCTTTGAGATCGAGGGCTGTGAGCCAATTCTCTAGATCTAGAGACAGATCAATGGATGACATGGTCACCATTCTGAATTTTAGGTGGCAAGTGAAAGTGTCCCTGAGGTTCCTGCAATAGGTCTTCCAATCCCCTGTCTTCTTGGGGACAAGGAAGTCCCTCGAGAAAAATTCTTTTCCCCTTGCTGTTGGGAGGTACTAACTGTATTGCTCCCAGGGTGAGGAGAACTACCTCCTGCAGAAGAATGTTCTCATGAGAGGGGTCCCCAAAGGAAGATGGGTAAGGGGGTTGGAAAGGAAAGAGAATTGGATGAGACACCATCAGTCCATTGTGATTTCTGTTCAGGAAGATATGGGGTGTGAAAGTCAGCCTCCAAAAAGGGAGCTGAAAGACAAGACGGGTTGTGCAAATCCAGAGGGACAGTTGGTGAGCAGCTCGTGACAGTGCTGGGCTGAAAGCTGGTGGAGAATGCATATTGCCATCAAAGCGGTTTTTTTATTTTGTGGAAAGGTGATTTGATAAAGCAGAAAATTCAGAAGGCACTCAAACTGTTTTTGAAGTTAAAATATTCACATAAATGCTTGCTGGGTGGAAAAGGGGAATTAAGGGATGTGACCTTTCGAACCCTTGCATTCACACCCTACACACCATTGTAATAATCTTCGTACAAAATTTGACTTACGAGGTATCATTTGAAAACTAGTAACGCACTGGTCAATAATACCATGGTGATATGTGTGCTGCCACATTCTATGTAAAGTCAGGAACATGAAATTAAAATTACGACTGAAATGTGTTTACCAGACACGTCTAGGGAGGGGGTTAAGTCTGTTTCTCAAAGACAAAGGACAAGCTGACACCTCTTGCAAGGTGTCATCAAAGTTAACTGGCATTCACTTTGGGGAGGTTTAGGTTGGATATTAGGAAAAACTTTTTCACTAGGAGGGTGGTGAAGCACTGGAATGGGTTACCTAGGGAAGTGGTAGAATCTCCTTCCTTTGAAGTTTTTAAGATCAGGCTTGACAAAGCCCTGGCTGGGATGATTTAGTTGGGGATTGGTCCTGCTTTGAGCAGGGGGCTGGACTAGATGACCTCCTGAGGTCCCTCTTCCAACCCTGATATTCTGTGATTTTATGATCACCAGTCAAGCGGCCATTTATTGGCAATAATGGGGGACAGGAACAGATTGATCTGTGCTTTAGCAAACAGTATGGAACCTCTTTCACCATGAGACTCCAGGTCTCCATCCTCACGGTGGGAAGGAACTTTACGTAGGGGAATCCCTCAGGAAAACACATTTCAAAGGGGGACCAGACTACACAAGTGAGATACAAAAATACCCCAGATATTTGCTTGCTCTTGCTCTCTCCCACCTAAGACAAGAAAGAAACCAAGCTCTGGACTTCGGGAGGGGTTCTGACCTGAGAATTTGGTCATACCTATTGCCTGGAACATGTGGTAAGGATTTTACCTATAATGAAGTTCTAGCTACTAGAAGTAGTAGTTACCTTGTACAGCAACGATGGTTCTTCGAGACGTGTGCCCCTATGGGTGCTCCACTCTCGATGTGCTTGTGTCCCTTCGTTGCTGATCAGAGAACTTTGGTAGCAGTGTCTGTTAGGCCTGCACTTGCGCCATCCCTCCTCATGCCCTGCCATGCGGCTAGTCGGCACATGCGGGCTAACCCCCCTCAGTTGCTTCCCTACTGCAGTGTCATTGGCAAGAACCCTGAAGTAGAAGGGAAGAGGGTGGGATGTGGAGCACCCAGAGGGACACACATCTCGATGAACCATCGTTACTGCACAAGATGAGTAACAACTTCTTCTTTGAGTAGCATTCCTATGGGTGCTCCACCATAGGTAACTCCCAAGCAGTATCCCTATTAGCAGTTTGGGACTTCAGAGTCGGGTCAGTTACAGATGACAGTACTGTGGAGCCGAAGATGGCACTGGAGGCGGACTCCCCAGTGATCACATAGTGTTCTGCAAAGTCAGTCTGCATAGTGGACTGACACCCATGTCACTGCTCTACAGATTTCTGACAGGGACAGTCTTGAAGAAGGTGATGGATGAGGAGCTCAACCTCACTGAGTGCCTGCAAATAGTATCTGGAGGGGCAGTATTACGAACGTGATAACATTGTCTGATGCAGTTCGAGATCCATTTGGAGAGTCTCTGGGCCAATATAGTTGAACCCGTCTCCTCAATGGTAAGAAAAAGCCTACAAGACTTCCTGAAAGCCTTCATCCTATTCAGATAGTTGGCTAGGGCTCTCTTGACGTCTAGTGTGTGTAATATAGCCTCCCTGTTGTCTCGGTGAGGATTAGGTTGGAAGGTGAATGAACTGGTTCATGTGAAACGGGGATGAATTTTGGGTAAGGCCTGAGCGTAATCTTGTCCCGAAAGAATACTATGTAGGGGGATATGCCACCAGAGCCGCTAGTTCCCCTATTCTCCTAGCCAAGGTGATTGCCATCAGGAAGGCCATTTTCATGGAGAGGTATGTAACAGGTGGCCATGGGTTCAAAGGGAGGCCTGGTCAGTCCTTTCAATACTAGGTTTAGGTCCCATGCGGGAGTAGGAAGTTGAGGTTGCAGGAAGAGGTTTACTATATCCTATATATATATATACACACACACACACATATACTATACTATATCGCACGCCCGGGTTCTCATGGGAGACTTCCATCACCCTGATATCTGCTGGGAGAGCAATACAGCAGTGCACAGACAATCCAGGAAGCTTTTGGAAAATGTAGGGGACAATTTCCTGGTGCAAGTACTGGAGGTACCAACTAGGGGCAAAGCTCTTCTTGACCTGCTGCTCACAAACCGGGAAGAACTAGTAGGGGAAGCAAAAGTGGATGGGAACCTGGGAGGCAGTGACCATGAGATGGTCAAGTTCAGGATCCTGACACAAGGAAGAAAGGAAAGCAGCAGAATATGGACCCTGGACTTCAGAAAAGCAGACTTTGACTCCCTCAGGGAGCTGATGGGCAAGATCCCCTGGGAGAATAACATGAGGGGGAAAGGAGTCCAGGAGAGCTGGCTGTATTTTAAAGAATCCTTATTGAGGTTACAGGGACAAGCCATCCCGATGTGTAGAAAGAATAGTAAATATGGCAGGCGACCGGCTTGGCTTAACAGTGAAATTCTTGCTGATCTTCAACACAAAGAAGCTTACAAGAAGTGGAAGATTGGACAAATGACCAGGGATGAGTATAAAAATATTGCTCGGGCATGCAGGAGTGAAATCAGGAAGGCCAAATCACACCTGGAGGTGCAGCTAGCAAGAGATGTTAAGAGTAACAAGAAGGGTTTCTTCAGGTATGTTAGCAACAAGAAGAAAGTCAAGGAAAGTGTGGGTCCCTTACTGAATGAGGGAGGCAACCTAGTGACAGAGGATGTGGAAAAAGCTTATGTACTCATTGCTTTTTTTGCCTCCGTCTTCACGAGCAAGGTCAGCTCCCAGACTACTGCATTGGGCAGCACAGCATGGGGAGGAGGTGACCAGCCCTCTGTGGAGAAAGAAGTGGTTTGGGACTATTTAGAAAAGCTGGACGTACACAAGTCCATGGGGCCGGATGCATTGCATCCGAGAGTGCTAAAGGAATTGGCGGATGTGATTGCAGAGCCATTGGCCATTATCTTTGAAAACTCATGGTGATCGGAGGAAGTCCCGGACGACTGGAAAAAGGCTAATGTAGTGCCCATCTTTAAAAAAGGGAAGAAGGAGGATCCTGGGAACTACAGGCCAGTCAGCCTCACTTCAGTCCCTGGAAAAATCATGGAGCAGGTCCTCAAGGAATCAATTCTGAAGCACTTCGAGGAGAGGAAAGTGATCAGGAACAGTCAGCATGGATTCACCAAGGGCAAGTCATGCCTGACTAATCTAATTGCCTTCTATGACGAGATAACTGGCTCTGTGGATGAAGGGAAAGGACGTGTTGTTCCTTGACTTTAGCAAAGCTTTTGACACTGTCTCCCACAGTATTCTTGCTAGCAAGTTAAAGAAGTATGGGCTGGATGAATGAACTATAAGGTGGAGAGAAAGCTGGCTAGATTGTTGGGCTCAACAGGTAGTGATCAATGGCTCCATGTCTAGTTGGAAGCCGGTATCAAGTGGAGTGCCCCAAGGGTCGGTCCTCGGGCTGGTTTTGTGCAATATCTTCATAAATGATCTGGAGGATGGTGTGGATTGCACCTCAGCAAGTTTGCAGATGACACTAAACTGGGAGGAGAGGTAAATATGCTGGAGGATAGGGATAGGATACAGAGGGACCTAGACAAATTAGAGGATTGGGCCAAAAGAAATCTGATGAGGTTCAACAAGGACAAGTGCAGAGTCCTGCACTTAGGACGGAAGAATCCAATGCACCGCTACAGACTAGGGACCGAATGGCTCGGCAGCAGTTCTGCAGAAAAGGACTTCGGGGTGATAGTGGACGAGAAGCTGGATATGAGTCAACAGTGTGCCCTTGTTGCCAAGAAGGCCAATGGCATTTTGGGATGTATAAGTAGGGGCATTGCCAGCAGATCGAGGGACGTGATCGTTCCCCTCTATTCGACACTGGTGAGGCCTCATCTGGAGTCCTGTGTCAAGTTTTGAGCCCCACACTACAAGAAGGATGTGGAAAAATTGGAGAGAGTCCAGCGGAGGGCAACAAAAATGATTAGGGGACTGGAACACATGGCTTGTGAGGAGAGGCTGAGGGAACTGGGGATGTTTCGTCTATGGAAGAGAAGAATGAGGGGGGATCTGATAGCTGCTTTCAACTACCTGAAAGGGGGTTTCAAAGAGGATGGCTCTAGACTGTTCTCAGTGGTAGCAGATGACAGAACGAGGATTAATGGTCTCAAGTTGCAGTGGGGGAGGTTTAGGTTGGATATTAGGAAAAACTTTTTCACTAGGAGGGTGGTGAAACACTGGAATGGGTTACCTAGGGAGGTGGTGGAATCCCCTTCCTTAGAAGTTTTTAAGGTCAGGCTTGACAAAGCCCTGGCTGCGATGATTTAATTGGGGATTGGTCCTACTTTGAGCAGGGGGTTGGACTAGATGACCTCCTGAGGTCCCTTCCAACCTTGATATTCTATGATTCTATATCCTTCAGAAACCTTTCAGAGGTCAGGTGTGACAGCATTGAGTATCCCTATACTGGTTGGTGGAAGGCTGCTATAGCTGCTATGTGGACTCAGAGAGCTTAGAGATAGTCCCAATCTTTTTAAGGTCAGTCCAAGATATATGGAACAGTCACAGATGTTGAGGAGATTTGTTGTACACCAAATCCGAAACTTGGACCATTTCTGCAAGGAAGTACATCATGTCGAGGACTTTCTACTGTGTAATACCTCTTGCACCTCCTTCAAACAGGAGCTTTCTGCGTGTTGCAATCAAGAAGGAGCCATGCCTTGAGGCAGAGAATCCCCAGGTTGGGATGTAGGGTACATCCTCTGTTCTGCGAGAACAGTACGGAGTGACTGGGAGAGGGATTGGTGGGCACATCACAAGCTGTGACAGGTAAGGGTATGAGATCTGTCTCAGCCAAGTAGGAGTGATCAGTAGGATGTGTGCTCCATCTGCGTTTATTTTCAGCAGGACTTTAGACAGTAGGGATAAAGGAGGAAAGGCACAGAGAAGGTCCCTGTCCCAGGGGAGGAGGAGAGCATTGCCCAGGGAGCGTTGTCCTATCTCTGCTCCGGAGCAGTAGCATGGACATTTCTTGTTCAGGTAAGTCGTGAACAGCTCTATAGTTGGTGTCCCCCATTGTCTGAATAGACTGTGAAGTACTACTGGGTCTAGCTCCCACTCGTGGTCAAGTGGGAATCTGCGACTGAAACTGTCCACTATTGAGTTTTGTGTGCCCGGGAGGTAGGCTGCTGCCAGTGAGACATCGTGGGAGATAAAACGGTTACCTACCTCTCGTAACTGTTGTTCTTCGAGATGTGTTGCTCATGTCCATTCCAATAGGTGTGCGCGCACCATTTGCATGGTCGTCGGAAGGTTTTTCCCCTAGCGATACCCGTTGGGTTGGTTGTGGAGACCACTGCAGTGGCACCTTTATGGCGGTATATATAGGTCCCTGCCGACCCGCCGCCTGCTCAGTTCCTTCTTGCCAGAATACTCCGACAGAGGGGAGGTGGGCGGGATTTGGAATGGACATGAGCAACACATCTCAAAGAACAACAGTTACGAGAGGTAGGTAACATTTTTTCTTCTTCGAGTGACTGCTCATGTGAATTCTAATAGGTGACTTCCAAGCAGTTTGCCATGGGGAAGGGTCAGAGATCACCCGGTTGCTGAGTGCAGGACTGCCCTGCCAAAGGCTGCAGCATCCCTCGTCTGCTGGGTAATGGCGTAGCGTGACGTGAAGGCGTGGATGGAAGACCACGCTGCTGCCTTGCATAGGTCCCGGACAGGGACCTGCGCCAGGAATGCTGCAGTCGATGCCTGCACTCTCGTGGCGTGTGCCGTAAGCGGAGGGGCTGGAATTTTTGCCAGGTTGTAGCAAGTCCTGATACAGGACGTGATCCATGATGAAATGCGCTGGGACGAGATTGGGAGCCCCTTCAACCTTTCTGTGATTGCAATAAACAGCTGCGGTGACTTACAAAATGGCTTTGTGCACTCAATGTAGAATGCCAGGGCACACCCAATGTCCAGGAAATGGAACATGCATTCTCTGTTACTGGCATGGGTGAAGGCATAGCTGCACCTTGTCTTTATAAGAGAGTGTATAGGGTGGTTTGTAAGTCAGCGCTCTGAGCTTGGATACCCTTCTGGCTGAGGTTATGGCCACCAGAAAGGCCATCTTCCAGGAAAGGTAGGACAGAGGGCAGGTTGCCATGGGCTCAAAATGGGACCTCATGATTGCAGACAGGACCAGGTTGAGGTCCCACTGGGGAACAGACTGCCATACCTGAAGATAAAGTCTGTCCAAGCCCTTGAGAAAGCAGCCCACCATGGGATTACCGAAGACTGACCTACCCACTGCCCCCGGGTGAAAGGCCAAAATGGCAACCAGGTGTACCCTGAGAAAGGAAATTGCCAACCCCTGCTGCTTGAGGTATAACAGGTAGTCCAAAAAAGGGGAATTGGCGTTAGCTGCGGTTCAGTTCCCCTCTGCAGAGGCCAAATGGGAAAACTCTTCCACTTTGCCAGGTACGTGGCATGAGTGGAGGGTTTCCTACTTCCCAGCAGGACCTCCCTCACTGGGTCCGAACACTGAAGCTCAAGGGGGTTCAGCCACGGCGATTCCAAACCATGAGATGGAGGGACTCCAGATTGGGGTGTTGCAGATAGCCATGGTCCTGTGTGATGAAGGTCGGGCATTCAGGAAGTGCTACTGGTCTGTCCACTGAGAGGTTCAACAACAAGGTGAACCAGTGCTGGCGGGGCCACGCTGGCGCTATGAGGATCAAGGAACTCCTGTCCCGGTGAACCTTGAGGACTCTGTGTATGAGAGGGAAGGGCAGGAACGTGTACAGAGGGTGACTCGTCCATGAAAAGTGAAAGGCGTCTGTGATGGAGCCTGGGCTGTGGTTCAGGAAAAAGCAGAACCGCTGGCACTTCCTGTTGCTCCGCATCACGAACAGGTCTATGTGGGGAGAGCCCCGTCTCTGGAAAATCGAGTGCGCGATGTCAGGCCTCAGAGAACATTGGTGACCATGGAATGAGCGGCTGAGGTGATCAGCTAGCTAGTTTTGCGCTCTCAGAAGGTGCGACGCCTCTAGGTGTATCGAGTGGGAGATATAAAAATCCCACAGCTCGAAGAACACAGCTGGAACAGGGAAGAGGACCGAGCACCACTGTTTGTTTATCTAGAACATCGCTGCAGTGTTGTCTGTCAGCACCAACACACATGCAGCCTGCAGGCAGGCCTGGAACGCTTGGCATGCCAGACAAACCACCCTCAGCTCCCTTACGTTGACGTGCAGCGATAGTTCTGTGTGGGACCATAGGCCTTGAGTTCTGGTGTTGCCCAGGTACACTCCCCAACCGACCGCCAATGCGTCCATGACTAGGGATAGCGTCGGTTGGGGTTTGGCAAAGGGTACTCCCGCACAGACCGCTTGTGGCTGCAGACACCAGTGGAGAGACTCGAGAATGCGAGGGTAACTATCGTGTCCATTGAGTCCCTCCCCGACCTGTGCACCTGTACCAACCACGTCTGGAGTCGATGGTGCCAGGTCTAGAAGCCCAGGCCATGGGTGTCCCGCCGGAGGACGCACCCTGCTGGAATCCCCTCACAGCTTCTTGATGGGGGAACAACCCCTGTCCGCCCTCTTTTTCTTATGCAGCAGTGGGGACTGTAAGCAGTGCCGCCTGGTAGCACTGGCCTTACGAGTCGGGGAGCAGCATCGGTGCTTCTTGGAGGAGTCCTTCCTTGGTGCAGGGACATCCCGCACTGAGGCCGGGGCACTATGCACTGATGATGTCGGTGTGGCTTCCAGTGCCAGCCGTGGGCGGAGGGCCGAGTCCATCAAGAGGAGCTTCAAACTATAGTCCCACTCTCTCTTAGTCTTGGGTCTAAAGCTCCTGCAAACTGGGCACTTATCTGTCTGATGGCCCTCTCCTAAACACTTGAGACAATAGCCCTCCCTTTTTTCATTTTTCTCAGGCTATGTATGAGTTGCCATTGACCTAGTTGAGCGTTTCCTGATCCCATGTGGAGTTTTGCCTGACCTGATTGCTGCTACTACCCATCTAAACACTGTTGCCTTAGAGGCTCTGTTATCTTCTTTACAAATGGCATATATAAACACATAACCCATCTGACTTTCTGAAGGCTCAGTTCTGTACAAGTAGTAATCCAAGACACTCCTGACATCCAGTCTGATTGTCCTAGACCTTCTGTCAGCCAAAGGAAAAGTTAATAATGTCCTGGTGGTTAAATGCCCCCTCTGTCAAAGTACTTTTCTCTGTCTAAGTTTCCTGCCCACAGTGGCAATACCACATTACAGATCAATCCAGTGCTCATTAAATAGTGATCAGTTTTGATCAGAATATGTGTAATGATGGTCTGAACAACTGTGCACTGCTGCAAGTTGCTTTTGTGGAGGTGAGATGTTTTACCGGCATAGTAAGGACATATCACAATACTGCAGTATAGACAAGCTCTAGGTGTAGATGTACTCCAAATTATACTCTTTTCTGTTGAGACACTACAGAATAGCTGCCCAAGTTTCTCCAGAATAAATTGCTACAACACAGTGTGGTAGATTTGGACACACAAACATGGCTAATGCCTAGAAAGTGTTGTGAAAATCTGTTGCACATATACAACTGTGGTGTAACCAGGTGAGGGTGTCACAAATGGTTAAAATAACATCGTACTAGTTATAGAGTAAATAAAGCCCTAGAGCAGTGGTTTTCAACCTTTTTTCATTTGCAGACCCCTAAAATTTTTCAAACGGAGGGTTCCAAAGAGGATGGATCTAGACTGTTCTAAGTGGTAGCAGATGACAGAACAAGGACTAATGGTCTCAAGTTGCAGTGGGGGAGGTTTAGGTTGGATATTAGGGAAAACTTTTTCACTAGGAGGGTGGTGAAGCACTGGAATGGGTTACCTAGGGAGGTGGTGGAATCTCCATCCTTAGAGGTTTTTAAGGTCAGGCTTGACAAAGCCCTGGCTGGGATGATTTAGTTGGGGATTGGTCCTGCTTTGAGCAGGGGATTGGACTAGATGACCTCCTGAGGTCCCTTCCAACCCTGATATTCTGTGATCTCCTGCCCCCGGCATTCCACTTATTGCAATCACTCACACAATCCTTTTTTGTCTCTCCTGTCCTTTCTGCTCCTTTCTTTGTCATTGCCACTGTCTTCTCCCAGAAGCATCCTCTGCAGCTCCTTCCGCTCCTGTTCTTCTCTCTCCCGAGACAGCTGTGAGCTGGTTTTCTTGTTCTGTAACATATTCTCAATATTCTTTCCCATCTCCTCGAAGTCACTGTCCTCAGCTGAGCTGCTGTCTGTGTCTGTTGACAAGATCTCAGTTGATTCTAAAACTCTGAAACAGGAGACAGCTTCAAAGTCAGTTACCTTACAAACCACAAGTACCTCAACATCTACCCCCACCCGCCATGCATAAATAAGAGGACAAAAGTGACAGCAGTAGGTATGAAACCAGCCCTCCAGGAAGTAGCCTGGAATGTACACAAACCCCTCAAACTGTTAATCAGCTCTCCCACTTCAGCCATCCTGCAGCTCCTGCTCCCAAAAGGAGCCCAAACTCAATGCCCCTCCTCTCATTCAATTGTCCTTCTCTCCCTAGTGATAGTCCAATCATCTGCCTACCCTGCTGGCTCCCAGTCCAACATTTTGGTTGAAGAACCTGGGGCTGGTCTACACTGAAAAGGTACATTGGCACAACTACGTCTCTCAGGGCTGTAAAAATTCCACACCCCCGAGAGACATAGTTAAGCCGACCTAACCCCCAGTTGTAGGTAGAGCTAGGTTGATGGAAGAGTTCTTCCATAGCTACCTCCTCTTGGAAAGGTGGATTACCTACAGCAAAGGGAGAATCCTGCCTGTTGCTGCGGTATGTGTCTACACTGAAGTGCTGCTGCAGCTGTGCCACTGTAGCATTTTAAGTGTAGATATAGGCTCGGAATGGAGATGTAAAATGTCACGAGCTATAGTAACACAGAGAAGGGTGTGGAGCCAGTAGTTGCTATCCAACAGAGACAGGTGTAAGAAGCTAGCAAACTGTGGCCCTAGAAACAAAGCTCTGTGGAATATCATATCACACCTGTCAGGGTATGGTGCCAGACTTCCATTCCTGATCTTTCCCAAAAGGTCTGCAACCAAGAGAACACCAAAACCATGCCGATATTTTCTATAAACATTCCCACAAAGCCCTCATCCTCAGTGCTCTATTAATGTGGCTCAGCTGGACAAATCAACATGAATCCCCACTATGCTTTGGCAGCTCACAGGCATTCAAAGTCCATAAGGCCCATAAGCAAATTGAAAGACTCTAGGCTCCTGACTGTGGGATGGACAGGAGGCTGTAAATGCCTGATAAGAACTTACTTATTCTGCAAGTCGAAGATGCGTTGACACTCCTCTTTATATCTCTCCTGATGTTCTGCCACTGAGAACCGAGACCCACGTGCAAATTTACTCATAGGCCCCTCCCCTGAGCGAGCCTGCTCTGTGGACATTGTGCGCACCACATCAATCACTTCCCAACGGGAAAGCTTCTTAATCTGAGAAACAAGACACACACTAGAAAGGGCTTCAGGAGACAGATAGTTTAGGGAGGAGGATCCGGAGTCAGAAAGGCTAAGAGTTAAAAGTGAGCCCTCTCCATAAGCCACTCTGGATCCCATGCCCGGGGCTCCATACTGTGCAGCTCCTGTATCAAACTCACCTCTTCTTCAGGAACACCAAATTTACGTAGAAGCTGTTTGGCATTTTTGAGAGACAGACGCCGGAGATCAGCATCCGTTCCTGTCACAGTCTTCTTCACTGGCTGTGGCTCCTTGTCATCCTGTTCAAAGAAAGACATAGCCTTTGAATGTCACCACACACACTAACCTTTTCTGTATTCTCATTCCCTCTGTCTGACATCCTCTCAAACCGCCTCCTCCTTACCCATCTTTATTCTACTTCTTCAGACTTATCCCTCTTGCCCCTCACCAGCCTTGGGAACACATCTACCTTCTGCTGTGTTGGTTTGTTAGGGATCTTCACATAAGAGAATCCTTCACCACAACCTGTAGGATCTGCCACACCAGTCACTTCCAGAAGACACTTCCCCTTCATAGCAGCAATGAAGGCTCGTGTGGTATTCCAAGGAGCTGTGCGCACCTGCCATAAAGGAGAGGAATAGGCCATCACACTTCTGTCACTCTCACCAGGGAGAGATTTCCACCCATTTTGGTTTTGGCCCTACCAAAATTTCAAGCAAATTAAACAGTTTTTACTAATGTTCTCAAGTTTAATTTACTGACAGGCCACAGTTTTTAACGGACATAAACTGAGTGAACCATGAACACACACATGATCTGTCCTCAGAAGAAACATTTATGTTCAAACAGCTTTAAAAATACAATGCAATAAATATAGACATCTGCATTCCCTGATATGCTGAGCCCTCCTGACCTGTGCTGTCACCTTAGCTCTCTCCTCTCCCAGGCACCTCTGCTCATGCTAGCACCAGCTGATGCCTCATGAACCCCTGCTGAACTATCAGATTGCATTACTATCTTTTTATTAGATCTAAGCTGATATACAGTCAAATTGAACCGCTTAGGGTCTGCAGTAATCTCCTTCGAGGATGGGACATGGATCACCACAGTCCTCTCACTACTTAGTCTCCTCTCTTTATCCTGAATATTTCTAAGACTGCCATCATCTTGGTAACTAAGCACTGAACAACCATTAACAATGACCATGTCCATAGAGTGGTCTATTCTCCACCTCTTTTCATGGTGATTTTCTTCTTGTCTTTCCAACTCCCAACTCAAATCCCCACCATGGACTGGTCAATGAGAAGATGCTGACAAGGCTCTTTTCCCTATGCTTGAGTGTCTGACCATAGGCCTATCTACCAGCAGCATTCCTGTATAGTGAGCACAGTTGCTTTGGTGGGAGCTGGGTGAATGGGGGTCTCAGATAATACAGTCCTAGCTATTACAACTAGTCAGTGGACTTCAGAGCACTGTTTTAATGTGTTCAGGCCATCCTTTGCTGTTATATTAGCTGTAGTTTTGGCAGAGATTTTACCTTCAGCCCCAGGACACTTAGCACATAATAGGCTAGTGCGGGGGTAGGCTTACATCCCAGTTTGCCACAACTAAGTATTTGTACAGGCAAGCCCTTGCACTGAGTTCATTTTGCAGAAAGGGGTGGATTCCTCAGAATAAAAGTGTGGGGAGGGGGGGAGAGGAAATCACGATTATACAATCCACAACCAAAAGAAAATGTGCTCTCTGTTTAAAAAAAGATTTTATTTATTTGCTACCAGACTAGAATACAGACCATCATATGTCTAACCCTTTCCCTGCTCTGCCTTGACAGTACCTCATCATCAATCTTCATCTGGAAGTCTTCTTCATTCTCTTCCTCTGGGGCAAAGAACGATTTTTCCCCATAACCTGCATCCTGTAGAGAAACAGAAGGAAAAATAAATAAATCAAACTCCCAAATTATAAAAAGGACCCATGAGAAAAGGAAAAAACGGAGTACTATGAGATTGACAGTCTCCAGCAGAGAACAGACCAAGTGTAGTATACAGAACACACTGTGGGGAGAGACCACCAGGAGATTAACAAAGCTGAAACATGGTATCAGCATTTGGACTAGGGTTACCGTATGTAGCGGGATGGTCACCTGCTGAAGGCCCAAAGCAGGTACTGGGGTTTCAGAGGGGCAGCCCAGGGTTAGGCAAAGGCAGCTGGTCTAAACCCTCCTTACCAATGATGAGTGATTTACAGTCTGCCCCAGTGAATGTGGGCTAGATGGTGACTGTCAGTAGCCACTGAGGCAAGGTGGGGATAGAGGGGTTGGGGTTCCCCTTGGTGGGGAGACCCAGATTGTGGGTTATTGCTGGGGGCAGAACCCTGACATAGAGGGGCACCAAGGTCCGGGAGGGACACGGGGGCCAGTGGCAAGCGAGACACCGGCCTGAAGAGGGTGCTCCAGGCTGGAACAGCTAATTCCCAGGATGACCAGCGCTGGTGAGTCCTCGCTTCACGACACCATATTTCAGGTTCCCTAAAAGAGGACACTGCCGGGGTGAGGGGGTAGCAGGTGGGGAGTCTGAGGAGGGGAGCTTGCAAAGGGGAGGAGTATTTGTGGGAGTGTGTGTACCAGGAGGGGGGGTTTGGAGGGATACTGGAGCTGGGGGGGGGGGTGTATACTGGGAGGGATACCAGGAGTGTGTACTGGGAAGGGGTACATGCGGCCTCACTCTTGAAGTGGGGGGCAGTCACTCCCTGTCGCAGTGATAGTGCGGCTGGTACAGCCCAGGATGCAGCGCCAGCCCTCAGTCAGCACCGCCCTTTGGGCCTCTCCCCTTCCCCAGGCCTGGGAGCTGGGGCTTGGGTGGGCAGGATCCGGGAGCTGGGGCTGCAGAGAAGGGACCAATCTGGGCACAGACAACTCTTTCTGAGCTGCAACTTCTGCTCACAAGAATCCTAGACATTGCCTCTTAACTGAAAAATCCATCCAGACAGAGGCACAGGATCAAAAAAAAAAAAAAAAAAAGAGGTCATGTCTGGGAAAACCCGGACATATGGCAACCCTAATTTGAGCAAACTCTGAAATCTTGACTTAAAAAAATAACCGGTTTTCAAAGCAAGTCCAGTGGCCCCCGTGCAGGCTAGCCCACTGGCTAGGCCTCCCACTCACTAATTCATTCTCCACACCCCTTCTCAGCCTCTGGGATGCCATGTCTCCACTAGATACTTCCTCACCAAGTACAGTAAGGGGACAGGGTGGGGAAACCCATCCAAGATGGTGGGAATCTAATGGTTCCCTTTTGTCATGTACACCTCTACCCTGATATAACGTGACCCGATAGAACGTGGTTCCTCCCCCACCCCCACCCCGGGGTCTGGGAGGCAGGAGCTGTGGGGGGGGGCACTTTCGGGGGCCCTGCAGTCCCAGAGTGGCCCAGGGGATTAGCGGGGGGGCCAGGAGCAGCACACTCCGCTTCGCTCGCCCCAGCCCCACCCATGTCGCTTGGGGAAGGGGGCTTGGGGAAAGGGATTCCCCCCCGCAATCACTAGCAGCAGCGGAAGTGAAGCAGCTCAGTCCCAGCCCACCAGCTCCCAGCTGCGGCGCTCCACTTCCCACCGCTGGTGAGTGCGGGACCTTTCCCCAACCACCACCCCCACCCCACCCCCAGCAACACGGCTGGGGCCAGGACAAGGAAAGCGGCACGGGCTGGGGCCGCATCGCTCCACGTCCCACCGCCGGTGAGTGCGGAGGGCATCTTTTCCCCAACCTCCCCACACTCACCAGTGGCAGGAAGCGGAGCAGCCCCGCCCCAGCCTGCTCCGCTCTGCTACCTCCCGTTGCCCCCCGTACTCACCTGCAGCGAAAAGCGGAGCATCCTTTCCCCAACCTCCCTGCACTCACAGGCGGTGGGAAGCGGAGAGCCGTGGCTGTGAGGTGGCGGAGTGGAGCCATGTTGCTCCACTTCCCGCCGCTACCAGTGAGTGCCTGTCGGGGGTGGGGGGTGCGGATAGGGGTCGGAGCAGTCAGGGGACAGGGAGCAGGGGGGTTGGGTAGGGGGTGGGGTCCTGGGGGTGATTAGGGACAGGGGTCTCTGGAGGGGGCGGTCAGGGAACAAGGAACGGGGGGGGGGGGGGCCAAAGCAAGTTCGATATAATGCGGTCTAAACTATAACGCGGTGAGATTTTTTTGTCTCCTAAGAACCGTATTATATTGGGGTAGAGGTGTATCCAGTTTCCTCTCTGGACATCTGGAAGTGCAGAAGAGGGTTTAGTTGTTTGCCCCAGAGTCAAGAGGCTAATCTACCAAAACTAAGGCAAAATTAGTCCCCCCATTAGGGAAAGTTGCACCTTGCTTCATTCTCCACAAAGAAAGAGTTACTTGTAGTTTATCAGTACATATCAGCTAGCCTGAAAGAGACATTTACCTTTAGCCGCTGTTCAGCTGCAATCATGCTATAATAGGCGCAGCACTGCTCTGGGGACACCATCGCTCTTATTTCCTCTTCTGTTGGTAATCTAAAGTCTGACTTTAATACCCACCAATTTGAGTCCATCCCTGAAAAATGCAGAGATGAGGAGGTTACTTACTTGTAACAAATAGAGACCATCCCTCAAAGAAGAAGGAAAGGTTACTTACCTGTAACTAGAGGTTCTTTGAGATGTGAGGTCCCTATCTGTATTTAACTACCCGCCCTCCTTCCCCTCTGCTTTGGATCTCTTGTATTCACGGTGGAGAAGGAACTGGAGATGTGATTGGTCTACCCTACCCTTTATCATCTTGGACGAAACCATGAGGCAAGCCAAGGGAGCACTTGTGGACAATGGATACTACCATTTTCAAAATCTCCAGTTTTGGACACATGGTGCACTTGCATAAACACTTAGTGGAATACAGATAGGGACCACGCTTCTTGAAGAACCTTCAGCTACAGACAAGTAACAACTTCTCCTTTTCTTCTCCTTCAACCAATAGTCCCTATTGTATTCCACTGAGCATGATTAACGAGCAATACCTAAGTCAGAGGAGGGTGCAAGGATGAGGATGGAATGGTTGAGCAGAGGACAGCAGTTCCAAATGAGGCATCCATCGCAGAGTTCTATACCAAGATGTAATGCATAGCAAAGGTATGTACTGAACTTCACGTGGCTGCTCTGCATATGTCGTGGAGGGGGGCCGTGGTTGATGCTTGTGGGCTCTTGTGGAATGGGCCCTCCCTCTAAGGGGTGGAGGCAGTCCAGATAACAGTGTAAATGTATCCCGAAATCCACTTAGAGTCTCTGTGTGGAGATCACCTGTCCCTTGACTCTTAACTATTGTAATAAACAAATCTAGGGGATTTCTTGATCAGTCTCACCCTCTGTAGATAGAAGGCCAAGGCTCAGCAGATGTCAAGGGAGTGAAGTCCACATTCTTCTTCTGAAGCATGAGGCTTCGGGAAGAAAGCAGGTAAGTGGATGGATTGGTTGAGATGAAACTGGATATGACCTTTGGCAGAAACTTCGTATGTAGGCACAGGGGGACTTTATCCTTATGGGAAATGGTGAAATGCAGGTCCGCATCCTGGCCCCAAGTTCACCTACCCTTCTTGCCAAAGCAATACCCAAAAGGAAGGTGAATTTCATGGAAAGGAGAGGCCTAGAACACTAAGCCAGCGGTTCAAAGCATTAGCATTGACAGAACTAAGTTGAAATCTCACTGGGGAGCAATAGATTGTACGGGTGGCAAGGTTCTGATGAGGCCTTTCCAAGACCTAGCAGTCAACAGGTGTATGAATACAGTGTGTCCTTCAATGGGGCGGAGGGGTGTGGAAAGCGCTACCTGCTGCCAGGTGAACCTTGACAGAGTTGAGGGCAAGACCCGATGCTTTCAAGGACAGGAGATCATCTAAAAGAAGGAATCTCCACCTCTTCTGGGTAAGCGCTTTCTTTTGGGCCCAGGAGGCAAAGCGTTTCCGCTTGGCCTGGTAGGAGCACCTCAGACTCTTTCCTGCCGCTTGGCCTGGTAGGAGCACCTCAGACTCTTTCCTGCCGCTTGAGAGGGTTTTCCGCACTTGGGTCAGGATGTCTGATCCCGCTGTTGTGTTGTGTTAGTAGCTCAGGAAAGGTGGGGGTAAGAAGTGGGGGATGGGTTGACATATGGAGAAGGTTGGGGAACGAGAACTGTCTGGGCCAGAATGGGGTGATCAGGATGACTGTTGCTCTCTCCCTCCTGATCTCATGGAGTACTCATGGAAGGAGTGGCAGAGCAGGGAAGGCGTAGTTTATCTGGTCCAACCAGCAGAATAGGAGACCATCAGCCTGAAAGTGGAGACTGATAGCCCCTCTGGAGTAGTATGTGCTGCATTTGTTGTTGGCAGGGAAGGCACAGAGGTCCCTGATCAGAGTCCCCCATTGGCTGAATATGTCGCTCACTATGGTATCGTGAAGTTCCCATGCATGATCAGTGACCAAACTTCTGCCGAGTGAGTCAGCAATCATGTTCTGAGTCCCCAGAAGGTAGGCTGCAGGCAACAGGATCTGTGGGCAATATATCAGTTCCATAGATTGACCTCCTCCACACACAAAGCGAGTGACTTCGGGGTCCCCTGTTGATTGGACAACACCAGCACTGTTCATTACATCAACCTGGTAAGAACATGATGGGAGCAGATGGATGGGAGAAATGTTTGGCATGCCTTCCGTACAGCCCAGAGTTCCATAATTTGATGTGCATCCTAGATTTCCAAGGGGTCATGTTCCCTGTGTCATGTGGCGTCCCATGTGCACTTCCCCACCCTACAAGGGATGCATCAGAGATGATCATCCTGTCTGGGAAGAAAGGGAACCCCCATGCAGATATGTCGCAGGTCTGTCCACCACTGGAGGGAGGAGAGTATCTTGGGAGGAAAAGTCAGCATAAGGTCCATGGCATGGGCAAGTGGTGAGTAAACTCCCTGGAGCCACATCTGGAAGCAGGGAAGGTGGAGACGAATGAAAGCGGTAACATATGTGCATAAGGCCACGTGGTCCAAGAGGGATACACAAGTCCTGGCTGGGACAGAGGGACTGTTAACTACAGTTCTTGCAGAGTCTGGAATCTTTCTATGCTGATGCTGACTCTGAGGGAAGAAAGGAGCCTGAGACAGATGGAGGCTGAGATACAGGCTTTGTCTCTGGATTGTGCTGCTAGGAGCCAGTCGTCAAGATATGGGAATTCATAACACCTGAGGTAGGCCGCCCTGATGAAGAAAACTTTGGTGAAGACCTTGGAGCAGTGCTGAGTCCAAATGGCATGACCCTGTCTTGAAAATGCTGAGGGCCTACTGTGATACAGGCGTCTGTCTATACGAAAATAACTGTCCTGCATATCTAGAGTCATAAACCACATGCCTTTTTCCAATGACGGGATGATGGCTGCTAAGGTGACCATAAAAAACAAACAGTTACCTACCATTCATAACTGTTGCTCTTCAAGATGTGTTGCTCATGTCCATTCCATTCTAGGTGTGCATGCGCCCACGTGCACAGTTGTCTGAGACTTTCGCCTTAGCGGTATCCGTAGGGTTGGTTGTGGCGCCTCCTTGAGTGCCACGCTCATGCATCAGTATATCAGGCGCCGCCGACCCTACACCCTCTCAGTTCCTTCTTGCCAGAAACTCCGACAGTGGGGTAGGAGGGCAGGTGATGGAATGGACATGAGCAACACATCTCAAAGAACAACAGTTACGAAAGGTAGGTAACTGTTTTTTCTTCTTCGAGTGCTTGCTCATGTCATTCCATTCTAGGTGACTCACAAGCACTATCTACAGAGGTGGACTTGGAGTTCATAGCCTTGCAGCTTGCAGTAGTGCCCTACCAAACTCAGCATCATCCCAGGCCTGCTAGGTCAGTGCATAGTGGGATGTAAACGTATGGGTGGACAACCAGGTGGCTGCCCTGCAGATGTCCTGGATAGGCACCTGGGCCACAAACGCTTCTGAAGAGGCCTGCAACAATCACCGGGAGCAGCATCTTCGCTTGATCATAGCAGAAGCGAATGCAGGCAGTGATCCAAGAAGAAATGTTTTGAGCAGATACAGGGTGACCTTTCATCTTAAGAGCCACAGCGATGAACAATTCGTTGACTTACGGAAGGGCTTAGTCCTGTTGATGTAGAAGCCCAGAGCCTCCTAACATCCAAGGCATGCAGTCTACGCTCCTCCTGTGACTTATGTGGCTTTGCCAAGAAGACCGGTAAGTAAAATGTCCTGGCTTGAATGAAACAGAGACCACCTTGGGCAGGAAAGCCAGGTGCGGTCTCAGTTGGACCTTGTCCTTGTAGGAGACCATATAAGGCGGTTCCGAGGTGAGCACGCGACACTCAGACTCAACGGGCCGAAGTCACCGCAAGCAAGAACGCAACCTTCCAGGACAGAAGAAGGAGAGAACAGAAAGCCAAAGGCTCAATAGGAGGAGCTGCGACAGCACCAGTTTCAAGTCCCATGGGGGAACAAGGTCCTTGACATGCGGGTAGAGGAGCTCAAGGACCTTGAGAAATCTGGCCATCATGTGCTGGGCGAAAACCAATCTGCCCTTGAGCGGCAGATGGAAGGCCGAGATGGCCGCCAAGTGGACCTTGATTGATGAAAGAGAAGCCCTGGAGCTTGAGATACGGAATGCAGTCTAAAATCAGCTACAATGACACTCGCTCAGGCCAAATGCCTTTATCCAAGGTCCAACAGCTGAACTGCTTCCACTTGACCAGGTAGATTGCTCTTGTAGAGGGCTTTCTACTTCCCAACAGGACCTGCTGGATATCGGCCGAGCACTGCTGCTCCTGCTCATTCAACTACACAGCAGCCAAGCTGTCAGGTGCAGCGCTGCCAGATTTGGATGCAAAAGACTGCCGTGATCTTGGGACAGCAAGTCCAGCCTGAGCAGCAGCTGGAACAGAGTCGCCACCGAAAAGTCCAGCAGCGTGCTGTACCAGTGCTGGCACGGACAAGCCGGTGCTATGAGGCTCTCCCTCACCCTGTCCTGCTTGGTCTTCAGGACGACCCTTGGGAGCAACAGCACCAGAGGAAAGGTGTACATCAGAGCCCCGACCAATGGAATAGAAAAGCATTTGACAGGGATCCCCTGTCCATGCCCCTTATTGAGCAAAAGATGTGGCATTTCCTGTTCTGCCTGGATGCGA
Organism: Lepidochelys kempii; assembly: GCF_965140285.1. Classification (NCBI taxonomy): domain Eukaryota; kingdom Metazoa; phylum Chordata; order Testudines; family Cheloniidae; genus Lepidochelys; species Lepidochelys kempii. The sequence goes on along the minus strand of NC_136388.1, from coordinate 103,113,006 downwards.
ACAGGTCCATCTGGGGAGTTCCTCACTTGCGGAAACTGGAGCTGACCACCTCCGGATAGAGGGACCGTTCATGGCGAGATGCGAAGGTCCTGCTGAGGCGATCTGCCACAGCGTTCTTGGCCCCTGGAAGGTGAGTGGCAATGAGGTGTATACTGTGTTGCTGACAGAGGTCCCAGAGCCTGAGGGCTACATCCTCTCAGCTACATTCCAAATCTCAATTATTCTAGTGTAACATCCAGTAATGGGAACTAATTGAACAAATCCCCGATATTAAAAACAAATTAGGGTTAGAGATGGATTTTCTGCTTCAATTATGTTTATCATGGTCAATGCCTTGAAGCTAACAGACTGCTGTGCCACGTCCTCCCCTGCCTCTTAACACTTAAGTTTCAAAAGTGTTTAATATACCAATGATGTTCCAATCAGGGTGGATAAAAATCAATGATTTTTTTTTCATATTTTTTTTTTATTTAAATCGGATTTTTTTGATAAAATGCTTTTTGAGGAAAAAACCTATCTAAAGATAGTTTTAATTAAGATATCTTTGAGCTATAACATATTTCATCATGGAATAGGGATTATAAATTCTAATTCTATAGTATGAGACAATATATTCATGTAATGTTTAAGAAAAGTTTTGTAAATGAGTTCCAACAGTTCATGGATTAGGAACCCAATCTTATGGGGTTCCAGGGGCTTTAGTATAGATTATTTAGGTTAATCTTTCTATCTACCCAATGGGACTCAGTGCTCAGTCTAAAAGATACCATCAGAGATGCTTAGTTTTGCAGTTCTCAAACTGTATTGGTCTCTCCAGAGATAACATGCTTGTTAAATACAAGAATGTTTTTAAATAAATGAATATATAGAGGTGAAAAATAACAGACCTCAACCCTATTGTCCCTCTACAAATCTGTGTACACAGTGTTAATCCCTTACCTCTCTCTAAAAGAGCCAAGTTTCAAAAAGTTCAATGAATAGAAGATTGTTGGGGGCAGAATAGATCTGGACAAGAAGAAGTCTGGAGATAAATGTGAGAAGGGAGGGACAGGCAGTAGAAACAAAAGTGAAACTGTTTGAGCAGCATATTCCAGAAGTGTTGAAGTCTTTCTGAGTGTAGCCTTCACTGATTTGAGATCTACCATACCATTCTCTCACTAGAAGGGAAAACCTGTAATGACAGCAGGCCGTAAAAGAGACCCAGTTTGGGAATATTTTAATGAAGTTCCTCTACCTGTGGGTAAGAAAGGCATGCATGCAAAATGCAAACAGTGCGACAAAGAAATGCAAGGTCTGGTTGCCCACATGAAACATCATGAGAAGTGTTCCTTCTCAGGAGGAAGCTGTGTTGAAGATGAAAGGAACATGTCTGAACATGCAGGATCTTCAGGTTGGTAAATTTTTTTTTATTTCATACTTCTTTCTTAAGGACTGCCTGTCCTCCTTCTGGACTATTCTTGAATTCTCATGTTTGAGCAAAAAATATAGTTGTTACTCTATGGTACTATCATTTTAGATGAAGTTGTGATAAAAAAATAATCAGCTGAAATAGGTAGATCTTCCTTTTACAATTTCACCTTTAAAGTAGTACTGAGTTTCAGTGAATGCAATGAGGAATACTCAATGAGCAGTATGGCAATAATAATTAAATAACTGCATTGACTTATTTTCTTTAGGAGAATCCATCCTCAGCATACAGGATTCAGAAGACTATCCACCTTCAAGATCACCATCATTTTCTATAGTTTCAGAGTTATCTGCCAATGATAGTGTTTCAGTCACATCATGTGTGTCACATAGCCACAGTATATCACCTGCAGCAAAAAGAAAAAAAAAACTCCATCATCCAGAAACAACCATAGATAAGTTTGTGATAAGAACCAGCAGACTACAAAAAGAGGTAATTGATGAAAAAATTGCCCAGTTTGTTTATGCAACAAACTCTCCTTTCTGAATGACTGAGAACCCACACTTCATTAACATGGTTCAGTCATTAAGACCAGGATACAGTCCACCCAACAGAGCAGATGTTCTCAAAACCTTAACTGCTGAAGAAGAGTTGGCTATGACACGGACATCCAGCAATCATCCCTCCATAATGCCAACTATAATAAACTTCAGAGCTAAGGGTGAATATATGTTTGCTGATGATGTTTTAAAGGAAGTCACAGCAGTGAACTGGTGGAAGTCACTTAAGAGCTTGGATTCAGAGGCTGTTGAAGTGATAATCTCACTTTTAACAGCAGTAGCTTCTTCTGCCGGCGTAGAAAGAATATTTTCTTCCTTTGGACTAATTAATTCCATATTGAGAAATCGTTTGGGACCTGAAAAATCAGGAAAGCTTGGTTTTCTTTTCCAGATTACGAACAGGAAAATAAAGGTGAAGACGACAGAGTTAGCTGCAGAAGCCAATATTTTAAGTTTCTCATGTTGACCTGGCTGACATAAGTGATTTTTTTTTTTTTAAATATTTCATTTAACTATTTTAGTTAAAAACTATTTTAACAAAAACAAACCTGATTTTAAAATACTTGAATGTTTAACTAAGTTCAAAAATTCATGTCTCTCTGGTGATGTTCTCCTCCTAATACAGCATTGCAAGAAAATCCTCCAAATATTAACGATTACTTATTGAATTGGAGATAGTTCACCTCCCAATGACTTCATAAATATCTGCTTCCATTACCTTTGGTAAATGAAATAACCAATCATTCATTTTCTGATATAGCTGTAAAACTAATCTGAAAAGTTTTCAAAAATAAATCACTTTAAAAATGTACAGTATGTACCTTCTAAAAATGAAACCTACATCTCTATCTCTGAGTTGTAAGGAATATGTATTAAGTTTATAACAACCAACAAGAATGCACTTTTATGTAGAAATCCATGATTAAATAGAGAGTCTTCCTGACTAGTGATTTAAATAATGATTTAAATCAAATCCACCCTGGTCCCAACGGCATTTATCCCTCTTCTCATTCCCCAACATCCCTATAAATCCACTTTTCTTCAGCCATCCAATATACAGCTCTACACTACTTCCTTCTTGCCTCTTTGTGTTTCTGTCATTCTGTATATGGTATTTGCTTGAATCAGATTGTCAAACTCTTAGGGCAGGGGCAAGAATTCAGTTTGCCTTTGTCTGTAAGACACAATGTGCATCTCCACACTCAGTAAAAATTTCTCTCAGTGCCAGCAGGAAAATGAGGGGGTTGTGTGCAAGTTAGTATAGAAAGTTCAGTGCCAGCCTGACAAATCCCTACTCCAAAGGGTTTACAACAGCAGTGGCCACTTTTGGCCCTCGAGATCAACTGTTTTAAGAAGAAAATTTGTATTTGTGAATTGAAAAGGTGTTTGCTGAACCAGGCCTTTAGGATTTTAAACCAATACATTCAAATCAGACTCATCACTACAAGGACGAGGTAAGAAGTGCCACCTCCTCAACTGCAGAGTACACATGGTTTGCATCAGAGCAGTTGCTGTCCCTTCTCAGCAGCTACCCTGTAGGCCTCTTGCTGCATTGCAGTGGCAGGAGGAGAGTAAGTAGTTGCTCCCTTGCCCCTTTTCCTGCCAAGCTGTGGAAGGCAAAGGCACAAGTTTGGAGCTGAACTGGCTCTGCTGAGCCTAGAGAAATAGCTGAAGCACTACTGTGGCCCCTTGACCTTTTTTAAATAATACGTTGAGGTCTCAGGCTGAACATCACTTGTTCACATTCAAACAAGCTAGAGAACATAAACAAGAGGTGGATGTGGCCTTTTGGGAAGAGGTTAGCGTTCAGCTATTTCTTGAAGGTGGTAAGAGGACGGCAGACTAAAAAGGTGACCTTTTTGAGTGATTGAGCTACATGGAAGGCTCTGGATTACCTGTGCGTTTAAAGTCAGCACATAGCTTTAGCCGCTTTCGAATGCTGCTCTCTGAGTGTGAAGGAAATGCCTTCTTGATATCCTCCATGCGAATTCTCCGCGGCCGGTCTCTGCTCTTCCAGAACAAGCGATAAATGAAGACCTAGAAAGCAAGCCAAGAAAATTGCTGTATGCTTTGTGTGCTGAACACTCATTGAATATGGAATTTATTATAGGCAGGGCTAACAGTGCTGCCTATACTTAAGAACGACCAACATTTCCCATCAGAAGAGCCACTTTCCGTTGCTTATAACTTTACCAAACTAACCATTTAGGCTTAAATTTTCCATGCCAGGTGTCTGCCTAAAGCTGAATTTTTTTTGGAAAATATCAAGCAAAATGGTTCAGCCATTTCCAAGAACAAGATTAATGAAAAATCCGATTTGCCCAAGTTAAAGAAAAAAATTCTTATGACTTTCATTAGGATCTCTAGAGTTTCTATACTTTGGAACAGGGACTTGATTTTTGACAGGAGGAGATCACCATGGTGTGAGGAATATGCCTTTAGCTGGTCCTGTGACTAAACATGCAAATTTGGGGAAAAAATGTTACAAGCCTTTGAAAAATCTCAGTTCATGCATGCTCCATACAGACTTGCTAATTTGGCAGCTAAATTCTCAAAGATTTGGGCTGCATTCAGCATGCTCCAGCAGGACCTTCCCTGCACCTGCTCTTCCCAACTTCTGTGGCACTTGCCACAGAAACAGAGCTCAGAGACCTTTCTGCTCTCAATATTCCCCCTGTTGGCACTTAGCAACCTGGCTGAAATGCAGAGAAGCCCCAGAAGGGGATACAAAAGAAAGATTTGGATGAAGAGCCTGCAGAGGGAAGGGAGAAAAACTGGGAATGGTTGGACAAGGAAACTGGAACAAGGATCCTCAAAAGGGCAGGGAGAGAAAGAGGGAAGAGGATAAAGACAAACTCTAATAGAAAGCCAAGAGGGGGAGACTCAAGGAAACTGGCTGGAGGGGAAAGAGCAAGAAGTGTCTGTGAGAACTCCCGCCCTTTCAGAACTAGGAATGGAACCAAGATTCCTGAGTTTCATCATTCCTCTGCTGTCAGCAAATATCTCTGAAACCTACCGGCAAAGTATGTGTCTCATCTGCCTCTAGTGGCTGGACCACACACAACCTCCTACTGCAATCAATCAGTTATTCTATAAGCTCAAATGGCAACAGTCTGTTCTTTGGACCAAAAGGTTTCAAACCTGTTGATTAACCATGTCGAAATCAAAAGATTCCATATGATGGAATTTTTTCAGTTTGCTTTTTTAAAACCTAGAAAATTACACATAAAAAATGTGTTAAAAGAACTTCAAAGATTGCAAAGTCAAATATACAAAAGCTCAGAAGTGCCAGAATTAAGGCTGCCTGTACTACCTTAATTTGGCCCCCTTGCGTATATGCATTATGACAGTCTTTAACTACATGATCACATACCATTATATCCATGGCTCCACTGCTTCATTCAGTGCACAGAATGAATGGTGCTCTGAGAATCAATCAGGATTATGTGGTGGTGAAGGAGGCTGTTGTCTATAGGATCCCTACCTCATCTGTTGCAGAAGTTGGAAGGTGTGTAGTAAATGAGGCAGGGGAATCACAGGGGGAGAAAATAAGTCTCCTGCTTAAGGCATCTGCATGCTGTCCTAGAGAACTGGATTCTATCCCTGCTTCTGCCACAGAGTTCCTATGAGATGCTAGGCACGCCACTTAAACCAAAACTTTTCATCAGTGGTCATTAATCGTGTTTCTCTCATTTTCTAGGTGCCCAACTTGAAACATCTGGGGCTTGATTTGCAGAAGTGCTCTGCCCTCACAACTGGCACTGAAGTAGCCAAACCTGTGCTTTGAACATATAAAGGGATATATAATATTAAGTTCTATGAAAAATCTAGTCTTAATCATCTCAAATTGGGCACCCAAAATTGGTGGAAACTTTTTATTTTCTTCTTGGTGCCCCATCTATAAAATGGGAATAATAATACCCCATCACCTCACAGAGGTGATATACTAGGCCTCTGTACTCCTGTCATGTCGAACAGCAGAAGTTATTTCTGTGTTTCAGAGAGGAATTTTAGATTCGATAACAACAATAGCAGGCTAGATAATTTAACTACAAACTGCTGCATTGTGATGAAGTAACATGTTTATCTTTTCTTTTTATTTCTTTCTATTAGTATACTAAGTAGTTCATATAAATATGGATATTAGTAGATTGTGTTTGATATTGTGTTTAGCGTATAATTTTATTAGCTGGCAAAAGAGACCAAAAAGGTGTTAGTTATATACAAAATTAAAAGCTATCTAAAACATTATGCAACACACTCCTGCAATTTAAGAAATTTTTGTTGCCAAGGGAAACTCGCAAGTATTAGAAGTATTTTGAATCATGCTGTCTATTTTAAATAGAAATGTAATCTATAAAAATAACAGAGGTATCTGTTTTATACTAAAAGTGACATGGTCAACTTGTACACCGAGAGACTAATGTGAAATAAAAACCTAAAGTGAATCCAACCAAAATTTTATAAGGGCCAAGTGACAAAGAGGCCTAATTGATGGATTGGCAGTTTCACAGAGTCAAATTAAGATATGAAGTGATCTTACCAACTTTATCAGTGAAGTGATCGGAACAACCAGGTAGTGATAAGATACAGACAGCTGTTTTATCTCACTTCATTAACTGTTACAGCTTATTGCTGTTGAACCAGGCAAATAAGACAAAGTGAGTTACTAAAAGAGTACAGCATCAAAGAATGTGAAGAGACCTTATGTGAAGACTATCCTAATTTTATTATGAACTTCAAAATGGACATTTCTGTAAACAGATAAGAATGCTGAAGGAGAAAGTGCAACTCAAAATAACAGAGCCATGTAAAACTGGCCAAAAGGTAGACTGAAAGAGCCTCATGGAAAGCCACTTGGAGAAGTGGGTTGTTGGCTAGAGCCTGAATTAACAGGTGTCCTAAACAACTATCACCCTAAATGCAGATCTGTTGGCAAAATATTTGTAAATTGGTATAGCCTCACATGTCTTACACAAACTGGGATGCATAAGATATCATCAGGCTTGATGAATAAGTCTGAAATCAATAAGACAAAATTCAGTCAGACAAGTGCAAAGCGTTCTACTTTGCAACGAAAAAATCAAATGCACAAATACAAAATGGGGAATAACTGGGTAGGCAGTAGTACTGCAGAAAAGGATCTAGGGGTTACAGTGGATCACAAATCGAATGAATCAACAGTGTGATGCAGAAACAGTTGTGAAAGAGGCAAATGTCATTCTGGGACAGAACAGGATTGTTGAATGCAAGACACAGGAAGTAACTGTTCTGTAATACTCAGCACTGGTGAGGCCTCTCTTCTTCTTCAAGTGATGTCCCGATGGGTGCTCCACTGTAGGTGCCTAGAAAGCAGTGCCCCTACTTGGAAGGCTGGGGCTTTGGAGTGGTATTTACTGCAAATGATAGAACAGTGCGTCCTAGCAGAGTATCTTTGGGGCAACCTGAGCAATGGCGTAGCAATGGCTAAAAACGTCCACTGATGCCCACGTGGCTGGTTTACAAAAGTCAGCAATCGGGACATTATTGAGAAACTCTCCACCTCAATTGCCTGAGCGGGTGGAATGTGCTCTAGTTACAGGAGGTGGTGGTCAATTGTGTAGTTGGTAGGACAGTGAGATCCACTTGGAAAAACATTGCTTAGAGATTTTGAATTAAATTCCTATTTTTAGTAATTAAGTGATTGTTTAAATTGAAAACATTTAACTTTACAGATGTTGGGTTGAACAGTTACCGACAGACCCGTAATTTAACTGGAACATAAACTTATTTGTCAAATCAATAAAGCTATGCATTTACAACGAGGAGTCCTTCACAGTTCTGTCTTGGTATCAAAATCCCTTGTCCAAAATAGCACAGAACTAGAATTAGTTACCTACGTAATAAGGTTATGATTAGATTTGGATTCATTGATTTGGTTTATTACTTTTTTAATAATCCTGTTGAATGAATTTACATGTAAATTAATTCTTTTAAATTATGTGAACACTATCAAATAACCATATTGACTTTGCTTTCTGTAACTTATTTGCTTTCAAATTCTATTTTGGCTATGAAAAAACTTAAAAGTTTATAATAAGTCTATAGTCTGTACTTTATCCAAGATACAAAGAATCATGAGAAACTCGTATAGGTAATCGGTAAATTAAAATTATTTAACCAAAGTGTGTTTTATACCATATTGTTCTTACCTCTGAAACAAAGACAAGACCCTAGCAGGGGCAACAGGCACCTCAGCTCAGGACAGACCTTACAGGCCTGGATCTACCTCATACACTCTCTCTAGCATTCTCTTAGTGGAATCGTCCCCATACTGTGCCTATCACATACCTGTAGAAAGTCTCTGATGTGGGTATTGGCCCGTTTGGAGTTGGGACCAGGAACTTCAAAGAGGGGGCACTCCTGTCCAACTACAAAGATATCAACCAGCTCCCGAATGTAACAGCCTTGTCGTGTCCGGATAATTAGGAAATCCGTTTCTGGCATTTTGTGCAGATAAATAGGAGCCCGGAAGAGATTGTTTTCAAATGCCTGACAAGAGAAACAAACCAAAATTTGAAAGATAGACACTGATCACTGAAGATATTGCAACACCAACAAGAACTCTGAAAGAAACCCAGCATGACACAGTCATCATGAAACCATAAATATTCATTCACATCACAACACGCACGTTTACAGAGCTGGATGCATTTCTTGCCCCAGAGACTATCTAACTGAAGTGAGACAAGACATGGGACAATAGTTAAGGCAAGGGAAGGTGTGGAAAACAAAGCATGAAGGATACCTCAAACTGGGCTTTAAGGTAAGATTTGAAAGAGGACAGAAAGCATACCTGGCGGACAGAAGCGAGAGTATTCCACCAAGACAATATAAATAAAGGTGCAAAGCCGGGAAGCGGGGGAAGAGAGCAGTTAGCACTAAGAAGGGACAGAACACTGTGGTCAGAAAGAGAAGCAGAGTCTTGAACATGAGGCACTTGAATGCAGTAGCAGAGCAACAGGAGAGGGAAGTAACTTTAGCAGAGGCATCCTTACGAAACACAGTGATAGCACTTTACAGCTACCAACATAGGTCTAGGGCAGACTGAAGAGATAGGGGGGCCAGAGAGAATCAGAGAATAGAATATCAGGGTTGGAAGGGACCTCAGGAGGCCATCTAGTCCAACCCCCTGCTCAAAGCAGGACCAATCCCCAACTAAATCATCCCAGCCAGGGCTTTGTCAAGCCTGACCTTAAAAACCTCTAAGGAAGGAAATTCCACCATCTCCCTAGGTAACGCATTCCAGTGTTTCACCACCCTCCTAGTGAAAAGGTTTTTCCTAATATCCAACCTAAACCTCCCCCACTGCAACTAGAGACCATTACTCCTTGTTCTGTCATCTGCTACTATTGAGAACAGTCTAGAGCCATCCTCTTTGGAACCCCCTTTCAGGTAGTTGAAAGCAGCTATCAAATCTCCCCTCATTCTTCTCTTCTGCAGACTGAATAATCCCAGTTCCCTCAGCCTCTCCTCATAAGTCATGTGCTCCAGCCCCCTAATCATTTTTGTTGCCCTCCGCTGGACTCTTTCCAATTTTTCCACATCCTTCTTGCAGCGTGGGGCCCAAAACTGGACACAGTACTCCAGATGAGGCCTCACCAATGCCAAACAGAGGGGAACGATCACGTCCCTCAATCTGCTGGCAATGTCCCTACTTATACAGCCCAAAATGCCGTTAGCTTTCTTGGCAACAATGGCACACTGTTGACTCATATCCAGCTTCTCGTCCACTGTAACCCCTAGGTCCTTTTCTGCAGAACTGCTGCCTAGCTGCTCGGTCTCTAGTCTGTAGCAGTGCATGGGATTCTTCCATTCTAAGTGCAGGACTCTGCACTTGTCCTTGCTGAACCTCATCAAAATTTCTTTTGGCCCAATCCTTGAATTTGTCTAGGTCCCTCTGTAGCCTATCCCTACCCTCCAGCATATCTACCACTCCTCCCAGTTTAGTGTCATCTGCAAACTTGCTTAGGGTTCAAGCCACGCCATCTTCCAGATCATTAAGGAAGATATTGAACAAAACTGGCCCCAGGACGACCCTGGGGCACTCTGCTTGATACCAGCTGCCAACTAGAGGAGAAGGTTTAAGTAATCAAGTGTAGACCAAGGCTTGAATAAGGGTTTTAGCAACAGGGTTGTCATGAAAGGACAGATTTTGGTGACTAGGAGGAGAAGATGGGGGGGAATGTGAGTTGAACCCAACAAACCCTTAACTATTAAGTCATAGCCCATTATACTCCTGCCATCACTGCTCATGTGCTGGATCACTATTCCCATCCATTCATCTGTCTTTGCTTTTTCAGATTATACACTCTACCATTATGGCTGCCACCACCAGCATCTCCTGTGACCCCAGGAGGACAGTGATCCTGAAAAGCATCCTAACCAGACATGGCCAATGAGAGGGAGGGAATCAATGACGTCACAATCTCCACCAGATTAGGCTAAATCCTGAACAACACCTAGGAGAGACTTGGGTTCCAGGTGTCATCACCTCCCTCATGTGTCCTTTCCATCTCAATTTTCTCTCTTTCACCTTCTATTTAATAAGAGCCTGGCTTAGCCAGCTGGGACTGCATCTTGTTCAATATTGTTATAAATTGAAAGTCTGTGACCAGTGAGGCAGTTAAATAGCCCAAAGTTGGTACCAGTTTGCAAGATCTCAAAGTGGCTAACAAGACCTTGTGCTGTGGCCATGTTTTTCCAGCAGCAAGGCTTCAAACTGATGTCAGCACCAAAGACAGAAGCTATATTTTCTATGATTTTCTCTTTCCTCTCGTGTGTGTGTGTTGTCTTCACAGAAAGCAAAATCAAACTCTATCAATGGCAGCAACAACAGTTCCAAACCAGGTCAACTAATTTCTTTTTTCCCCAAAAAGGACAGCTATTACCACCTTTAATACCATCTAAAAACTGCTAAACAAGGGGTTTTCCTTTTAAAAACTCTCTACAGCTAAAGGGAAAGGAAATAAAACGTATTGGTAAAATAAAAGCCTTACTTAATGCTTTATATTTTAAAATGCTTTAACTGTTTTTTCTTTTTTCTGTATCTTCAATACAAGGTTATGCTTCCACAACACTAAGGTCTCTGTATTCAAAAACCCAAAGCACATTTTACTGTTTAGTGTTGTAAAATAGCAGGCTCAGGTTAACACTTAACTCTCTGGGCCCATCTATTCCATCAAAATTAATGCAGATCCTCTCACCTGCAGTAACTGGCCAGGGTGCAGTGATCCCAGGAATGGAGATGTGTGACAGTAAACAGTCTCTCCGTATTTACAATCTGGTGCTCCAGGGTCTTTGCCAGGTTTCTGTAAGAGGCAATGCCATTCCAGTTAGCTCTCAGCAGCAGGAACTGCTACCAGACAAGGCAAACCCGGCACGTTATTCGGCGAAAGCACAGTCCACACCAACTACTAAGCTTAACTAGTTTGAAGCTTTAATAAGACACTTTTAGGAGAATCTATTACCACCTTATTAAACAAAGCACAAGTGACGTGGATAGAGCAGGATAGTGTAAGGATTGCCCAGTCTTGGGGGGCAGGTAGCATGTTTTTCTTATTCCATGTATGCTGATCCAATCTGGTGTGGATCCTCCACCTCCCTTTGTCAAACAAACATTCTTTATACCTTGTTTTGTAACATTATGCAGGTGCAAATTATCAATACTACCTTATTTATAAACATTTTATTTTTTAAAAAATAAACTAATTTTTTATGTATTTTGCTAAAACTTTAATTGGTGCCTTTCCTCTTTCTTTAGCCGCTGCTGTTTTATTGATTGGTTTGGTGTTTTATTGGGGGTTTTGCTTGTTTGTTTAAACAACAATTTTCATTTTTACTCATTTGTTTTTTGTGGCCTTGGGAGTTGCTGGTTGGCTAGTCCTGTTGCATTATTTATTCCTTCTCACTAGTCTGTTTTACTAGGGAGATTTACAGCTGGCTAGTATATCACATATTTGTCTGGTTTGCTTTGCCCTGTTATTTACACAGAATTATACAAAAATTCACTGTAGATAAGACACAGCCCCCTACCCAGATTTTTTACGCTTTAAGTTGTTTAAACAGTTTTGAAAGCTGTGCCAACAAGACTGGAAATAAGGTGTAAATTTGTAAAGTGAGGGTAATTAATCACTGGATAATTTGCCAGGACTGCGGTGTCCATCATGGACAATTTTTAAATCAAGATTGGATGTTTTTCTAAAAGATCTGCTCTAGGAATTATTTGGGGGTAGTGCTATGGCCTGTGTTATACAGGAGGTTAGAATAGTTGATCACAATGGTCCCTTCTGCCCATTGAATATATGAATAAGACCCAGAGAAAGCAGAAAAATTCCTTTTACATTTTAATAACACTATTAAATAGATATTTACTTTTACACAATTTAATATACATTTATTACAGTTCATTATACTTTTTTTGTTACAATTCTCATCTTGAGGCTTTTGGCCTTTTGACAAGGGTGTTACTTTACGCAGAACTGTGCAATAGGGTTAGATGATTTAATATTTGTTAGGGGTTTCTTTGTTTGCCAATTTTTATACATATATTTTGATTTAAAGCACATAAGCATTATTACAATGCGTATTAATTGTACAAGCAACAATACCCTAAAACTTGGATCAACAGATTCTTTTTTTTAAGACTGTTTATTTGTTTTACCAACTGATTGTAATATTTCATTTTATTCATTTACACGATTTTTTTTTTAAATGCATGTGCGCTAAATGAGCCAGGGCTTGCTGAATAAGACATTTTAGATGTACGTTCATTTTAGCAATGGACACTAAAATTAAGGAGCAACTGAGTAGCTTCATTACCAAAATTTGGCTGACTTTTGATTCCTGTTGGATTAACAAATTTAGATAAGGGTATTACTTTAATTTAAAACTGTGATTGGACAAGTTAAGGGGTAAAACACCAATAGGATTGGTTAACTGTACATATTTTTCCCTTCATAATTGCATTTTGTTTTTTGTACCCACAAAGAACATTCTATTTTTCACATATGTAGTGCAGCTCTCATGTTCATTTTAGGCACATAAGATGGGCCCTTTGTGAGGGTCCTGGTATCGTTATGATTTATGCCACAGGTTGGTTGTATGGCTCCAAGGGTATTGCATTGGCAAACCCACCTTCACATGCACCTCCATGCATCAATTTAAGGTAGGCACCTCGCACCATTTGTGCAAGCACTGAACCACTATTTGAGGCACCTGGCCTCGTTTCTTAAAGACTAAGTCCTTTTAGAACTTCTACTGAATGGACATGCATTATTGTTTTGTAATTCTTTTTTTAAATTAGCAGTAGGGAGAGTGAAAAATAAACTTGTAGATCCTCTGTAAGATGACTAGTTAGGAGTTATCATTACTACCACAGCTACATTTTTAAGAACATAGACTTTCTTTAGTATTTGTGTTTTACTTTTATACCACTTTAATATTTGTCTATTGGTGTTGAGGTCCAGTATTTTTCCTACCTCTACAATTTTTAAGACTTAATTTTTGTGACTATGTATGTAACATTCCCCCATATACTACCTTTCTAGCTATAGTGTGTTTTATAGCTCTGTCATTATGACTAATTAACCTGTTAACTTTATTTTGGGGTTTGTTTTTTGTGCCAAGGAAATATATGCATGTTTATTATTGTTAATTTTTTTAACTAAATTTATTTTGAACTTTAGTGAAGGGATGGAGCACCTTATATTTTAGTTCCTGCTTTAATGTATTTAGTTGGCCTTGTAACTTTTATATATTACCTTGGTTTATTAAGGACATTTTTGATTTAAGCAACCCACTGTCAGACCCTATTATTTTACTAACTTTTCTTTTAAACCTTTAATTATTTTTAGGGCTGTTTTACAGTTGCTCTAAGAATTTTTTCTATAGCTTTTTTTACTCTACTACCTTTACATACTCTGATCTTTTTAAAATTCCATTGAGTGATATTAAGAATAACCAGGACATGAAAACAATGCACATTATTGTATAAACACACTATTTTTATTTTTTGATAAGGGACAATTTACTCTGTGGTTCTGGAATTATTTTAGGGTACCCTTTAGGCCATTTAGAACACCATTTTCCAGAGATATGAAAAAACGGTTACCTACCTCTCGTAACTGTTGTTCTTCGAGATGTGTTGCTCATGTCCATTCCAAGTAGGTGTGTGCGCACCGCATGCACAGTCATGGGAAGTTTTTTCCCCTGGCGGTACCTGTCGGGTCAGCTGTGGATCCTCCTGGAGTGGCGCCTTCACAAAGGTCCCTGCCGACCCACTACCTCTTCAGTTCCTTCTTGAGGATACTCTGACAGAGGGGAGGCGGGTGGGTCTTGGAATGGACACGAGCAACACATCTCGAAGAATGGTTATGAGAGGTAGGTAACCATTTTTAATTCTTTGAGTGCTTGCTCATGTCAATTCCAAGTAGGTGACTGCCAAGCCTTAACTAGGAAGTGGGGTCGGAGTTCATGGAATCTCTGATTGAAGCACCACTCTGCCCAAAGCTGCATCATCTCTGGCTTGCTGTGTAATGGCACAGTGTGATGAAAAGGTGTGGATCAACGACCACGTCACTGCCTTGCATGTGTCTTGGATAGGAATTTGTGCCAGGAACATCACTGAGGATGCCTGTGCCCTTGTGGAGTGTGCCATCAGCTCTGGGACAGGTATCTTTGCCAAGTGATAACACGCCCAGATACAGGACGTGATCTAAGAAGAGATCCTTTGGGGCAAGACTGGAAGTCCCTTCATTCGCTCCACAATTGCAATGAATAGTTACGCTGATTTTTGAAATGGCTTAGTTCTTTCAATGTAGAAGGCTAAGGCTCATCTGACATCCAGAGAATGGAGCATTTGTTCCCTGTTGCTAGCGTACAACTGAGGAAAGAACAAAAGAAGAAAAATGTCCTGGTTACATGGAAATACGAAACTACCTTTGGGAGAAAGGCCAGGTGCGGTTGCAACTGTACCTTGTCCTTACAGAAGGCCATGTATGGGGCGCCAAGGTTAAGGCCTTAAGCTCAGACACCCTCCTGGTGGAAGTTATAGCTACCAAGAACACTACTTTCCAGGAAAGGTAAAGGAGAGAGCATCTTGCTAAGGGCCAGAAAGGGGGTCCCATCAGTCTAGAAAGCATAAGGTTGAGATCCCATGGGGGAACAGGATGTTTTACTTGAGGGTACAGCCTATCTAATCCTTTGAAGAAGTGGCCCACCATGGGGTTCGCGAAAATTGAGCGACCAGCCAAACCGGGATGGAAAGCTGAGATAGCTGCCAGGTGCGCTCTTATTGATGATACTGACAGACCTTGCTGTTTTATATGCAGCAAATAGTCCAGAATAAAAGGAATCGATGACTGTAAGGGTGAAGTGTGTTTTTGTAATGCCCAAATGGAGTATCTTTTCCAGCTGGCCAGATACGTGGCTCTAGTGGATGGCTTCCTGCTGCCAAGGAGGACCTCTCTAACAGGGTCTGAGCATCTGAGGTCGGAGGGGTTTAGCTACGGAGTTTCCATGACATGAGATGGAGAGACTGCAGGTTGGGATGCTGGAAACAGCCATGGTCCTGGTTGATCAAGTCCAGGATCGGGGCAGGGTTATTGGCGCGTCCACCGACTGGCCTAGAAGCATGGTGAACCAGTGCTGGCATGGCTACGCTGGTGCGATTAAGATAATTAATGTGCCCTCCTTTCTGACCTTCAGCAGGACCTTGTGTACAAGCGGGAAGGGCGGGAAAGCGTACAATAGATGGTCCTTCCAAGGGAGGAGAAAGGCATCCGCGAGCAAGTCCGGGGTGTAATTCAGGAAGGAGCAAAACTGGTGACACTTCCTGTTGTACTTTGATACAAACAAATCCATTTGGGGAAACCCCCACCGTTGGGGGATGTTGATCACGGAGGGACCACTCATGGTTGTGAAATGACTTGCTGAGAACTGTGAACCCAGTTCATTCTGGGAACCTGGAAGGTACAATGCCTCTAGATGTATCGAATGAGCGATGCAGAAGTCCCACAGTTTGAGGGCTTCCCAGCATAGGGGAGAGGAGTGAGCACCACCCTGTCTGTTTATATAGAACATCGCTGTTGTATTGTCGGTCAATTCTGATACACATCTGCCCTTCAGAAGGGCCTGGAACATCTGGCAAGCAGACTGCTCTTAGCTCCCTGACGTTGATGTGCAGCCAAAGTTCTGCCTCGGACCAGTGACCCTGCATCCTGAGTCTGCCTAAGTGCACCCACCAACCCATCACCGATGCATTTGTTACTAGAGACAGCGAGGGTTGGGGCCCAGAGAAGGGCAGTCCTGCACACACTGCTTGCGGATCGAGCTACCACCTGAGGGACTCGATAACTGGGGGAGTGAGTGAGATCAATTTGTCTAGGCAGTCTCGATAAGGCCTGTACACTGAGGCTAGCCAAGCCTGAAGAGGATGGAGTCGCAGCCTGGTGTGCTGTATTACATATGTATAAACGGCCATATGGCCGAGCAGCTTCAGGCAATTTCGTGCCATAGTGGTGGGGTATCACCTGAGGACCTGTATGATGGCGCCCATGGTGAGAAAGTGAGTTTCCAGAAGGAATGCTCTGGTTTGACCAGAGACCAGGAGAGCTCTAATGAATTCTGTTCTCTTAGTCAGGGTTAGGGTCAACTTTGCTACATTCAGTATGAGGCCAAGCCTGTGGAATGTCATTTGAACTAGGCTCACATGGACCTCCACTTGGGCTCTGGAGAGGCCTTTGATTAGCTAGTCGTCAAGGTATGGGAATACTTGCACCTGTCGTTTCCACAGAAAGGCTGCCACGACTGACATGCACTTGGTGAACACCCAAGGGGCTGAATGGAAGAACCGTAAACTGATAGTGGGTGTTCTTGACCCACAAAGCGAAGGAACTGTCTGTAGGACGGGACTATGTACACATGAAAATACATGTCCTTCAAGTCGAGGGCAGCGTACCAGTCCCCCGGATCCAGGGAGGGGATAATGTAAGCCAGGGAGACCATGCAGAACTTTATCTTATGCATGAATTTGTTGAGGTTTCGCAGGTCTAGAACAGGTCTGAGCCCGACCTTGGCCTTCAAGATTAGGAGATACCTGGCATAGGAAACCCTCTCTCCCCCCCCGAATTCTAAAGGGACATCCTCTACCACCCCAAGTTGTAGGAGCGTTTGCACCTCCTGCATAAGAAGTTGCTCGTGAGAAGGGTCTCTGAAGAGGGATGGGGAAGGAGGGTGGAAAGGCAGGAGGGAACAGAACTGGAGAGAATATCCCAATTCTACCGTGCTCAAGACCCATTGCTCCGCGGTGATTTGTGCCCAGGCATGGTAGAAATGGGACAGACGATTTACAAAGGGGGGGGGGGGAAACGATCCGAGATCTGAACTGGTGCGTCACCCCTGGGCGCACCTTAAAGAATTTGGCTTGGAGGCTGGGGGCTGCTTTTCTGAGGCCCAGAAATCAGGACTTGCAACTCTCACACCCTCCTGGCAGAGGTAATGGCTATCAAGAATCCAGTTTTCTGGTTAGAGAAGGACTGAGGTGGTCTCTATCTGTTACTCCTGCCCTGCTTCCTGCTATAATCCTGTCTAGGAGAAGCTGGGCAGAATTCAGGTGCAGGCTGAGGTTTGAAATGCTTTCTTTAGGGGGCTGGTTGTTAAGCCGCAGGGACTTCAGAGTTGCCCTTGAGTCTTTTAGGCTGTAGAGCTTAGTGTCTGTTTGTGCCAAAAAGAGCCCTACACAGTCAAAAGACAAATCCTGAATGGTCTGCTGGACCTCGTGCGGGAGCCCTTACACCTGAAGCCATGAGCTTCTTCTCATGGCCATGGCTGTTGCCATGGTATGGGTTGCCAAGTTGGCCGAATGTAAGGAAGCCTGCAAGGAGGTCTTCATGACAACCCCGCCTTCCTTGAGGCCCACAGGAGGACCCTTCCCCGGTCCTGGACTTGATCAACCAGGACTGCAGCCTAGCCCAGCAGGAGTCCGCTGGAAGTAGTTCTTTAAATTTAGACATCTTGCAAGAATTAAAACTATAGCAGCTAAGGACTGTCTGCTGATCGGCAATGCAAAGCTGGAGCCCCTCCGGTAGAATATATCTTCCTACCGAAGAGATCCAGCTTCATCACCTCCTTGGATTTAAGTGTCAGTTCCAGTTGTCCCTCCCTGCCTTTCCTTTTGGTTGGCAACCTCCACCACCAGAGTGCCCGGCTGAGGGTAAGTGAACAGGTACTCATACCCTTTGAAAGGCACAAAATACTTCCTCTCCACCCTATTGCCGAGTGAGGAAAGAGAAACGGGCGTTTGCCACAATGCTTTAGTAGTGTTGTGGATGGTCTTAATGAGTGGCAAAGTCACCCTCAAGGCACCTTCAGGCACCAAAATATTGACTATGGAGTTGGTCTCCTCTGACACCTCCTCCATCTGCATGGCCAAATTTTGAGCCACCCATCTGATCAACTCCTGGTGGGCTCTGTTGTCCATGGCCAGCAGCGTGGTACACGTGCCCACCACCGCTTCATCAGGGGAAGATGCCTGCAGGGGCACCAGGTCTTCCTGCCCCTCTGGCTTGCAGGCATCTCCCATGCTGAAACACCCTGAGTGGTGCCAGGAGCAGTGCTGGTCTCCGGGCCCGGGCCCATCTCAGTACCGGCCCCGATGCCGGGTCCCGCTGCAGTCTCAGTGCTGGCCTGCGTGCCCATCTCTTGTCCCCATGGAGGTTCCCAGGCTACAGATGTTGATGATGGAGGGGCCCGTGCCTCCGAAGCCACGGACAAGGATCTGGACCCCAGCTCTTGGGCTTGGTGGTAGGCCCATGGGATCCAGAAGGGCCATTGTGGTGCCTGCCAGGGCAGTGGCTATGACATCAAAGGCAATGGCTGCCCTTCCTGTTGTCTGGAGCAGTGCCAGGAGCAGTGCCAAGAGCGGTGCCGGGCTTGTTGTACCATGGCTACTGTGCTGGATAATTGATTATGTTTTGTTATATGTATTGCATGTTTTATAGTAAGGTTTAAAGAAAGGAAAGGAGTACTTGTGGCACCTTAGAGACTAACCAATTTATCTGAGCATAAGCTTTCGTGAGCTACAGCTCACTTCATAGGATGCATACTGTGGAAAATACAGAAGACGTTTTTATACACAAAAACCATGAAAAAAAATGGGTGATCATCACAACAACAGGTTTACTCTCCCCCACCCCACTCTCCTGCTGGTAATAGCTTATGTAAAGTGATCACTCTCCTTACAATGTGTATGATAATCAAGGTGGGCCATTTCCAGCACAAATCCAGGTTATCGTACACATTGTAAGGAGAGTGATCACTTTACATAAGCTATTACCAGCAGGAGAGTGGGGTGGGGGGAGAGAAAACCTTTTGTAGTGATAATCACCCATTTTTTCATGGTTTGTGTGTATAAAAACGTCTTCTGTATTTTCCACAGTATGCATCCGATGAAGTGAGCGTAGCTCACGAAAGCTTATGCTCAAATAAATTGATTAGTCTCTAAGGTGCCACAAGTACTCCTTTTCTTTTTGCGAATACAGACTAACACGGCTGCTACTCTGAAACCTGTCAGTAAGGTTTAAGTTGTTAGAATAAATGAATAGGATAGTTGATATTAGTATTAGCTATTTTCTTCTTTTTCATGCCTTGTAAGTAAAAGACAGGACTTTGTCTGTATCTACGTTAATTAGATTAGAGGAATTTTGAAGGTCCAGGCCCCAATGTAGTTACAAGATTTAATAATGTTTAATTTACAATGCCTTTCTTGTTTAACATAAAACACTGCTATTTGTATACCTTTGAAGGTCTCTGTGAAGAACTGTTTGTGTGAATGAGGAATGTATGTATCAGGAAAAGATAAGGTGTGAAGGCCATTGTTAGAGCCAGATGGCCAAGGGAGGAGGAGTGAAGAGACTTAACGAAGCCAGAGAACCATCTACACCTATCCATGATTGAGGAATAGCAGATTGATGACCCTGAGGTGGAGACTAGCACCCTTAAAACACAAGATAATTGATTAAATTGAAACCAGACAGGAAGGCCCTCCTGGAGGTGTTTTGGAATGTTAACATCAAATGAGGAGTAACCGGTCATAAAATGACACAGCAAAATCCACAGACTTCAATGAAGAAAAAGGACTAAAAAGACAGGGTGCTTTGCCATGGGACTTCGGGTTCGTCTTGCCAACAACTCCAGGAGCCTCGGATTGCGAGCAACAGAGCCCGGCTCCACTCTGCGACCAATCTGGCTGGCCATTACATTGATCCAAACTCTGGACTGGTAACTAGAACATCGACTGGTGGGACTGCGTGCATGGTGTGTGTGTGAAAAGCATATGCTAACTGCTATATTCTCAATAAATGCAGCATATTGCCTTTTCCCCTGAAAAAAGATCTTGTGTGCTTTTTATAAGCGTAACAGCTTCGCCTAGAGGCATTCGACTCCGCCTCCAAGTCTGATGAGGACTCCAACCCTGGCAACTAGGGCGGTGTGGAGCGAGACAGTGCCAGGGAGTGGTGCCACATCATCGCCGGCTTGCCCCAGAAGGCATGGTGCCTTTTTACAGTGACGGTGCCCATGCAGGGGACTGCGCCATTATCGCTATGAGGTCCCTAGCCACTTCAAAGGTTTACAGCGTGGAGGTAAGGTGCAAGTCCTCCTCCCGAGACTCCCACACTGGGGAGTCCATGAGACCCAGACCCGACAGACCTCCCTATGAGGCCAGAGTCAATCGTGCCAGCTGAGTCGGAGCCAGAGCAAGGTGTCCCAGTTCAGTGCTTCGCTGGTGCCTCCTAGTTCCACTGCTTTACTGGGAGAGCGACCTCTATCTTCTTTGTTTTGTGTAGCACCGGCAAATGGGGACGGTGCCGGGCACGCACACCAGAGGAGGTCTTCGGTGCCAGGGAGTGGTGGTGCCGAGGATCCCTGGAGCCAGAGTCCTTTTCTGGCGCCACAGCCTCTCTTACCAGGGCCAGCACACTCCACACTGAAGTGCTGGGCTTGAGGTCGGACGCCACTTGTACAGGCTGGGGACAAAGGGCTGACTCCGTGAGGAATAGTTTCAGCCTAAAGTTCCTCTCCTTCTTAGTCCTTAGGCAGAAGCATCCACACATTTTGCAGTTCTCAGATAGGCTTCCCCCAAAAACACTTTAAACAGGAGTTGTGTGGGTCTCCCATTGGCATAGGCTTTAGACAGGACCTGCACAGCTTAAACCGTTGAGACCAAGACATGCCCCAGTCCCTGGGAGGGGAAACGTGGTGGGAGGAACCCCCAACAGAAACTTATCCAACTAAGAACTACCTGAACTAATACCAAGTTTTAAACTATTTACAGATATGACTAGAAAGAGTCCACTAGGGGACTGCTTGCCATCGCAAGAGAAAAGCTGCTCCAACAACCATCACTGGCAGTAAGAAGGAAGAGGTGGCGAGTCGGCAGAGACCTCTATACACCACCATGAAGGCGCCAATCCAGTGGGCTCCACAGCCTCCCCAATAGGTACCAGTAGGGGAAAAACCTTCCGACGACCGTGCACGCAGCCACACACACCTATTTGGAATTGACATGACCAAGCACTCAAAGAAGAATTGGTATGTATATTGGCAACGAATTGCAACAACTGCTATTAAGTGGCCCTTCATGCTACTTGTTTAGATGCAGTAGACCAAGTTCCATTAAACCCAGACAGTACCCACTGGTGTTTTTTCAAATGACATTACACAATTTTTGTACTATTCTGACTCTGAGTAAAAATCTGGGGGAGTTGTTAGTGCCTTTTTATTTCTTTTGATACAACCTATGGATAAATTATTTGAAACGTTCCTGATTGTCCTATACACATTCCTGCTGGTTTATGTTTTAAAGCTAATTTTTAGTAAGTACATTTTTGACTTTTTTGGATGATATACATTATTTGGATTGACTTCGGGGGTTTTTTCCAGGGTTTGTGCTTGTCTGATTTTAATTAATACACTAGCCCTAAAATTACACACCCTAATTTTACAAAATGTAGACCTCAATATGTCCCCTTCTAATGTTCCCATAGAAAATAAAGTTGTCATCCCTTTTTTACATTGAGAATATGATACTTTTAAGTTTATTTTACCAGTGTTTTTAGTGTAGTTGTAATTACTATGCAGATTTTCAACCACATCTGTTTTTCTAATATCCAGTTTATCTGTGCCAAGGATTGAAGTATCTGTTGTTGTTGGCTTTGTCCACTCAACCACTCAATTGTAGTTGTAGTCTGGAATGAGTTTCCAGAGTTTGTTGAGTGGGAGGTTTGGATTATTTGTTTTGGCTGGTTTAATTTGTATATTCAAATTTATAGTTCAACAAACACAAAGTATTCCAACAACAAAGCCATTCTGTTTTTTCTCTTTCTTTTTACAGTGTGATTGAATTGTTGAGCTGCTTACTGTTCCACCCGTAAGTTTTTGGCTACCCATAAAGGGACACTTTTTGGTTGCCCTTTTAACTGTGACATCCACTGATTCATTAGTGCCTGTACTAGGTCTGGGCTAGCACATATTAAGTGTTCTGGCAGTGTCATTTTATCCCCCATTATAATTTCACAGGGAGCTACCTCCATAGCTTTATGAGAGGTAGCCCACAAGGCCATTAATGTTAATGGCAACTGAACATTCCCGTCCCTTTTATTCTATCTTTTTAGGTATTTCGTAAGCATTAGCTTTAGGATATTATTATTATTACAACAACTATTTTAGAAGACTGAGGATGGTAAACAACATGCTATTTTTCCTGTATACCTGGTAAAACTACTGTGGTATGCATAATTTCATCAGTAATATGTGTTCCTTGATTTGAGTATTACCCATGGAAGCTCCCATCTGGTAAAGATTTGTTCTAGCAGAAGCTTAGCAGTCACAGCTGCTCTGGTAGATTTCATGGGAATAGCTTTTCCCCATTTAGAAAAATCATTAACAATTACCAAGGCAAATCTATTCCCTCAAGCAGTTTTAGGTAAGGGACCAATGTAATTAATTTGTAACCAGACCCAAGATCCCTTTATTTGTTGATGTTCTAATCTGCTCTTATGTTTTTTAGGGCCTGGATCAATTTGAGCACCCCCACTAAGCAGTCTTTAACACAACAGCTAACATTTTGTTTCGTTTATGGCCACCAACCAATTTGTTGTATCCAGGCCAGTATGTTTTTAACTTCCTGATGCCCGCAAGGGGCACATCATGACACATGTATATAGATTCAGATTGTAGCTGTGTAGGAAAAACCCACAATCACACCCACTCAACATTTTTTCCCAGGGGAATTGTATTACGTTCAGTGGGGTTCCCCTATATTCTGAGTGCTCCCTGCCTAGAACAAGTTTTTGTATAGTAGTACCCTGTTTCTGCAGGGCCACCAAGTCAAAATCCTTCAACTGTGTTTGAACAGTGTGAACGGGGGCCCTGCTGGATTGCAGTTTTCATTTGGAGCCTTTATGGCTGCCCCCCACCCTTTCCTTTTTTTTTTTTTAATTATTTCACTCTACACCCAGGGATGGTTTAGAATGAGCCTTAACCTTTACCATGGCCACTAACATTTCCATCTCCCATTTGCTCACCAGCATTTCATATTATAGTAGAGGGGAGCATGCGAATGTTTTTAATCCCCAGAGAGAAAACCATGATACAGTCAATAAGGCAGCAGCTCAGCTTAATGCATTATATACCCATTGTGAGAGTCAAAAAAACCACAATTACAGGCTGCTCATAAAACGTTCCCAGAACTTTGGCCACCGCAGCCAAACTAAGCAAACTTAATCATTACTGAAGGCTGTATGGAAGACTCCAGGTCTGTGTTTACCAAGGCAAACTTTGCTCTGTGAATGTCCTTTTTTCAGTAAATAGAGCCATTTATGAATATTTTACAGGCTCTCTCTTTGTTTTCTTATTACCATGTTAATATCCTAAGGGGAGAGGTTCCATGCTGTGTGTCTGGCAACAGGCATTCATGAGATTCTTCTGGGGTTAACAAACCATGGGCTAACAGCGAAGGTTTATTATTAGAGCCCTGCAAATCCACAGATATCCGCTTTGTATCTGCAGATATCCGCAACAGTGGATGTAGATTTCCGAGAGCCATTTTTGCAGATTGCGGATGGATGCGGATACACATTCTGTATCTGCGCAGGGCTCTGTTCATTAGTTTTCACCATAAAGCTGAATGGAGTTCACAAGAAGTTATAGAGAAACACCTAATGAAAGACCCGATGCAGAAGATCCCTGGCTTCAGTCTCCCACGAAACTCATGGGCAACCATAATCCGTATCCGCACAAACCATGGCAGATGCCGATACTTGCTGCACAAATGGAAAATTAAAGACTCTCCAGTGTGCGACCGTGAACACTCAGAACAGACCATGGAACATATAACGACTCAATGCCCATTCACAAATACAAAGGAGGCATCACAGCGACACACACTGCTACTCCAGATGCAATTATCTGGTTTAACCATCTGAATGTAAAATTATAGTTGTGGTTCTACAGTTATATCAGCCATACAAAGACGACAAAGCAGAAAAATTCCCTTTTAGATTGGTTTATAACATTAAATATATAACTTAATGTTTAAACATTAGACATTTCTTTACAACACTCACCCGCTTGTAGTAGTTCTTTATCTTTGTTGCCATGCCAACCTGCATCATTAAAGGACCATTTTCCTCACTATACTCAGCAAGGATGAGGTCACCATCCTTACCAGTTAGGTCCTGTGGTGTGCGCATGAAGAACATCTCCCCACCTCCTGAAGCCTGCCGCTCCTGCTCTCTCATCTGTGTGAATGCAAGAAGAGAGTATCAGGGAAACAGCATGTCAAACAGATGTACCATGGCAATGGAGACTTTGGACAGATCTAGATATACAAAGAAATACTGCTTTACCTTGGCTTTCTTCTTGATATGTTTCAGCAGTGGCTGCACAGAATGGGGTCCTGGCTGGGACAAGGTCCCAAAGGAATACTTCTTCAATGGAGGGCGATGAAATTGTCGGAGCTTCATAGGACCCATATGGGTGGGGAAGAATGGCTGGCGAAGTTCCACTGCAGGGATAGAGTGCTGGGACCAAGAGAGAAACAGACACAGAGAACAGACATCAGTACAGAGCCCAGTCTACAACGACCACAGAGAAACTTCCCCACAGTCTTATGGCAGGCACTTGAAATGTTTTATTCTATTAGCTGCAAAAGTGACCAAGGTATTTGGACCCCCTAGAGGCATGTTCTCTCACAGAAATCATGTCCAAGCATGGCTCACTTTCTGTGGTGCAAGAGAGACAATGTTCCCCCAGTTAACAGCTCAAAGAGCATCCAAATGGGGAAAGGGATCTTTATTACTTGAAGAAAGGGAAAGCATTCCTATATCTATAACCAAGAAAGAAGGGCATTTAGAATTGCGTACATTTTCCCCATTGCTTAAGAGATAGGAAACCTAGCTAGGATTTTACAACAGTACCCTTTAACGGGGGGAGATCCCATTGCCTTGGTTTACATGAGCATTGACTCAGATTTACCAATGTTTAACCGATATTTGATAATCTCCTGGTCAAATAAACTTGGCAACAGAAGCACCACCTCAAGTCTCCACAGCACAAGCATCCACAGAGCTCCAGTAAGAGCAGTGCAGACCGAGGGTGATACACTGAACAAGACTGGCATGGTACAATGATGGGAGACTCTACTGCACACATCACAGTTTGACACGACCCATGGATACCGTCCCAGGATTTTGTCTTAAACAAGGAAATAACCTGAACAATGAGGATCTGAGAG
The DNA here is from genome assembly GCF_965140285.1 of Lepidochelys kempii. Classification (NCBI taxonomy): domain Eukaryota; kingdom Metazoa; phylum Chordata; order Testudines; family Cheloniidae; genus Lepidochelys; species Lepidochelys kempii. The sequence goes on along the minus strand of NC_136388.1, from coordinate 103,087,205 downwards.
GAACAGCAGTGTGATAACTTACACACACAGAAGGATAACTATTTTGATGCCAGACAAGATTCAACTAAATCCCAGCAGGAGATTTCTGCATGAAGATAAGGAGATCACTGCCTCCACCCTAAAGTCAGCCCCATTGTCACTACCTGGATGATGTTCCCTCCAAAGGTTCCTCGAAGCCCCTGCTGTTTGGGATAGTAAAACTCATCATTGGAGAGATTCCAGGGATCCTTCACCTCCGGCTGAGACATATTCTGATTTAACACCACATAAAAAAAAAAAAAAAAAAAAAGTCAAAAATCACTCCTCCTAACCCATTCCTATCCCCAAAGCACTGAGACTCTCAGTGACCTGCTGTGGTTCTTCCTTGATGACGCCTGTTTTTCCCAACAGGATCCTACTCTTCTTTAGAGATGATTCTTTCTTGTTCTCCTTGGAGGGAGAGTTCAAAGTCATCTCTTCCTTTTCATCAGGAATTTCTAGTAATGAACACAGAAAAGTCAGAGTGTACTTCAAGTGCTGTTCCTGAAGATTTTCTACATCAGCACAGCTTCTTTCTGACTCGGAAAAGATCTCTACAGCAATTCAAAACCTCTTACCACGTCAACACTTGCCAAAATATCAGAACGATTCCACCGCCTTCCACATTTGCCATCACAAGCCCTACTCCCTGACAGCAAGGAATCAGTGCCCCAGAGCACAAATAAAGGCTCTAGCAAGGCACCTCTAGTAAAAAATCAAGAGCTGTTTTCAAGTTATATTGTTCTAGCGAAGATTCAGGGAGCAAATATGTAATGAAATGGGAGACAGACACAGAGACTCCAGAAAAAAATACAACTCCAGCACGGAGCTTCTGTAGCCTGGAAAGTCTGCTCTCAGTCTGAGTGAGCAGGAGCCTCAAGCTAGGGACACTGAAAAAGGCTGTCATAAGATTCTTCTCCCTTTATTTCCTCACAATATGTTGTCTTCAAGTAAGGTTAGGATGTTGATCATTTGGAAGCCAAGGCATTAGGACATGGATTAATTTCTTTTGCTGTATAATTCAGTTTGGTTCACTTTTCCTTGTCTTCTGGTGCTTTGAACATGGAGTTGGAAACGCATGTGCCAACTTGTTAGTGATTACTTTTGTCTTAGTTTTGTTGGATCATTTGTAAATAGCTTCCAGAATTCTTTAAAAACACAAGAAGGGTAGGAGTGTTGGCCCAACCAGTCAATTCCTGCCACAGGGTAGCAAAGAATGGACAGCCACTCACTGGAGACTCCCATCTACATAAAATATCCCCAAAACACAATTATTACCCCACACTCCTACTTTCACCCCTCCAGAATAGAATGCACTTGTCTTTCCTCTTCAAGACTAGTTTTTGTACTCCTTTAGGCACCGCCTGCCTTTTAAGTACCCCTGCTTTCCAATAAGTGCCCTCATTCCCTGCTCTGCTCTGTCCAACTGGTCTGGAAATATCAGCTCCAAGCAGAGACACAGACAAAGGGCTAACGCCATGATCATACCCAGGATGATGTTTTCATCATTTGGGTCAAGTGTCAGGACTGGAGGATCCAAGAACATTTCCATCGCCTGGTCATCCCAGATGATATTGTCTTCCCAACGGCCATACACTAACTCCTCATTATCGATTGGGAAAATGGAGAACCAAGGTTTATCTTCATCCAGGGCAGCTGCAAAGATAGCAGAATGTGATCTTTGATGGTTAACACTCCACAAAGATTACTATAGCAACTTTTCAATTCAGCACTTTTGTCCCATTTCAGTTCTACCCAATCTTTCCCTCCTTCCAAGGGCTCTTGTTTCCATGCCTCCAAAGCCAAAAAAAATGCATACAGAACCTTATACTGTAGCAGGACAGAGCCTTCGCGTAAGCCTGTACCCCACTACAGTTGGGCAAAAGGTCTCTGAAGAGCTACACGTGGCCCCCATGATAGTTTGCCATTAAAGGGGAAGACCTTCAGATAAGCAAAGTAAAAGATCTCAGAGAGGTCACAAGCCTCTTAGGAGCTCTGATAACTCAAGAAAGTCCATGGTACTTTGCTTTATGGGGGATAAGAAGAGACTCTCTAAGAGGGACAGAGAAGGCCCTTTGAGAGGTTATGTAAGTCAGCAGGACATCCTGCTGACCTGTAAGTAATTGATTATAGAAGGACCCTCCTACCCCTAGTATTGAGCCCAAGTTTATGCAGAAGTCTCTCTCCACATAGCCTACTATTCACAGACTAACGCTTGCTCATTACCTTGCTGCTCAGGAGGCTGTTTCTCTTTGCCCTTTGCGATGCCCAGGACCCCTGCTACACTGGGTTTCTGCACTAGTGGAATGGGTGGATTGAGCAAAGAGCCACTACGGTTCAGCCCTGGAGAGGAAAACAAGAGTAACATTAGGGTTAAACCAGAACTCAAACCCAGATGGAAAACAGTTTCCAGTCCCTGCCTAGGGGTAGGATCCTTGCCTCACAAATCTTGACCCCAAAGAATGTTACATTCCAGCAACATGGCTGCTGCTAGCAGGAGGCTCTGAAATGCTGATGGTAATGAAATGCTGCCTTTCTCCCCCAAGCCCAGCAGGATATATTTCAGTGGAGCAGCACCAGAGTATTCTTCCCAATACTAGATAGGATCTGACTTGGTCAATGCTGTGAACAGCTCAATAAGAGACCTGCTCAGTGCACAACAGAGGTTAAAAAAAGCAAAACTAGATGTTACGTTGCATTGAGAGACACGATACTGAACATATTGTGTCATTATATAAATAAATGATATGTCCTGACCTGTAATAACATGTTCAGTTATGGTTACTCCATCTGAAGAGATATAGCAAAAATTGAAGGGGTCCAAAGATGGGCAAGAAAGATTATACAAACCTGAGAGTTCTGTCTGAGGACAGATTGAATAGATTAGGACTGCCTAGTGAGCAGACAAGAGAGGATATGATAAAGACATATAAGAATTAATGGTGTGGAGTGCTGTTATTTACCCTCTTGCATAAAACAAGAACATTTAAATCTGAAAAGTAAATTGTTTTTCTACTCAATGCATAATAAATCTGTGGAACTCATTGCCACCAGACTAAAACAAAGACCTTCATGTCATTCAAAGGATTCAACATGGATATGAACAATAAAAATACATGCAATTTCTTCAGAAAGAATACAAATTTACAAGGGATATAAACCTTCATGTTTCAAGGCATAAACCAAACATTCATTGCCCAAGATTAAGAAACCTCTCATATAGGCAAATTATTCCATAGCTGTTATTAAGAGCCATTGTCAGAGATAGGATGCTGGACTAGATGGGTCACTTATGGTGCAGTTCAGCAATTCCCATGTCCCTATTAAGGGAACAGAAGGTTTATTCCTAACAGAGTGCACAGTTTGGGGGAAAGAGAAGCTTCTTTCCACTGGGCAAAATTGAGGGCTTTATCTTTTATGGTGGGACCTGAGGCAGCACCCTTAGGCCAGAAATCCCACCCTGGAGTGTGGATTTTACTATATAAAGGGATCTTCGACTTTCCTCCTTTAGTTTAAAAAGGAAAACTGAATTCACATTTCTGCTATGCAAGATCTCAGGAATCCTGGAGGGGAGGCTAGAATCAACAGCAGAATGGGGCAGAAAGGATACTGTCCAGAATATAGTAAAAGTCACTTATTTGACTGATTTTTTAAAAGACAGTATTCCTCTTCTGCAGGTGTTGAACCATCTCCTCCTTAACCTGCCCCCTAATCTGACACTACCTCCACAACTACCCACCTTTCACTTCTAGCATATAGTCAAACAACTGCACACAAATTCCTCTACAACTCAGCTCCAAGAAGCACTTGAAACAGATTCTTTTCCCCGAAGTGTGCTGCCCAGAACTGCACACTGTACTCCAGCTGTGGTATTATCAGTGATGAGTGAAAGAATAACTTCCCGTGTTGTGCTTACAACACACCTGCTAACACAGAATAGAATGATGTTCACTCTTTTTGCAACAGTGTTACACTGTTGACTCACATTTAGTCTGTGATCCACTAAAACCCCCAGATCCTTTTCTGCAGAACTCCTTCCTAGTCATTTTCCATTTTGTATTTGTGCAATTGTTTGTTCCTTCCTAAGTGCAGTACTTTGCATTTGTCCTTATTGAATTTCATCCTATTTATTTCAGACCATTTCTTCAGTTAGTCAAGATCATTTTGAATGCTAATCCTGTCCTCCAAAGGGCGTGCAACCCCTCCCAGCTTGGCATTTTCCACAAATTTTATAAGTGTACTCTCTGTGCCATTATCAATATTATTTATTAAGATACTGAACAGAACTGGACCCAGGACTGATCCCTGCAGGACCCCACTTGATATGTCCTCCCAGCTTGACTGTGAACCACTGATAACCACTCTCTGAGCACAGTTTTTCAACCAGTTGTGCACTCACCTTATGGTAGGTTTGTCTAGGCTATATTTCTCTAGTTTGCTTATGAGAAGGTCATATGAGACAGTATCAAAAGGCTTACTAAAGTCAAGATATATCATATCTACTGCTTCCCCCTAGCCACATGACTCCTTACACTGTCAAAGAACTGCCCTTGCTTCAGGGTCTCAGTCTGGCTATGGTCAGCCAACAGCTCCTCTTGCTCCACTACTCTTCCCAGCGCTGCAGTATCTCCGGTGCTCCTAGGCAGACAGTCCTTCCCCCTTGCCCTCCAGGAAGAGACTGCCCCTTGCTCCGCTGAGCAGCCCTTTATATATGGGCTGCTCCAGCAAGCCTTCTCCTGACTGGCTCTCCCAATAAACCCTTTTCTGATTGGCTGGGTTCTGCGCAGCCTCTCCAAGGTGGGACAGCTGCCCCACCACAGTCCCCTTCCTGCTTCTAATGTATTTGTAAAATGTTTTCTTGTTACCCCTTATGTCCCTACCTAATTTAATCTCATTTTGTGAAAATCTTGGCCTGACTTTGTCTCTACATTCTTGTGTTGTTTTTTATATTCATCTTTTGTAATTTGACCTAGTTTCCGAGTTTTTTTATGATTTTTTTTTTGAGTTCCAGGTTGTTGAAGTTCTCTTGGTTAAGCCAGGGTGGTCTGTTAACATACTTCCTATTTTTCCTACCCGTTGGGATAGTTTGCTCTTATGCCCTTAATAACGTATCTTTAAAAAACTGCTAACTCTCCTGAACGTTTTTCCCTGAGATTTGTTTTCCACGGGATCTTACCTACCAATTTGCTGAAGTCTGCCTTCTTGAAATTCATTGTCTTTATTCTGCTGTCTTCCCTCCAACCATTCCTTAGAATCATGAACTCTAATCATTTCATGACCACTTTCACCCAAGCTGCCTTCCACCATCAAATTCTCTACCAGTTCCTCCTTATTTGTCAGAATCAAATCTAGAACAACCTCTCCCCGATCACTTTCTCCACGTTCTGTAACATAAAGCTGCTCCTGACCCCAAGCACTACCCCTGCATTGCCAGAGTTTTTCCTTGCCCTCTCAGAGCCCTGATCCCGTCTTCCTCCCCCATCTGCACTACCCCCTGCTATCTAATCTGCTTCCCCGCTCCTCAGGGTGTCTGAATAGCAGAGCTGAGGACTCAGGGAGACAAAGTAGCAGCATCCAAAAATGAGAGTAACTGGCATAACCCGACAGTTCCATCAGCTTTTCCTTGGAGACACAGAATAAGTTACAATGAACAAAGAATAATTCTGGATTTACAGTTCAGTTTTAAAAACCAGCTTATGTCTAAGCTTGAGAGAAAAGTTCGATGTTTGTAAAAACTGTGTTCCTTTAGCTAGAGAAGCCCCAAAATATTATTGTCTCAGGAATGTGAGAAAGGTTCCTTTTAAAATGTCACCTCTGATAAAATACACAAAATTCCACTGGCCCCTGAAGAGCAAGCACCCAAGCATTAACTTGCAAAGCAGAGGGATTTTAGTGCTGCCATAAATGGAAATCTGAACAGTCACTAGGGGATCTCAAATACAGCAGCCTTTGGTACTGAATTAGGTAGGTCCAGCCCCCCATTTCAGTTGGAAAGGGGAAGGACAGCAGGACATTTCGCTGGACATGCACTTGGCTTTCAGTGTTCTCTCGTCTAACAGAAGAGGCCAAGCCTGCTTGGGTAGGAGAAGGACAAAAGGCTTTGTCCTCAACTTGGTTTAGCAAAAGCCACTTCTTGATGGAGAAAGAACACAACCCCACATGCTGAAGAAGAGAGAATGGGGTACACATGACATTCTCAATTAGGCTAACTCAGGGTGTGGGCATGAGAAAGTGTAAAGGCAGCTGCCGTGCACCTTGTTGGGCATTGTACGCAGTGGCGTTTCTGGTCATACTGGAGGGCAGCCAGCCTGCCAGGCTCGCACGCTGTGTTTTAGTCCCTTTGTGTTTGACATCCTCCCCATTCCAGATCACATCATCCTCCCACTGTAGCTGTGTCACCATAAGGAAGTGCTCATCAGCCAGTAAGTCGTCCTTCTCAGCCATCACTCCCAAGTTCTGCAGAGGGGAGAACAATAGCATTAGACCCTAGTTAACTTTGATTTTTCCACTTAAACTATAGAAGAAAGATTCCCTACCTTCTCCATTGTGAATCCTCCTCCTTTCCCCCTCCCACTCACATCTCTTCCACTGGATGGTTCCCAGCCTTATTCACCACCCCAGCTCCATTTCCTTCTCTATTGTGCTCCACCACCACCACACACAACCACACCCTCGCAGCCCCCTCCCACTTACACATGCTTTCTCTCACCTTCTCCACAGAATGACCTGAAGTCTCCTGTTCTCTCGCATGCTCTCTTAGTTTGAAACCATAGTCAAATCCACTGCCATCCTCAGGAATCCCCAACATATCATACCAGAGCTGGGCTGGCCCATAACGCCATTCAGATACCTTGGGCTTGGTATCTGTCACTTTGTCTATGTCTCCAGTAGACTGGGAAAACTTGGACTCCACAGGTGCCATCATAGTGATCTGCAGCACAGCAGGAAAAAGAAACCTGTCAGTCATTGCTGTCAGAGCTGGCAACAGGAGCTTTTTCTTTCAAATTCTGTCTCATTCTCAGTGGAGAGGAGCATTTCCAAGAAATCTCAGAGATGCATGTTCAATCTTAATAGCTGCATTAAGAAACGCTGGAACTGGCAGCCCAGCAATACGAGGACTCTCTACTGCTACAATAAAACGGGGAAAGCGTCCCCTGATTCCTTACCATACAAGGGCTCTTAACCCACAGGGGAATGGTCTCTGGAGCCCCTGCTTAATATCCAAGGAGCAGCCTCTGCACAGTGGGAATAGCAGCCTAACCTCCCCTCACCAGCATTGTCTTAGCAGGGTGACTACCTGTGCGGTAAAGAAGCTCCCCATTTGCTAGCTAGGGACCCTCCTAAATCTCAGACTTCCCACCTCATCATCTGAGAGGCACTGCTCCGGAGGAGGAGGAGGAGCAAACTCATATTCCCAGGGAGACTTCTCTTCCATTCCTGCCTCAGTTGCAGCATCACCCTCCTGGATCTGCACTTCTTGCATTAGCTCCCGATGTTTCTTTTTGCGTTTCCTCCGGGCACTACGCCAAACAGATGGAACATTCTTCCCAGGGCCAAAGAGACGGAGAAAACGCAGCACCTGGAACAAGAGGTAAGAGACGGTCATGAGGACAAACCACATGTCCCTGATGACATAGGCACAAGCATTTCATACACCAGAGCAGCAAGGATGAGGAAGCACTCCAAGCCCAAGAGACTTTTCCACCAAGGCCAGGCCAGGGACAAGAAATAACTGGAGAAGTGTAACCACCTAACTTCAATAGTGCCCCCCAATCCCTAGTGCAGTTGGTGGTCTCATTCTCAGACTTGAAACAAATCAGAGACACTTTTCCTCTGTTTGTTAGAACCTTTATTTAATCCTCAAGGATATTTTATTCTGAAATTCACCTGAAAGGTAAACCCTGAGCAGAAAGGGAACAGTCCCCATTTATCCAGCTGGGGCACAACAGAATCTGGACAAAATGTCCTTTAATTCAGCACATTCCATTACCAGAGACATATTGAAAAGTTAGAGAGCATGCAAAGAAAAGCCAGTAAAATTGTTAGCAGGATGGAGGGAACTTTTAATAAGGAAGAAAATAAAAGAGTTAAACATGTAAATCCTTTCTAAATGACAGCTATTATGGAGGCAGAAACACAATAGTCTAGAAATTTCTGGTGTGTGTAAAATCGAGGAGAATGCCGATGTATAATATTACACACAAATAATATTAAAAGAAGGTTAAAAGTTTCAAAGCTGAACACTCAAAAGTTCAGGAGTGATAGAATTAATGTTGTACATTCAACCTTAACTCTGCTCTCTGGTGCATATGCATTACGATACAAGGTGTACAATCACATAGACAAGAATCCTGCCTCATTCAGTGCATAGGATGAATGATCCCAGGGAATGGAGCAGCTGTTCAATTATATTTTATCTTATTATTCAGTGTGTGGTCAGATGAATTAATTTAGATGGAATGTTTACAGACATCATCTTCCTTTCCAAATGCAAACAGATGGACATCGTACCAAAAGGACTGACGGTAAAAAATCCATTACAATCTACATACCACACAGACTATGCTGACAGCTTGTGCCACACGCTCTCAAAGAAACTGCGGAATCACCTGATCAACATCCTCTACAGCAAACAGGAAAAGATTAAGAATGAGCTCTCAAAAATGGATACTCTCATAAAAAAACAACCTTCCACACAAACTTCCTCGTGGCTGGACTCTACTAAAACTAGACAAGCCATTTACAACACACACTTTGCTTCTCTATGAAAGAAAAAGGACACTAAACTTTCTAAACTACTACATGCCACAAGGGGCTACAGCAATGGTTCCCTCAACCCACCCAGCAATATTGTTAACCTACCAACTATACTCTTAGCCCAGCAGAAGCAACTGTCCTATCTCGGGGCCTCTCCTTCTGCCCCTCCACCCCCACGAACATGATACAGTTCTGTGGGGACCTAGAATCCAATTTTCGACATCTCCGACTCAAGGAATATTTCCAACATACCTCTCAACAACATACTAATCCACAGAGACCTCCCTACCAACACTACAAAAAGAAGGATTCTAGGTGGACTCCTCCTGAAGGTCGAGACAGCAGACTGGACTTCTACATAGAGTGCTTCCGCCGACGTGCACGGGCTGAAATTGTGGAAAAGCAGCATCACTTGCCCCACAACCTCAGCCGTGCGGAACACAATGCCATCCACAGCCTCAGAAACAACTCTGACATCATAATCAAAACGGCTGACAAAGGAGGTGCTGTTGTCATCATGAATAGGTCGGAATATGAACAAGAGGCTGCTCGGCCGCTCTCCAACACCACTTTCTACAAGCCATTACCCTCTGATCCCACAGAGTTACCAAAAGAAACTACAGCATTTGCTCAAGAAACTCCCTGAAAAAGCACAAGATCAAATCTGCACAGACACACCCCTGGAACCCCGACCTGGGATATTCTATCTACTACCCAAGATCCATAAACCTGGAAATCCTGGCCGCCCCATCATCTCAGGCATTGGCACCCTGACAGCAGGATTGTCTGGCTATGTAGACTCCTTCCTCAGGCCCTACGCTACCAGCACTCCCAGCTACCTTCGAGACACCACTGACTTCCTGAGGAAACTACAATCCATCAGTGATCTTCCTGATAACACCATCCTGGCCACTATGGATGTAGAAGCCCTCTACACCAACATTCCACACAAAGATGGACTACAAGCCGTCAAGAACACTATCCCCGATAATGTCACGGCTAACCTGGTGGCTGAACTTTGTGATTTTGTCCTTACCCATAACTATTTTACATTTGGGGACAATGTATACCTTCAAATCAGCGGCACTGCTATGGGTACCCGCATGGCCCCACAGTATGCCAACATTTTTATGGCTGACTTAGAATAATGCTTCCTCAGCTCTCATCCCCTAACGTCCCTACTCTACTTGCGCTATATTGATGACATCTTCATCATCTGGACCCATGGAAAAGAAGCCCTTGAGGAATTCCACCATGATTTCAACAATTTCCATCCCACCATCAACCTCAGCCTGGTCCAGTCCACACAAGAGATCCACTTCCTGGACACTACAGTGCTAATAAACAATGGTCACATAAACACCACCCTATACCGGAAACCTACTGACCGCCATTCCTACCTACATGCCTCCAGCTTTCACCCCGACCACACCACAAGATCCATCGTCTACAGCCAAGCTCTGCGATACAACCGCATTTGCTCCAACCCCTCAGACAGAGACAGACACCTACAAGATCTCTATCAAGCATTCTTACAACTACAATACCCACCTGCGGAAGTGAAGAAACAGATTGATAGAGCCAGAAGAGTTCCCAGAAGTCACCTACTACAGGACAGGCCTAACAAGGAAAATAACAGAACGCCACTAGCCGTCACCTTCAGCCCCCAACTAAAACCCCTCCAACGCATTATTAAGGATCTACAACCTATCCTGAAGGATGACCCAACACTCTCACAAATCTTGGGAGACAGGCCAGTCCTTGCCTACACAGACAGCCCCCCAACCTGAACCAAATACTCACCAGCAACCACATACCACACATCAGAACCACTAACCCAGGAACCTATCCTTGCAACAAAGCCCGTTCCCAACTGTGCCCACATATCTATTCAGGGGACACCATCACAGGGCCTAATAACATCAGCCACACTATCAGAGGCTCATTCACCTGCACGTCCACCAATGTGACATATGCCATCATGTGCCAGCAATGCCCCTCTGCCATGTACATTGGTCAAACTGGACAGTCTCTACGTAAAAGAATAAATGGACACAAATCAGATGTCAAGAATTATAACATTCATAAACCAGTCGGAGAACACTTCAATCTCTCTGGTCACGCGATTACAGACATGAAAGTTGCGATATTACAACAAAAAAACTTCAAATCCAGACTCCAGGGAGAAACTGCTGAACTGGAATTCATTTGCAAATTGGATACAATTAACTTAGGCTTGAATAGAGACTGGGAGTGGCTTAGTCATTATGCAAGGTAGCCTATTTCCCCTTGTTTTTTCCTACCCCCTCCCCTCAGACGTTCTTGTTAAACCCTGGATTTGTGCTGGAAATGGCCCAACTTGATTATCATACACATTGTAAGGAGAGTGATCACTTTAGATAAGCTATTATCAGCAGGAGAGTGGGGTGAGGGGAGGTAATTTTTCATGTCGTGTGTATATAAAATATCTTCTATACTTTCCACAGTATGCATCCGATGAAGTGAGCTGTAGCTCACGAAAGCTTATGCTCAAATAAATTGGTTAGTCTCTAAGGTGCCACAAGTACTCCTTTTCTTTTTTTAGATGGAATAAATGGGCTAAAGGTGTTAACAAATAACGTAGTCACTGTCCAACATTAAACAGTGTTAAATAGGGTCCAGGGCCTGATATACAGAGGCCTGCTTAGCACCATGGAAAACACACCATTACATTTTGTTTAACCTTTGATTAATGATACAGAAAAGAAGGACAGTTAACATTTTAAGCAAGGCTTTCATTTTAACAACATCCTTTGCTCCCTTTCCCTTTAGCTGTAGACAGCTTTTAGAAGGAAAGAATCCCGCTTGTTTGGCAGTCTCTTAGATGGGCGCTTTTGGGGAAAGGAGAAGAAATTAGTTGAGATGGGCTGGAGGTGCTGTTGCTGTCGCTAAAGTCCAGTCTTAGAAAGAAAATCCCCCTTGTCTGACCATCTCTCAGCTGGGATCTAAGATGGTAATAACTCTCATCCCCGACAGTATCTGGGATTCAGCTGGTGCTGGTAGGGGTGGTGATGTCATCTGGGTCCCCCTCTCTCTCTCTACTCAGGACACCTCAAGGATTAGGAACCACTGGGGCACGACATCAAACTGGATATCATAGGGATTACAGAAACATGGTGGAATAGCTCTCATGACTGGAACACAGGTATTGTAGCATAGGTGCTGCTTATGTCAGATAGAGATAAGGGAAAAGGTGGTATGGTAGCATCATACATCAATGATGTGGTAAAGTGTAAAGAAATAACAAGTGATCAAGAAGAATGAGGGGGGATTTGATAGCTGCTTTCAACTACCTGAAAGGGGGTTCCAAAGAGGATGGCTCTAGACTGTTCTCAATGGTAGCAGATGACAGAATGAGGAGTAATGGTCTCAAGTTGCAGGGGGGGAGGTTTAGATTGGATATTAGGAAAAACTTTTTCACTAAGAGGGTGGTGAAACACTGGAATGCGTTACCTAGGGAGGTGGTAGAATCTCCTTCCTTAGAGGTTTTTAAGGTCAGGCTTGACAAAGCCCTGGCTGGGATGATTTAACTGGGAATTGGTCCTGCTTCGAGCAGGGGGTTGGACTAGATGACCTTCTGGGGTCCCTTCCAACCCTGATACTCTATGATTCTATGATTGCATGGACAAAATGGAATCGATTTGGGTCAAAATCACTTTGGGGAAGAATTGTAAAAGAGGTTCTACTAGGGAAGTGTGGGGGTCTGCTATAGAACCCCCAGGTTGGACTTGGATAGATACCAGGAACTGTGTCACAATAGGAGACTAACTTCCCAGATACAGACTGGAGAATAAATGCTTCCAATAATGGTAGCTCCCAGTTACTACTTGACATGATAGATGAGTTTTATTTATCAGTCACTGAGCCAACAAGAGGTGATGCAATTTAGACTTGGTTTTGGTAATTGGTGAGATCATAGAATCATAGAATATCAGGGTTGGAAGGGACCCCAGAAGGTCATCTAGTCCAACCCCCTGCTCGAAGCAGGACCAATTCCCAGTTAAATCATCCCAGCCAGGGCTTTGTCAAGCCTGACCTTAAAAACCTCTAAGGAAGGAGATTCTACCACCTCCCTAGGTAACGCATTCCAGTGTTTCACCACCCTCTTAGTGAAAAAGTTTTTCCTAATATCCAATCTAAACCTCCCCCACTGCAACTTGAGACCATTACTCCTCGTTCTGTCATCTGCTAATCATAGAAGAGCCGATCATATTAAAAAAAACTTGTATCAAGGGATCATGAGTTGATACAGTTTAAAATTAATTAAAACCAGGTCATCACCTATGGCTTTTTATTTCAAAATTTGGAAAATTAGGGGAAGGACCTCAAGGAAGTCAACTGGACTGAAGAGCTCAAGGACTTAAATGTGGAGGAGGTCTGGAATTTCTTTAAATGAAGTGTACAAAAACTGCAACTTGCATCCCAAGCAAGGGGAGGAAAAAGCTTTCAGGGAAAGACTCCGGACCCAAATTGATGAATATTTACCTCAAAAAGGTTATTAGGTGTAAGCAGAGAGCCTATAGAGAATGGGAAAAGGGACAGATCAACAAAGAAAGCTACACCTTGAAGGTCAGAACATGCAGAAATAAAGTGAGAATTGCTGAAAATCAAGCTGAATTAGATCTTGCCAAGAAAATTAAAATAAGATGTTTTTAGTTACATAAATAGAGAATAAGCCAGGATGAGGTTGGGTTGCTGTGCAGTGCAGATGGGGAGGGGATTAAAGATAACGTTGGAATGACCCAAACACCAAATGAATACATTGCCTCAGTTTTCAATAAGAATGAAAAAGGCTAATGTAGTGCCCATCTTTAAAAAAGGGAAGGAGGAGGATCCTGGGAACTACAGGCCAGTCAGCGTCACCTCAGTCCCTGGAAAAATCATGGAGCAGGTCCTCAAGGAATCAATTCTGAAGCACTTCGAGGAGAGGAAAGTGATCAGGAACAGTCAGCATGGATTCACCAAGGGCAAGTCATGCCTGACTAATCTAATTGCCTTCTATGACGAGATAACTGGCTCTGCGGATGAAGGGAAAGGACGTGTTGTTCCTTGACTTTAGCAAAGCTTTTGACACTGTCTCCCACAGTATTCTTGCCAGCAAGTTAAAGAAGTATGGGCTGGATGAATGGACTATAGGGTGGAGAGAAAGCTGGCTAGACTGTCAGGCTCAACGGGTAGTGATCAATGGCTCCACGTCTAGTTGGCAGCAGGTATCAAGTGGAGTGCCCCAAGGGTCAGTCCTCTGGCCGGTTTTGTTCAATATCTTCATAAATGATCTGGAGGATGGTGTGGATTGCACCTTCAGCAAGTTTGCAGATGACACTAAACTGGGAGGAGAGGTAGATACGCTGGAAGGTAAGGATAGGATACAGAGGGACCTAGACAAATTAGAGGATTGGGCCAAAAGAAATCTGATGGGGGTCAACAAGGACAAGTGCAATGCACCACTACAGACTAGGGACCGAATGGCTCGGCAGCAGTTCTACAGAAAAGGACTTAGTGGTTACAGTGGACGAGAAGCTGGATCTGAGTCAACAGTGTGCCCTTGTTGCCAAGAAGGCCAATGGCATTTTGGGATGTATAAGTAGGGGCATTGCCAGCAGATCGAGGGACGTGATCGTTCCCCTCTATTCGACATTGGTGAGGCATCATCTGGAGTACTGTGTCCAGTTTTGGGCCCCACACTACAAGAAAGATGCGGAAAAATTGGAAAGAGTCCAGCGCAGGGCAACAAAAATGATTAGGGGACTGGAGCACATGACTTATGAGGAGAGGCTGAGGGAACTGGGATTGTTTAGTCTGCAGAAGAGAAGAATGAGGGGGGATTTGATAGCTGCTTTCAACTACCTGAAAGGGGGTTCCAAAGAGGATGGATCTAGACTGTTCTCAGTGGTAGCAGATGACAGAACAAGGAGTAATGGTCTCAAGTTGCAATGGGGGAGGTTAGGTTGGATATTAGGAAAAACTTTTTCACTAGGAGGGTGGTGAAACACTGGAATGCGTTACCTAGGGAGGTGGTGAAATCTCCTTCCTTAGAAGTTTTTAAGGTCAGGCTTGACAAAGCCCTGGCTGGGATGATTTAATTGGGATCGGTCCTGCTTTGAGCAGGGGGTTGGACTAGATGACCTCCTGAGGTCCCTTCCAACCCTGATATTCTATGATTCTATGAATGATAATACAGAATATGGGAATGAAGACCTATCGAAATGAGTATATAAAAAGGGAATTCACCACATCTAAAATGAAAGAAAGCCTTAAAGAGCTTATTGCACTGAAATCAGGGAGATGAAATAATTTCTCTCCCAGAATACTGAAAGAACGGATACATGAGATTTCTAGTCCAATAGCAAGGATTTTTAATGCATCTATCTATTCGGGGGTGGTACCAAAATGATTAAAGAATAGAATCATAGAACTGGAAGGGACCTCGAGAGGTCATCTAGTCCAATCCCCTGCACTCATGGCAGGACTAATTATCTAGACCACCCCTGACAGGTGTTTGTCTAACCTGCTCTTAAAAGTCTCCCATGATGGAGATTCCACAACCTCCCTAGGCAATTTATTCCAGTGCTTAACCACCCTGACAGTTAGGAAGCTTTTCCTAAGTCCAACCTAAACCTCCCCTGCTGCAATTTAAGCCAATTGATTCTTGTCCTTCTTGAAATCCATTGTCTTTATTGTGCTGTTCTCCCTCCTACCATGCCTCAGAATCATGAACTCTATCATTTCATGATCACTTTCACCCAAGCTGCCTTCCACTTTCAAATTCTCAACCAGTTCATCCCTATTTGTCAAAATCAAATCTAGAACAGCCTCTCCCCTGCAGGTGTCTCCACTTTCTGAAATAAAAATGGTCTCCAATACATTCGGAGAACGTATTTGATAATCTGTGCCCTGCTGTGTTGTTTTCCCAACAGATGTCTGGGTAGCTGAAGTCCCCCATCACCAGCAAGTCCTGTGCTTTGGATGCTTTTGTTACCTGTTTAAAAAAGATCTCATCCACCTATTCTCCCTGGTTAGGTGGTCTGTAGTAGACCCCATCATGACATCACCCTAATAGCTAACGTCAGACCTATATTTAAGAGAGGGGGAGAAACAGGTGATCCAGGCAGTAACAGACCTGTTAGTCTGACCTCAGTAGCATGCAAGGCGTTAGAACAAATTTGGAAGCAAAGAATAATTAAATTCACTGAGGTAAATGGAAAAGAGGATTCAGTGCAACATGGATTTACCAAAGGTAGATCCTATCAGACTAATATTCTTCTTTAAGAAAATAACTGATTTTTTTTTACATAGGGGAAATATAGCAGATCTAATACACTTGGACTTTGGTAAAGCATTTGACATAATATCACATGGGAAAATATTTAACTAGAGAAAATGGGGATTAGTACAAGAATTGTAAGGTGGATAAGAAACTGGCTAAACGGGAGGACACAACAGGTTGTGTTAAGAGGTACACTGTGGAACTAGAGGGAGGTTCCTAATGGAATTCCTCAAGAATCAGTCTCAGGACGAATCTTATTTAATATTTGCATTAATAATGTCACAAAATGTAGGCTAATTAAATTTGCTGACGATACAGAGTGGGAAGATACTGTCAATACACAGGAGGATCGAAATATGTACAGGAACAACTGGATGAATAGTACTAAGTGCACAATCATGCACTTAGGGTCTAATAAGAAGAATTTACACTGTGGGACTCATCAGCTGGAAGCAACAGAAAAGGAGAGAAGCCTGGGTGTTTTGGTCGATCATAGGAGGACTATGAATCACTAATACAATGCAGCTGCACAAAAGGCAAATGCAATCCTAGGACATGTTAGGCTAGACATTTCCAGGGTAGATAAAGTATTAATGCCATTGCACAAGGCATTGGTAAGACCTCATTTGGAATACTGTGTACAATTCTGGCCACTCATGTTCATGAAAAGATTAATTTAAACTGGAACAAATGCCTCAAAGAGCTCATAGTATGGTCAGGACAATGGGGGGGACCTATCATATGACAGGAAGGATAAGTTGCCTGGAGCGTCCCTTCTGGTTCATGTCAAATGTTCCTAAAATCTCATGCTTTGCGGCCTCCGCCAGTTACCTGCAGGGGTCAGGAAGAATCCCCCTCCAACGCAGCGGGGGGGAGGGTTGTCCCCTTCCGCTGAAGCATCAGAGATGGCCACAGCTGGAGGTGAGACATTGGACGCTGTGGGACGGTGCTCTGAGGTAGCACCGAGCATTCTCTCTCTCCTGTGCTTGTGATACAGAGGGCTTGATATATACAGCTCAGACTAGATGATCTTGTGGTCTTTTCTGGCCTTAAATTCTATGACTCTGAAGTCTTTAAGATAGGGTTAAAATTGTAATTTCAATTTTTTTTTTAAGTGAAAAATGTCTGTCATGTACAACTGTAACTACCCTCCACAGATCATCATCATCAGGATTTGAACCAAGAACTTTGAGCACTGTAGCACAGACCTCTACCACTTCAGCTGACAGAGTAATTACAGTCCTAGAACACACAAGGAGCTGACTGAGGAGATATCCGAGCCATTAGCGATGATCCTCTAAAAATCATGGAAAACAGGAGAGATTCCAGAAGACTGGAAAAGGGCAAATGTAGTGCCTATCTCTAAAAAGGGAAATAAGGACAACCCAGGGAATTACAGACCAGTCAGCTTAACTTCTGTACCCAGAAAGATAATGAAGCAAATAATTAAGCAATCACCTAAAAGATAATAAGGTAATAAATAACAGCCAGCATGGATTTGTCAGGAACAAATCCTGTCAAACCAACCTAAAACCTGTCAAAACTAACCTTCTTTGACAGAGTAACAAGCCTTGTGGATGGGGGGGAAGCAGTATATGTAGTATACCTTGACTTTAGTAAAGCTTTGGATACGGTCTTGTATGACCTCATAAACAAACTAGGGAATTACAACCTAGATGGACATACTATAAGGTGGGTACATAACTGGTTGGAAAACTGTTTCCAGTGAGTAGTTATCAGTGGTTCACAGTCAAGCTGGAAGGGTATATCGAATGGGGTCCCACAAGGATCAGTTCTGGATCCGGTTCTGTTCAATATCTTGATCAATCATTCAGATCAGTGGTCACCAACCAGTCGATCGCAATAGTTGATACTAGAGAATCTCCCAGTTGATCGCAATTACCAGCAGCACAGCATAGACTCCCTGCCCACCCCGACCCCAAGCTGCTCCCGGAAGCGGCCAGTGCAGCCCCAGGGGGCAGGGGTCTCCCTCCACACGCTCCCATTGGCCAGGAGAGCTGCACGGGTGGAGCCTACAGAGAGGGGCGGTGCATGGAGCCACATGCCCCCCACACCTCCCCAGGGGCAGGATGGCCCCTTACGAGAGCGGTGTGAGGCTGGGGTAGGCAGGGAACCTGCCTTAGCCTCGTTGCACCCACTGCCGACCGGGAGCCGCCAGAGGTAAGTGCTGCCCGGCAGGAGGCTGCACCCCCATCCCTGAGCCCCGGTCCTGGAGCCAGAACCCTATACCCCCTCATGCACCCCTAACCACACCCTGAGCCCCCTCCCGGAGCCAGCACCCCAAACCCCCTCCTGCTCCCTAACCCTGAGCCCCCTCCCAGAGCCAGGACCCCATACCCCCTTCTGCACCCCAACCCCTGCTCCAGCCCTGACCTCCCTCCCAGAGCCCGCACCCTAAACCCCAACACTCTGCCCCAGCCCGGAGTCCCTTCCTGCACCCAAACTTCCTCCTAGAGCTTACATCCCTCACCCCATCCTGCATCCCAAAGCCCTGCCCCAGGCTCAGCCCAGAGCCCCCTCCCACACTGCGAACCCCTTGGCCCCAGCCCAGAGCCCGCACCCACTCCCGAACCCCAGCCCGATGAAAGTGAGTGAGGGTGAGGGAGGGGGAGAGTGAGCAACGGAGAGGGGGGAGGAGATAGAGTGAGCAGGGCGGGGTGGGGCTTTGGGGAGGGGGAGGGGCCTCGGGGAAGGGGCGTGGTAGATCCTGGGTTACCCTTAGATTCAAAAATGTGATCTTGGGCATAAAAGGGTTGGAGACCACCGATTTAGATAATGGTATAGAGAGTACACTTATAAAGTTTGCAGACAATGCCAAGCTGGGAATGGTTGCAAGTGCTTTGGAGGACAGGATTTACATTCAAAACGATCTGGACAAACTGGAGAAATGGTCTGAAGTAAAATAGGATGAAATTCGATAAGGGCAAATGCAAAGTACTGGACTTAGGAAGGAACAATCAGTTGCACACATACAAAATGGGAAATGACTGCCTAGCAAGGAGTACTGCAGAAAAAGATCTGAGGTTCATAGTGGATCACAAGCTAAATATAAGTCAATAGGATAACACCGTTGCCAAAACACAAACATCATTCTGGTCTGCATTAGCAGGAGTGTTGTAAGCAAGACACGAGCAGTAATTCTTCCGCTCTACTCCATGCGGATTAGGCCTCAGCTGGAGTATTGTGCCCACTTCTGGGCACCGCATTTCAGGAAAGACGTGTACAAATGACCCATGAGTAGGGCCCTACCAATTTCACAGCCATTAAAAACACATCACAGACCGTGAAATAAGCCCTTCCCCATGAAATCCGATCTCCCCCTACTGCTAGGAATGCTCCAGCCAGGGGGCTCCTAGCTCTGGCTGGGCTGGGGAGGGACAGGACTTGTCCATCCCCTGCACAGCCACGCTCAGGAGGAGCTCAGACCCACCTCCACCTCTGGGAACCTCCTGCGGCTGCAGAAAGCTCCTCATTGCTGCCTTCAGAGTCCAGCTCTGAAGGCAGCACAGAAGTGTGGGTGGCAATCCTGTGACCCCCCCCATGACAGGTTTGCAACCCCTCCACAATCCCCTTTTGGGTCGGGACACCTAGAGTTACAACACTGTGAAATTTCAGATTTAAACATCTGAAAACATGAAATTTACCAATTTTCAAATCCTATGACAGTGAAATTTACCATAATGTACTGTGAATTTGGTAAGGCCCTACCTATGAGGGAAGATTGAAAACACTGGGTTTGTTTAGTCTGGAAAAGAGAAGACAGAGGGGACATGATAACAGTTTTCAAGTACATAGTAGGTTACTACAAGAAGGAGACAGAAAAACTGTTCTTCTTAACCTCTGAGGATAGGACAAGAAGCAATGGGCTTAAATTGCAGCAAGGGTGATTTAAGTTGGACATTAGGAAAAACTTACTGTCAGGGTGGTTAAGCATTGGGATAAATTGCCCGGGGAGGCTGTGGAATCTCCATCATTATAGATTTTTAAGAGCAGGGTAGACAAACGCCTGTCAGAGATGGTCTAGACAATACTTAGTCCTGTCTTGAGTGCAGGGGACTGAACTAGATGACCTCTCGAGGTCCATTCCAGTCTACAATTCTATTGTTAGTTGACAGCAGCAGTAAGTTGCTATCTTCTGTAAACCAGACAAGACTAGTGGCAGACAACCCTTGAACAATGGGTTACATATGGAGAAATAGCAACAGACTACATACCTAAACATACATTTAGCAGGTTCTTTCTGAGAGGCAATGTGGCTAACTGGTTATGACCTGAGCCTGCCATATCTGAGACATGAGTTCTATTTCTAGCCCGGACAGACATTTCAGTTACTCCTTCAGTAAAATATGAGTGCTTGCTTGCCTCCCAGGGTAAGGATGTGAGGCCTTGCTCAGTAATATGGCTTGTGAAATGCACAGAATTACCACCACCATTATTATTAATCATGTTTATTATGGTAGTGCCTAGGGCCCAACCAAGAACAGGGCTTCATTAAGCTAGGTCCTGTACAAACATAATAGTAGACGATCTCTGCCCTGAAGAGCTTACAATCTAAACAGACTAGTCAACAGAAGAGTTGAGGTTCATAGTGTTTTGGCTTCCAGGCCAGTGCACCTTCCCCAGGCCGCATATGGTATTTTGATGAAGCCATACAGCAGAGCCCTACAGCAGAACTGGGATCCCAAAGGTCCTACAGGACATAGATTCATAGTTAAGGTCAAAAGGGACCATTATCATCATCTAGTCTGACCTCCTGCACAATGCAGGCCACAGAATCTCACCCACCCACTCCTGCAATAAACCTCTTACCTATGTCTGAGCTATTTAAGTCCTCAAATCATGGTTTAAAGACTTCAAGGTGCAGAGAATCCTCCAGCAAGTGACCTGTGCCCCATGCTACAGAGGAACGCAAAAAAAACCCCAAGGCCTCTTCCAATCTGCCCTGGAGGAAAATTCCTTCCCGACCCCAAATATGGCGATCAGCTGAACCCTGAGCACGTGGACAAGATTCACCAGCCAGATACCAGGAAAGACTTCTCTGTAGTAACTCAGACATGTTGCCATAATAGCAGGAGCAGGTAAAACGTACTTTGTTGGGGGTGGGATTGGGGGCAGGGGGGAAGACAGACAGACTGTGGTAATTAGTTGGAAAACACTTTAAAAATTGTAAAACTTAAATTTAAGTGAGGGATAAAAAGAGATTTCATGTCTAACAGACAAAGTATTTTTACACAGTTTAAATAAGATTTGTTCTATTCTTTTAGTAGTAAAAATTGTGTCTGAATTCTGTTTATATACATAAAAAATATATTAACCAACTGTGGGTTGGTTGGTTTTTTTAGTAGCACAGTGGAATATTTTTATTTCCCCCTGTCATAAATATAAAGGGAAGGGCAAACACCTTTAAAATCCTTCCTGGCCAGAGGAAAAACCCTTTCACCTGTAAAGGGTTAAGAAGCTAGGATAACCTCGCTGGCACCTGACCAAAATGACCAGTGAGGAGACAAGATACTTTCAAAGCTGGAGGGGGTAGGGGAAACAAAGGTTCTCTCTATCTATGTGATGCTTTTGCCAGGAACAGAAAAGGAAAGTAATCTACCTAGATATGCGTTAGATTCTGTCTTGTTTAAATGGCTGATAAAATAAGTTGTGCTGAATGGAATGGATATTCCTGTTTTTGTGTCTTTTTGTAACTTAAGGTTTTGCCTAGAGGGATTCTCTATGTTTTGAATCTGATTACCCTGTAAGGTATTTACCATCCTGATTTTACAGAGATGATTCTTTTACTTTTTCTTCAATTAAAATTCTTTTTAAGAACCTGATCGCTTTTTCATTGTTCTTAAGATCCAAGGGTTTGGGTCTGTGTTCACCTATGCAAATTGGTGAGGGTTTTTATCAAGCCTTCCCCAGGAAAGGGGGTGTAGGGTTTGGGAGGATTTTGGGGGGAAAGACGTTTCCAAGCGGGCTCTTTCCCTGTTATATATTTGTTAGACGCTTGGTGGTGGCAGCAATAAAGTCCAAGGGCAAAAGATAAAATAGTTTGTACCTTGGGGAAGTTTTAACCTAAGCTGGTAAAAATAAGCTTAGGGGGGTTTTCATGCAGGTCCCCACATCTGTACCCTAGAGTTCAGAGTGGGGAAGGAATCTTGACACGCCCCCTACTGTTCTTGTCAACTGCTGGAAATGGCCCACCTTGATTATCACTACAAAAGGTTCCCCCGGCTCTCCTGCTGGTAATAGCTCACCTTTCCTGATCACTCTTGCCACAGTCTGTATGGTAATACCCATTGTTGCATGTTCTCTGTGTATATAAATCTCCCCACTGTA
Source organism: Lepidochelys kempii (assembly GCF_965140285.1). NCBI lineage: Eukaryota > Metazoa > Chordata > Testudines > Cheloniidae > Lepidochelys > Lepidochelys kempii. The sequence goes on along the minus strand of NC_136388.1, from coordinate 103,064,776 downwards.
TTTTCCACTGTATGCATCCGATGAAGTGAGCTGTAGCTCACGAAAGCTTATGCTCAAATAAATTTGTTAGTCTCTAAGGTGCCACAAGTACTCCTGTTCTTTTTATGGTGGAATTTGTCTTTCTTGAGAGATCTAAGGTGGAAACAGGATAAAAATGCAAGAAAGATTGCAGGAGTAGGACTTGCATGCAAGACAGGAGCAGTATTAAAAAAATAGTCCTGCACAGGGCTCTACCATACAGCATTTGAAATAAGCCTCTAACAAATTCTACTGTACACATGCAAATAATCATTTTCTGTGATTTATAACTAATCTAGATGGATTTTCACAAGGACCAAAAAACAAAAAAAACACATTTAACCTCAGGGTCTATAAAGAGGGGAAGGCTCCAGGCAAGGATGGTCTGACAGCAGAAGTGCTTAAGGCGGGTGGTCAGGAACTTTGGAAAGCTCTCACCCAAAGGTTCAGCCACTACCTGGAAATCCAGAAGATACCATCCACTTGGAAAGAGTACAATACCATCTTGCTGCATAAGAAAGGCAATCAAGAAAATCTAAAGAACTATCACCAGATCTGCCTGCTTTCGCATATCTATAAGTTGTTCACTAAAATAATAAATCGACTGTCGCGAAACCTGGATGAACAGCAACCTAGAGAGCAGGCTGGCTTTCGAAGGAATTACAGCATGATAGACCACATCTTCACTCTAAACCAACTACTAGAGCGTTCAAGGGAATACAAGTTCCCTTTGTGTATTGCCTTCGTGGACTACGAGAAGGCGTTCAACAGCATAGAAACTAACACTGTTCTTGAAGCACTTTCAGAACAGGGCATGAGCGCAAAATATATCACATTACTAAAGGAAGCAAACTCTAGCTGCAGCACGCACATATCGCTCTTCGATACTCCCCTCCGAATCCCCATCGAGAAAGGTGTGAAACAAGGAGATACAGTTTCACCAAAACTATTCACAGCCTGTCTTGAATTGTTTTGTCGATAAGCAGACTTGAAAGGCGGGATTAATATCAACAGCGAGCGGCTAAACCATCTCAGGTTCGCAGATGACATAGTGCTGATAGCTGAAAACACAGCCCAGCTTGAGAGAATGCTTAAAGAACTGAAGCCGAAAAGTAGTCAAGTCAGATTAAAAATGAACTGGTTGAAAACAAAATACATGAGATCAGATATTCTGCCAAGAACCCAAATAACTCGTGGAGGAGAGCAGATCCAAAAGGTTGATAAATACGTTTATTTGGGTAAGGAAGTCAACATGCGCCACAATCAGAAAGGCAAACTGTCACACAGAAAAAAAGCTGGATGGTGCTATTCAATGACATCAAGGACATCCTCCAAGGAAAGATCAGCAAAACAACTCATGCGAATCTTTTTAACTCGACCGTGCTTCCAGCAATGTTATATGGCAGCGAAACATGGTCACTGACAAAGACTGAAGAACTTCAACTGTCTGTCACACAGAGGGCAATGGAACGAATATTTTTGGGCATTTCGCTCCGTGATCACAACCCCAATGAAATAATTAGGCAGCAGTCTGGAGTGCGAGACGTTGTTGAAAGCAGGCTCAGCAAAATGCAGTGGACGGGACAACTCAGCGACAACAGATGGACTGCAGCTATATCCAAGTGGTATCCGCGAGAACAGAAACGGCCAGCAGTCAGCCTCCAAAAGAGATGGGATGACTTCCTAACAAGGAGATATGGACAAGCATGGCGAAGGATGGCCAGAGCGAGAGAAGATTGGAAGACGTGTTGTGATTGGCTCAGTCTCAACTGATGAAGGACCGACAGTCTACGCTACATCTACACTATTCCCCTGCCAAATTTCAAGATCCTGCTACAAACCCCTAAGGTGCTAGTGCTCTTCAAAAAATGGTTGAAAAACTTGGTTAACAGTAGAGGAATAATACACCTGCCAATCTTGTTCTCCAAAATAGCTACATCATTTTTATTAACACTCTCCAGAAAAATTCAACTTGTGGCAGAGACCAAGAATGGAAAGTTTCAACATGAACTGTAGATGTTTGGCAAAGTTTTAAACTGGAAACAGGGGTAGTAAAAGGAAGAGTTAGGCAACTTTAATAACTGTTGTCATTAACAGCTCCACCTATAATAAAGGGGATTTAAGTAGGAGTAACTGGGACAAGATTAAGAAAAAAAATTAGCATTTAATTTGAGGAAAATCTTCCTGACAGTGAGATATATGAGGCTGGAAAACACAGTCTCCTGACAACAGTGGTGGAATCCCAGTTTCTTGCCACATTTAAAAATTGATTAAACAGTTATTATTTGTATTGTGTTAGCACCTACACAGGTCAGGGCCTCACTGTGCTAAGGACCATAGAAACACACAAAGACAGTCCCTGCTCCAAGGCACTTACAAGATATTAGCAAATTTACAATAGGGCTCAACTCTACAGCTCCTCCTGGGAGAGGACTTAAGTGTTTCATCCAGTTTTTTTATGACTATTATTAGTAAACATTTACACTGGAAAAGCATCCAGCAGCCCCACTCAGGATCAAGACTTCCTTGTGCTGGGCGCTATACAAAGACATGCTCCCTTGCCTTTAGGAATTTACAATCTAATAAGATGTGGACTATAAACAGTTTGCTACTTAAAATCACCCTCATCTTCATCTCATCCTAGCCGTTACTATCAGCTGATTTCTTATAGGAGTCACAGACACATTGGGTTTTGAGGAGGGATTTAAAAATGAATCAGTTCAGGGAGAAAGTTCCCTGAGTTAGGGAACAAGGAGCAGAGACATTTGTGAGAAAAGGTGACAAACAAGTGGATGAGGCTGTGACTAACTTCAGTGATTCACCTGTAATCTGGAGAAGGGTACTCTCTCCCCATTCATAAAGTGCTTTGGGATCTGTGCACCAAAGCTCTATAGAAGGGTAAAATATATACGTCAGAACCTAATTTACATGAAAAACTCTTTCTAAGAGACACCTCCTGAGAGTAGGAGAAGCACTATCCAGCTTCCCATGGAAAGCAGTCACTGATGGCAGCCAGTAAACAGACACAGAGAAATCAGAGATGGAGATGACAATCACCTAGCCCCTCTCACTCTACCAAGCACACATTTACTAGGATGGCTTTTTTTCCAGTCTTAAGTGTCCCAAGTGACGGAGTTTCCATCATTTTCCCTTGGACACTGTCCCCAACACATACAATACCTTGCCAGGCCGGAATTCCGGGAACAGCTCGGTAACACTCGGCAGCTGTTTGGTGGCATCTCGCTGCATTATTCCTGCAAGAGGCAGTGTCAGTTTCCCTTCCTTGGATTCTGCCTGCCTTGCATCTTGGGGTCCCATCTCTGACTCAGAATCAGAAGAACTGCTGAAATCCGCCTTCTCAGAGGTAGCAGAGGACGGAGCAATGATGGAGGGCAGAATGATACCATCTCCATCTTCAGATACTACAATAGAACAAGTATCTTATGAACAAGTTTCCTTTCTTGGTCCCCAGCACTACCCCTTTACTCCACAAGCATTGTTTCCTGATCTTAAAATATGCTGAATCTAAGGGCTTGGCTGCACTTGCAAGTTAGAGCGCATTAAAGCGGCCCCAGGCACCCTCATTCCCCACCCGTCCACACTGGCAAGGCACTTAGAGTGCCTGGACTCTGCAGCTGGAGTGCTCCTGATAATCCTCCTCCACAAGAAGCATAAAGCTTGCTGCGCCCCGGCTGAAACACCTGGGCATCAGTGTGACCGAGGTGTTGAATTACTGCACTGTGATCGGCCTCCGGAAACGTCCCATAATTCCCTGAAGTCAAGTGACCACTCTTGTCTCTGTTTTGAACTCGGCTGTAGGAATGCAGATATCCCCTTTCAAAGCTCCGTTTCTGACATCCGGCTGCTTATCTGCTCTGGGACAAACCAACCATTACTGTGGAATGCTGTGTGTGAGAGAGAGAGTGGAGGGGGGGAAGGGGGGGTCTGCTGCTGTCTGAACTTACAAGACAGTATGCTGACACACACTCAGCACCCCAAAACCCACTCTCTCCCCCCCCACATACACACAACACACTCCCTGTCACTCTCCACACGTTTCCCCCCCCATTTGAAAAGCATGTTGCAGCCACTTGAACGCTGGGATAGCTACCGCAATGCACTGCTCTTTGTGGCGTTGCAAGAGCTGCTTATGTGGCCACGCCAGTGCACTTGAATCTGACAGTGTAAACACACAGCAGCATTTTCCCTGCTGCGGTCTCCGAAGGCTGGTTTAACTCCCAGAGCTCTATATCTGCAAGTGTAGCCATGCCCTAAGCCTCCATGTTTTATAGTTATTGATTCCTGTTCCAGTTTAGCCTTTCAGTGCATCCCTAGATCACCTCTGCAACTCACAGTCCCCGCTGAGAGAAGGCAAAACAGAGAAGCAGGTGAACGTCACAGGTTGGTTTGATTATGAATCTTAACATTACTGTTGAAAGTGTTAACATCTTTTACTCTATATTTTATATAAAAGCCAGTTACTCCTAAGCAGCGCTACTTCTTTGCATAATTGGCCTTCAGATCCAGTCTGCAGGATGGATCTTTGACAAGATCCCAAACATGCTACAGTATAAAGCCACTGCACAGAAATGCTTGAATCCTTGATTTGTCACATCCTGTCATCCCAAAACTCCTAGATTCTTCCCACAAGTTTCAGACAGAAAATGAGAGTCCTTACTCACCAGGGGCTGTTGCATCTTTTTCATCGTCTCTCTTTACTGGAGGTGGAGGTGGCGGCGGCATCAGCTTAGAATCAATATCTTCGCAGTCGGCATCATAATCATCCTCATCTTCATCTAACCAGTCAAAAGGAGACAATCACCTTCAGAACATGTGACCATACTGGATCAGACCAATGGTCCATTCAGCCCAGTATCGTGTCTCTGGCAGTGGCCAGTGCCAGATGCTTCAGAGGGAATGAACGGAACACGGCAATCATCAAGTAATCCATTCCCAGTCATCCAGTCCCAGCTCTGGCACTTGGCGTTTAGGGACATCCGGTACCTGAGGTTGCATCCCTTACCATTTTGGCTAACAGTCATTGATGGATCTATCCTCCATTAACTTATTTATCTTTATTAAAAAAAATAATAAAAATTTAAAAAATCCACTTTCAAGGATACCCAGACACTCCTACCCCAATACCACAACTAGGGTATCTCACCTCCACCCCAAACCACAGAAAGGACCCTGTCTCAGCATTAACTTATTACAAATACCTTTCCAGTTTCTCAAATAGATCACCCAAAGCTGCCCCAACGGTGGTTTCCCTGCACTCAACGGCTTACAAAATCAGGGCTTAAAATGTGGATGAGTAGGGGAGCATGAAAACTGATGAGAGAAACATGAAAATTCAGAACAGAAACCCTAGATTACTGCAACATTCCTAATTTCCTGCTCCTGACTGACAGGAGAGGAGGTGGAAAGTTCCTTTAGGAGACAGGCAGCAGATTCATCAATTGCACTAGCAATAACACAGGGGAAAAAAAACTGCAGATGTTTACAATTCTGTATCCTACAGACAGAGATCTCCTATATTAGTCCTCATTGGAGGAGCATAAAGGCCAGCCTCACCCCTCCTTATAACCTGTGAAAGTCGTGGTAGAACTTGGATGAAGATGCCTCCTCATGAGCAGCTGCCATTAAACAGAATGCTAGGGAAGGGAGATGGGGAGAAACAGAGGAGGGGTGTCATTGGTTTGGGTAATCCTCCAAGGGAATGGGCCTTAGCCCCCTCCTGTGACTAACTGATTTCCCCCCAGGAGATAGGTCTGAGACCAGGAATCATGTAACAGCCTGTGGCCTACCCTGTCCTTAGATCAAAGACCAACCAACAACGCACTTTACAGGAACACCTGTGAGAAGGAGGTAGGATATTGCAGAAGACCCTGGGTCAGGGAAAACAATCTGGTTTATCTATAGAAATTATGATGAGCTGTTTTGCTTCAGAAAAATAAACCCAGCCCCTAAAGAAAGGGACTGAAATTTCACCACCCTCATGTACGTTATTTGATGTGTAGGCCATTTATTTGCCCCACTGGCTTACATGAGGTTCGTGAAGCAGGCAAAGAACATGGCAGGAAAACGATGATTACAGAAGGATCACTCTCAACAACAGCAGCAAAAGCCAATCCTCCCCACAGAGACGTACCATTAACTGTTAATCATTTTGTCTATGTGTACTCCTACCACCGCCAATTACCTGGTCTTCGAATTGGCTGAAGGGTGCCCATTGCCTGCCTGTATCTGCGACTCTCATCTTCAGCCACCTCATTAATATCTGAGTAATCAACAGCATCCTCTGTGCTCTTAACCCAGCCTGAGGAGGAGGAAAGACTTGTCATACAACAAAATCATATCCCAACATGTACTCACCACATCTTACCTCATCCCATCTTAGTCTATCCTGACTTCTCCATCCGCCTACCCCCTCCTTCCTGCTGTAACTTCTTTCCACCCCCTTCTATACTCTATTTTACTGGAGGAGCAAATACAACCCCTGTATTAAGGTTACCTAATGTTTTCTATTCTAAAAAGGTCTGGTCTTTCTTCCCTTCCCCTGCCCCCAAGAGCTCCAACACCTTCATGGTTTGCAGCAAGACTTTGAAATCTGGAAGGTGGATCATTGGGGTCAGGGAAGTGCCAGTCTCATGGAAATCTGTTCAGATTTGGCAAAGTTACAAGCTGCTGAGACAGGCCCTTTGACCCAGAGGTAAGTACACCACCTGGGAACCAGACCATGAGTCCTAATTGAATGTCTTCTACTGATGAACGTTCGTAATTCTGTACTTTCACAACTGTATCAAGCAAAGCACCATATCCCATTGGGGGGTTACAGAAGCTATTACTATTGCAAAAACAAATCCTATTAACTGCCACACTGCCTCTCAGAAATAACTTATCATATCTTTGTCCTCTGCTACGCTGTCTGTAAAATAAGTCTACTCATTTATAAATAACTCACTGTTTCATTGTGTTACGTACACTCCTATGAACAGCCTTCTACTGCTGGCAGCTAATGTAATTAAACTGCAGTCAAGGAGTCTATGCTGCAGTCTGAGTGATGATTCACACCCGGCTGATAATGCATGATGGAGTGTTGCTATAGTTGCAAATAATTTGTTTTCAAATCTTTTCCAAAAATAAATTAATTAAATTAAATTAAGAACTCTTAAAAGAATGTTAGTGAGGTTGCAAAAGTCAAGCTCGTGAAAGTTAAGAAATGCCAGAACTAAGGCTGCTCTCAAAACCTTGATGTTGCCCCCTTTTGTATATGCACGATACAGTCTTTAATTACACGATCACTTTTTCCACACAATTCCCGACTCATTTAGCATGGAGGGTGCTCGGGGCACGAACGAGGGCTGTGTAGTGAATGATGCTGTGTCAGTAGGACACCAGCTTCACTTGCTCTTGAAGTTGAAAGGGGTATAGAGAATAAGGCAGATGACTAGGAAGAGAAAGGACAATCTCCACCCAAAATTGGGTCTGTTACCATTTGTGAGATACTAACCACTACAGTAATGAGCAGTACAGAAGAGCCAATAGTGAATTTCATAATTCTATATTCAGTGCAGCATTTGGATAGTGTGCAATAAATAAGCGCCAGAGCCACGTATTGAATGATAGAAAGCAATACTGAACAACTGCCTCATTCACTGAGCTATGTTCCATCCTGGGGGAAAAGTGGAACATGTACAGAAAAGAAAAACAAATTATCTGATCACGTCATTAAAAATCACCACAATGCTCATGTACAAGAGACAGACTTAAGACTGAACAGGCATCCTTAATTCTGGCATTTCAACTTTCAAACACTTTACTTTGCAACCTTCATATTCTTTTAACATAAGTTTTTTGTATTAAACAAAATTAAATCCCACAAACAGTGAGCGGGGAACTTTACAGATAGGTATAAAGGCAGGGATCCCTGGCCCTATGAGCAGACAATCTATAGACAACATGTATAAAGGCAATGGAAAGCAATTGGGCAGTGAGATTTACCCAAGTTTACAAAGCTAGGGCAATACCTTAACCCTGAACAACAGCAAATTGTCTAATGATAAGATGAGGTTTGTACAAAGATATTGGCAGGGTAGACTCTGGCCCTTATGTTGGAATTATTTCTTTTCTTATTAAAGTTACTGCTGCACTGAGCATCACTCAGTGAGAAAAAGACATTTCAAGTATTCTCAGAACCAGTGCTATTTCTGTCCTTTATTTATTTGTATTACAGTAGACTGCAGTACACAATGTTGTTTAGCTACACTGGTCCCAGGATACTAGAGAGACAAGGTGGATGAGGCAACATTTTATTGGACCAATTTCTAGAGAGAGACAAGCTTTCAAGCTTACACAAAGCTCTTCAGGTCTGGGGAACTAACTCAGGTACATCTACACTACAGCACTTAGCTCTAGCACTTATGGTGGAGACACTCTAAGTCAGTGGTTCTCAACTGATTACGAACTATGGGCCCCAACCCTTGCTGCACAGGGAGGCTGGCTGCCAGCCAGCCCGACTCGGACTGCAGAGCTTGTGGGGCCAAGTGGCTTCCCCGACCGCCGCCACACTGGGCGGGCCAGCAGTCCGGACCCCGACCCCTCCAGGGCAGCCCAGACCCCAAACCCGTCGCACCAGGGCAGCCCAGACACTCCCATGCTGGGCAGCTGGGAACCTGGAACCCCAGGCACACAGACAGACTTTAGAACATAGCTAAGCTGGGCCACAGCTCTGTGCTAATTGGGCCACATGCGACCGCGGGCTGAGAATCGCTGCTCTAAGCTGATGGGAGAGAGATCTCCCATCGGCTTAATAATGCTTGCCTCCGCAAGAGGCAGTAGCTATGGGCTAGTCTACACTGGCAACGTTAAAGCGCTACCACAACAGCGTTTTAACACGGCTTGTGCAGTCGCGGCACAGCGTTGGGAGAGAGCTCTCCCCAAGCTCTAAAAAAACCCACTTCCATGAGAGACGTAGCTCCCAGTGCTGGTGTACTGTTCACACTGGCGCTTTACAGCGCTGAAACTTGCAGAGCTCAGGGGCTTGTTTTTTCACATCCCTGAGTGAGAAAGTTGAAGCGCTGTAAAGTACCAGTGTAGACAAGCCCTAAGTCAGTGGGAGAAGCTCTCCCACTGACATAGCACTGTCTACACTGGTGCTTAGGTCGGTATAATTTACATTGCTCAGGGGTGTGGATTATTCACATCTCTGAGCGACGTAAGTTATACCAAAGTAACCTGTAGTGTAGACAAGGTTTCAGTGCCATTGCTAAACACAAGGTCTGAACAGACTGTTTAGCTTAAGTAGTTAACACACATTTCAAGGTACCACTCAAGGTGAAGCGGCCCATTAATACCCTTCCAGTCGTAGGAAGGAAAGGGTGGATAGCAGCTATGGGGATTGTTAGTGGGTTACAGACTGTTGTAATAAGCCATAAATCCAGTATCTGTATTCAATCCATGATTTTTAGTGTCTAGTAGAGTAATGCATTTAAGTGCCCTGATTCATCTTTTGAAAGTGTTGTGCAGGTTTCCTTTGAGGAAGAGGACCAACACATCAGATATAGACTAATCTGTGAAAATCAGTAACCCACTCCCATGGGCATAGTAGTGTCTTCACTAAAATGCTACAGCAGCTGTAGCACTGTATGTGAAGACAAGCCCTGACTCCCCTGAGTTAGTTTCCCAGACCTGGAGAAGAGTTCTGTGTAAACTCGAAAGCTTTTCTCTCTCACCAACAGAAGCTGTTGCAATAAAATAAGTTACCTCACCCACCTTGTCTCTCCAGAACATTACAGTGGCACCTAGAAACTTCAATTGAGGATCACAGCCCTATTGCGCTATACGATGTGCAAAACAAGTAATGAAGACAATAGATCAATGGATCAATAGGTTTTACAATTTAAATAAGTCCAAGATGCAACGGTGAAGTGGAGACACACAACTGAGTAGGAAGACAAGGTCATAATAAATTGGAATATTAAGTAGTATATATTTGTTAAATAGATGCCTCCATGCTGGTTTGGTTGTTTTAAAGACTGAACAAGAGACCATAATGATTCACTAAACATGCAAATATACAATAGTGCACCACAGTTACCTTCTCAAGTACAATTGTTAGGCTTAGGTATTAATACATTAGTGATGCAACTAGGACAGTTCATGCCTCATAGTTACTGCCTCCGCCTTCCTGCGGATTGGCAGATATCAAAATGCGGCTAGAGCGTCAACAATGAAATTACGCGTTCCGTTTCAGTAAGAAGAGCTAGAAATGCACCGTTACTCTTTAAAGAGAGGTTTCAGAGGAGCAGCCGTGTTCGGCTGTATTTGCAAAGAGAACAGGAGGACTTGTGGCACCTCAGAGGCTAACCCATTCCTTTGAGCAGAAGCTTTCGTGAGCTACGGCGCACTTCGGCTTCATGCTCAAATGAACGCGCTAGTCTCTAGGGTGCCACAAGTCCTCCTGCTCTCGCTAAGAAAACCCTTCGATGCGATAACATTCGACTGGGCTGCGGTAGCTACAACCGATCCAGCCCAGACCTGAACGGGTGTTCGGGCCTCACCCTCCTCATCCAGCTGGGCTCCGTCAGTCTCCGCAGCGTCCTCCTCGCTGGCCGTGATCTCGGTGATCAGGTTGCCCAGGCCCAAGGCGCCCAAACCGGCTAAATGCTTCTTGGATTCCTGGAAGAGCGGAAGACAGGACCGGCCGTTAGCGGCCCCGCGCCGCGAGGGGTGGCGCCCGGGGAGCACCAGGGCTACGTTCCCGCCGCGGCGAGAGGGGCCCGGGCGCGGCCAGCCGGGGCGCCTGCGGGCAGGCGGAGCCCAGCGGCCCCAGGGCCCCGCGCCTCACCTTGTCCAAGACGCTCTCCCCCTCCAGCTGCCCCGCCTCGTTGATGTTCCCGAAGAGGAAGCCGGCCAGGGAGAAGGGCCCGGCGCGGCCCCCCTCCGCCTCCTCCTCGCTCTCCGAGTCCGACATCTCTCCCGCCTCGGCCCGAGACGCGACCCGGAAGCAGAAGCGGGGCGCGAGCGCCGCCGGGTCACGCCTGCGGAGAGCACCATAGAGAGCGCGCGGCGAGAGCGTCCGCTCGGAGGGGCGGGGCCGGCGCTGCCGGGGCGACAGACTCGGCCCAGCCCGCCGCCGGCTGCCGGGGGAGACGACGGCAAGGATCGGCGCTCGGCGAGCGGCCCGCCGGCGGTCGCTTGAGCGGGTCTAGTAAAGACCCCCAGGTCGACAGCGGCTCGCTCGCCAGTCCCCCTGCCCTGCCCGCAACGAGAGGAGTGTCTCCCGTCGGCCCCCGCCGTGTGGACCCGGGTAGCTGGCGTGACCACGGCAGTGTAGACATAGGCTCAGCCCCAGCTGGGGCCAGCTGCGGGGCGCCTCAGTGCCCGGCCGGACCCGTCGGGCCGGGTGGTGTCAGCGAGCGGGGCTCTCGGGCCCGCTCACGCGAGCACCCCCAGTACAGACTTCCGAAAAACAACGGTCTCTAGGTGCTCCCACCGGCCCGCCAGCCGCTGGTTGCAGCTACAGCTGGTCGGGCTCAGGACCACGCCACAGCAGAGCCTTACCGTCTCTAGGCCCTGGTCTACCCACGGGGTTAGGTCACATCCAGCGCGTTAGGTCGATTTCAGAATGACTGCATCCACACAACCACCCCCATTCCGTCGACCTAACAGGCTCTTCAAATTGACTTCTGTACTCCTCCCCAGCGAGGGCAGTAATGCTAAAATCTACCTTCCTGGGTTGAATTTGGGGTAGTGTGGACGCAAATCGACAGTATTGGCCTCCGGGAGCTATCGAGAGTGCTCCAATGTGACCATTCTGGCCAGGACTTTGAACTCCAATACACTAGCCAGGTACACAGGAAAAGCCCTGGGAAATTTTGAATTTCATCTCCTGTTTGGTCAGTGAGGCAAGCTCAGCAGCACAGGTGACCCTGCAGTCCCCCTAGGATCACAAATTAACTCCAGCATGGACCAAAAGGGAGACACTGGATCTGATTGCTGTATGGGGAGAAGAATCTGTGCAGGTTGAACTCTGATCAAAAAGAAGAAATGCTAATATATATGCCAAAATCGCACAGGGCATGGTGGAGAGAGGCTACAGCAGGGGCACACAGCAGTGCCGTGTGAAAGTTAAGGAGCTCAGGCAAGCCTATCAAAAGACAAAGGAGGCAAACGGTCGCTCTGGGTCAGAGCCCCATACATGCCGCTTCTATGATCAGCTGCATGACATTCTAAGGGGGGGACCGTACCACTACCCGAGGACACCTGCAAGGGGAGAGTCTCACGCAACAGGGAGGAGGATTTTGTGGAGGAGGAGAAGGTAAGTGGTGAATCTGCTCTTTTTGGCAGCCAGAACCTTTTCATCACACTGGAGCTAATACCTTCCCAAGGCCGGTCCCTGCCCCTGAAGCCAGAGAAGGCAGCTCTGGTGAGTGCATACGTGCAACTACAGTACAGGGTTTAAAAGCAATAGTGTTTTATTTGCCCTGAAGAATTGGGATGCATTCACGGGCAGTACAGCTACTGGAAAAGTCTGTTAACGTGTCTGTGGATGGAGTGGGAATCCTCCAGGGACATCTCCATGAAGCTCTCTTGGAGGTACTCTGAAAGCCCTTGCAGGTTTCTAGGGAGGGCTGCCTAAGCCTTATTTCATCCTGCACACTTTACCATGTGAAGGCAGTAGCAAGTAGTCTGGAATCATTGCAGCACAAACCATGGCAACGAATGGTCCTGGGTTTGGTCGCATTCAAGTAACATTGTCTATATCTTTTTGCGTTAGCCTCAGGGGAGCGATATCATTCATGATCACCTGGTTGAAATAGGGGAATTTTTGTAAGGGAACAGTAAAAGGATCCCATTCATGCTGGGTTATTTGCACTTGGCTAAAAGGGATCATTGCAGGGAATAGCCACACGGCAGAGGGAGAGGATCATCCCAGAGAATAGCCATGCCATGGGGGGGGGGGGGGAGGTGTGTGCTGCACATCCACCTGAAAACCACAGCCCCTCTTTTTAAATGTGAAACCCAACTGGCATTGCTTGCTCTGGGAAAGGATGACGCTGCAGTTTGAAACCATTCCCACGTGTTATGAAGGCGTAAGAAGCCAACCCCACGTACCAAAAGGCTTACCATGGCTGCCTGGAAACCAAATTCTGTTGCCCGGCTGTTTGTGATGTATTACCATACCGACAAGCACTCAATATAAAAGACAAAATGTGACTTTGTACCTAAAGCACATATGTTGTGAATTGCTTGATGCACTGTGAAAGTCTCCCTTTTGTTCTCAAATGTATCATCTTAAATTTTACTCTCCCTTTTTATCTCCCCCCAGCTGCACATGTTTCTATGCTCCCCCATCAGCTCCGTCCCTGAGGTTATCGCAGATTAGAAGGCGGGAAAAAAAACACATTCACGATTACATGTTTTCTGAGCTCATGCAGTCCTCCCGCACTGATAGGGCACAGCTTAATGCATGGAGGCATTCAGTGGCAGAGGCCAGGAAAGCATTAAGTAAGTGCAAAGAGCCGAGGCAGGAGGAAATGCTGAGGCTAATGGGGGAGCAAACGGACATGATGAAGCATCTGTTGGAACTGCAGGAAAGCCAACAAGAGCACAGACCCCTGCTGCATCCATTGTATAACTGCCTGCCCTCCTCCAAGTTCCATATCCTCCTCACCCAGACACCCAAGAATGGGGGGGGTGGGGGAGGCTTCAGGCACCCAGCCACTTCACTCCGGAGGCTAGCCCAAGCAACAGAAGGCTGTAATTCAAACAATTTTGATTTGTAATGTGGCTACAATAAGCAATGTGGCCTTGTCCTTCCCTCCTCCTGAACCCCACCCCACACAGGCTACCTTGTGAGTTCTCACTTTTTTTAATTAGTTAAGAAAGAAAGAAAAGTTTCAAAACAATAGTTACTTTATGTCCTTTGCTAGCTATGGTCAAAGGATGGAGGGTGGTTGGCTTACAGGGAATTAAAATCAACAAAACAGGGTGGGTTTGTAGCAAGGAGAAACACTCACAACCTTCACCCCGTAGCCTGGCCAGTCATGAAACTAGTTTTCAAAGCCTCTCTAATGTGCAGCGCTCCTAGCTGTGCTTTTCTAGTCGCCTTTGTGTCAGCTTGGCAATTTTGAGCAGCCAATTTGCCTCAACCTCCCACCCCGCCATAAATGTCTCCCCCTTACTCTCACAGATATTATGGAGCACACAGCAAGCAGCAATAACAGTGGGAACGGTGGTTGCGCTGATGTCTAACCTAGTCAGCAAACAGCACCAGCGAGCTTTTAAACGTCCAAAGGCACATTCTGCCACCATTCTGCACTTGATCAGCCTATAGTTTAACTGCTCCTTAGTACTGGCCAGGGTGCCTGTGTGTGGCTTCATGAGCCATGGGAGCAAGAGGTAGGCTGGGTCCCCAAGGATAACTATTGGCATTTCAACATCCCCAATGGTAATTTTCTGGTCTGGGAAGTAAGTCCCTTCTTGCAACTGCTCGAACAGCCCAGAGTTCCTAAAAATGCGAGCATCATGCACTTTTCCCGGCCATCCCACTTTGATGTCGGTAAAATGTCCCTTGTGATCCACCAGTGCTGGCAGCACTATCAAGAAGTGCCCCTTGCAGTTTAGGTACTGGTTGGCAAGGTGGTCCGGTGCCAAGTTAGGGATATGCATTCCATCTATCACCCCACCACCGTTTGGGAAATGTGCAGGTCATACTTGATGGCTTTGCTGCAAGGGGTTCCCTGAGTCACTACCCTTGATAGGAGAACGTCTTGGATCACAGCAGTCCCCACAGTAGACTTGCCCACTCCAAACTGATTCCCAACTGACCGGTAGCAGTCAGGCGTTGCAAGCTTCCACAGGGCTATCACTACTCGCTTCTCAACTGTCAGGGCAGCTGTCATCTTGATATTCCTGCGCTTCAGAGCAGGGAAAAGCAACTCACAAAAGTTCAAGGAAAGTGGCCTTACGCATGCGAAAGTTTCGCAACCACTGAATCATCCCATACCTGCAACACTATGTGGTCCCACCAGTCTGTGCTTATTTGCCAGGCCCAGAATCGGCATTCCACTGTATCAACCAGCCCCACTGCCTCCATGATGTCTCAATTGCCACAGCCCGTGCTTTCAGGAATGTCTGTGTCCATGCCCTCATCACAATCGTCCTCGTGCTGGCGTCTCTTAACCTGGTTCTGCACATACTCCAGGATAATGCGTGAGGTGTTTACAATGCTCTCAACAGCAGTCCTGAGCTGAGCGGGCCCCATGCTTGCCGTGGTATGGCATCTGCATGGGTAACCTAGGAAAAAAGGCACAAAACGATTCTGTTGCTTTCAGAGGGAGGGAGGGAGGGAAGGGCAACTGATGACATGTACCCAAAACCACCCGTGACAATGTTTTTGCCCCATCAGGCATTGGGAGCTTAACCCAGAATTCCAATGGGCAGTGGAGACTGCGGGAACTGTGGGATAGCTACCCACAGTGCATCGCTCCGTAAGTCGATGCTAGCCATAGTATTGAGGACACACTCTGCCAACTTAATGCGCTTAGTGGGCACATACACAATTGACTGTATAAAATTGATTTTTTAAAAATAGACTTCTACTCTACCTAATTTCGTAGTGTAGACATACCCCTAGGGGTAAGTGTCCTCCTATGTACAAAGCTATAGCTAAATACCTACTTACCTCCCAGGGGCATTTTAATTAGAGCTCTCAGGCAATTAATATTTTTAATCGCAATTAATCATGCTGTTATCCAAAAAATATTTAAATAAAGGGTATTTTATTGTTTTTTACATTTTCAAATATATTTCAGTCAAAATACAGAATACAAAGTGTACAGTGCTCTATTTTGTTACAAATATTTGTACCGTAAAAAAAAACAGCATTTTTAAGTCACCTAATACAAGTACTATAGTGAAATCTTTTTATCATGAAAGTTAATTCTACATTTATAAGTTCAAAAAAACCTGCATTCAAAAATAAAACAATGTAAAACTTCAGAGCCTACAAGTCCACTCAGTCCTACTTGTTGTTCAGCCAATAGCTCAGACAAACAAGTTTGTTTACATTTTCAGAAGATAATGCTTAACTGCTTCTTGTTCACAGTGTCACCTGAAAGTGAGAACAGGCATTTGCATGGCACTGCTGCAATCAGCATTGCAAGATATTTACATGCCAGATGCGATAAAAACTCATATGTCCCTTCATGCTTCAACCACCATTCCAGAGGACATGCGTCCATGTCGATGATGGGTTCTGCTTGATAACGATCCAGAGCAGAGCGGACTGACGTGTTCATTTTCATCATCTGAGTTAGATGCCACTAGCAGTTGGTTGATTTTCTCTTTTGGTGGTTTGTGTTCTGTAGTTTCCACATCAGAATGTTGCTCTTTTAAGACATGAAAGCATGCTCCACACCTCATCCATCTCAGATTTTGGAAAGCACTTCAGATTCTTAAATCTTGGGTCAAGTGCTGTAGCTATCTTTAGAAACTTCACATTGGAATCTTCTTTGCATTTTGTCAAATTTGCAGTGAAAGTGTTCTTAAAATGAACACAATGTGCTGGGTCATCATCCGAGACTGCTATAACATGAAATATGTGGCAGAATGTGGGTAAAACAGAATAGGAGATACACAGTTCTCCCCGAAGGAGTTCGGTCACAAATGTAATTAACGCATTATTTTTTTTTTTAACAAGCATCCTCAGCATGGAAGCGTGTCCTCTGGAACGATGGCCGAAGCATGAAGAGGCATATGAGTCTTTAGCACATCTGGCACGTAAATAACTTGTGACACCAGCTACAACAGTGCCATGCGAACGCATGTTCTCACTTTCAGGTGACACTAATTAAGAAGTGGGCAGCATTATCTTTCATAAACGTAAACAAGCTTGTTTGCATTAGCAATTGGCTGAACAAGAGGTAGGACTGAGTGGACTTGTAGACTCTAAAGTTTTACACTGTTTTGTTTTTGAGTACAGTTATTTAACAAAAAAATCTACATTTGTAAGTTGCACTTTTGTGATAAAGAGATTGCACTACAGTACTTGTATGAGGTGAACTGAAAAATACTATTTCTTTTGTTTATTTTTACAGTGCAAATATTAGTAATCAAAATATAAAGTGAGCACTGTACACTTTGTATTGTGTTGTAATTGAAATAGATGTATTTGAAAATGTAGAAAAACATCCAAAAATATTTAATAAATTTCAATTGGTATTCTATTAACAGTGGATTAATCACGATTTTAATTGTGATTAATTTTTTTTAGTTAATCACATGATTTAACTGCAATTAATCAACAGCCCTAATTGCAATGTAGCAGTGCTGTGCGTTTGCAATATCAAGCACTCAAAGTTAGAAAACAGGCAAACAGAGGGCACCTTTATGCATTGTGATAGTCTTTAATTATATATTATTTCCACAGGACTCCTGCTTCATTCAGTGCACACCTAGTGAGCAGTAGTCAACATTTTGTTTTATCCTCATTGTTCGAGATGTAGCGCGCGCGCACACACACACACCCCTCACCATATTTCCGGCGCTGAAGTAGTTAGTTTCCTTCTGAGCTTTTCTATGGCATTTATACTACTAGTAGCTGGCACTTTCACCAACTCTCAAAAGTACTTTACAAAAGGAGGAGATCAGCATCTCGTACTTCATAATCAGAAGCTGACTACACTACCACTTTTGTCGATCAAGGGTGTGGGGAAAAAAAAAAAACAACACATCCCTGACCAACAAATTTCTGGTGTGGACAGTGCAGTCGGCAGGAGACACTCTCCTGTCAACATAGCTAACCCCGCTCATTGGGGGTGGTTTAATTATGCCGGCAGGACAGCTCTTTCCTGCTGGCAAAGAGCAGCTACACAGGGGACCTTTACAGCAGGACAGCTGTGCCGCTATAAGGTCCGTATGTAGCCTTGTTAACTTATCTTCATAATATTCCTGTGAAGTGAAAGGATGGTATTATCCCCATTTTACAGATGGGAAACTAAAGCATAGTGGATATGCTTCTAATAATTTTAGGTTCCTCATATGGGATAACTAGCACCTGATTTAGCACATTACTTTAGCAAAGCTCCCAGTAACTTCAGTTATAGCTTTAAGTTCAGCATTTCTGAAAATCAGAGCTCAAGGTATCCCATCATAGCATTCAGGAATTAATTAGTGACCCCCTGTGAAAAGTTTGGTTTAAATGATTTGCCTAACATTAGGAACTCTATATTATAGCAGAGGCAGGAATAAAAATCAGTTTTCCAAGGTGGTATTCAGTTGCCTTAACCAGAAGACCATCCATTCCCTTCCTGTGATCCCCTGTCCCGGTGCTACAAATAGTACATACCTTCCATCTTCTGCAACAAATGAAGCAGCATCCTACAGGCAACATCCTCCTTTAATACATAATCCCAATTCATCCCCACAGTAGGTTGAGCCTGTGCACTGAATGAATTAGGGGTCACATGGAAAAAATATGTGATCATGTAATTCAAGACTATCAATGCAGATGCACAAGGTGACCAAATTAAAGTTTTCACCACCCCCATTTCCCTCACCAGCTTCCAGTCTTTCCACACACATTTGGGCTCCCTGTTTGTCTCTTTGCCTGATCAGTTCCAGCCTCCCACTTCCTCTCCTGCCCTGGCCCAGTTACTCCAAGTTTCCTCCCACTCCCCCAACTCCTTGTCTCAGCCTATTCTTTTCCATCCCCTCTGGTCTCGCTTTTATCCTCTCTGCCTCCCCTTCCTTCTTTAGTTTGGCTGGGTGACAGGAGGTGCAGGTGTTTCCTGTATTCTCACTGCTCTCAATTTCAGTGTCCAGCCCACTCAAAAGCAGTTGTCAGACTTTCCCTGTAAAGGCTGCTCCTCTTTGAAACTGCACACATGGGCTGTCCTGTGCAATCTGGTCACACATAACAGCTGTGAAGGGATACAGTATGTCCAGTGAGGACAGAACCTTCAGAGATTGGCCAAACATAAGTGGATTTTCACAGGAATGGCAAAAGGCACATCCCTGACACAAAGTCCACCCCTTGCCAAATTTCAAATCTCTGGTCCAAAGCATGGGGTCATCAGAATATTTTAACATAAGCAAAACCTTCCCTGCTGCCCTGCCCCCGCCTCATTCTCAAAACAGCTGAACAGTTCTGGCTAAAATTTTCCAAAAAACTTCAGACACCTGGCGTACAAAATTTCACACAAAATGGTTACAGGTTGGCAAAACTATAACCAACTGAAAAAGTCTTAATGTGAAGTGTCAGCCCTAATAGGGAGTGCTATAATAGTTATTCACATGTGGAAACAGGATTTTAGTGGGAATTATCTTGCATCTTTATAGTAAAGAGACATCAGATTCACACAGTTTACAATCACTAAAACTGGACTGAACAATTAAACTTCTTAATTTGTTCAAAATTTGCTTTGCTATATTTCAAGTCTCCAGATTTCCACAGAAGAGATTAAGAACAATTGTAATATGAAAATGGAATGAGTGAATAAAACAGCAAGAAATCAAGAAAGCTTTATTACAATTTAATTCTGCATAATTTAAAAATCATTTTAAATCGTTAGTTGCAATACAAATTCCTTTTAAGTATAAAAATCAAGTTGCCAGTGTATGTTTCAGTACCACACTTCAATCAGATCATCTTAGGGTCCTCTAATGCAAATGAGTCCTCCTCACCCTCCCACTTTAACTGGCTTAGAGAACTCCTTTGCTTAGAGAGAGGTCCATTTGCTCGTTCAGATTTACCCAAGTAGCACCAAGAATTCTACAGGTCACAAATTTGGCACTCAAAAGCAGAGCATTGAGGCCTTTCTGGTTGAAATTCCATATAAATAGCTACCATTGTGTACTGAACAGAGCATTTGAGTGCTAAAAGTATACATCTAAAAAGACTGCCTCAGATCATCCTTTGGACAGAGCACTCCTGAACTGTTCAAATCAACTGGGTCCGGGGTGGGAGGGGGAATAAGTGAAATCTCTCAAAGACAAAAAATGTAAATGATTAGTCTGCTAGAAGGATATAAAAACTGAATAGCACAGGAGAGACTGAATTGTCACAAGTCAATTGCATTCCCAGCCACTCAAATATAAAACTTTTATAAGGTTGGTTTCGACTGCTCTCTCAATGCTGGAATGTTCTGATCTTATTTGGAATTAGACATATCCAACCAGGGAGCTAAGTCAAATCTCCCTTGTAATGTGACAATGGACAAAATCAAGGCAAAAAAAAAAAAAAAAGAACCCAAACTCTGCACTAGAGTTACAATAAAATAGGTTAAGAATTATAGAAATTTGCAACAGCCCAAATTTACAGAGTGACCATTTACAGATTTTGTTAATTATCAATTATTGTAATAAAGAAAAAAGTTCACGATATCTGCACGCTCCTGAAATTCATTCCTGCAGAGATCAGGCCCTGGAGTAAGAACTGTCAGAATAGCAGGATACCTGCTCCTCTTGGCAGAAAATACACAGAAATATCAGATGTTGAAATCAGTCTGTTAATGAGGTACTATGAAGACAGTAAAGAGCTCTCCAAGTTGTTCTAGTTCATGGCACTTTGTGAAGAACAAAAAAGAAAGTGGTATGTAGAAGGAAGCATCCCCAGGCTTCTGCAAACATCATGGCATATTGTTATTTTGGTGTTTATCTGAACCATTCCCAGTACACTACATTTGTTTCTTTAGCTAGTCATACTGATGGCTTGGGTCAACTGTGGCTTGTAATTTAGCCTTTTAGAGTGGGATTTGCTAAAGTAATATATGCCATCAGTTATAATGGAATTGTAGTTACTGTAAGTTATCAGTACATCAGGCAGAGAGAAAGGCACATCCTCTTCTTTGAGGGGAAGTAGGGGACAGATAGGAATATATCCACCGCATACTTCAATACCACATAAGGCAAGGCTAATTTAATATTTCTCTTAATCCTAATAGCCCTACAGTTGCCAACCCACCAGCATCTTGCTGCAATGAGAAAAGAGAGCTCATTCCATATAGTGCAGGCATAACACACATTTTTGCATGGGTGAGATACTTTAGGAAACTAAGATCTGAACCACTAACACAGGCTGCTCCCAAATACAGTCAGTGGCACCTACGCAAGGAATGAGATTATTAATTTCAGTACACAAAACCCACAAATCCCAGCATCCTTATATTAATACAGAATCTCTTATACAGCACATCAATTTCAGATCTGCAAGTTGCAGGGGCAAGTCTTTAATGGAGGTTTCACACTGCTGCTTTTTTGCTCATCCTAGGTGTTGTGGGTAAACAGACTTCTGAAGATAGAAGCCAGTGACCATTCACAAAGGGGTAGGAACAGTTATTGAAGTGTTTAAATAGAGCTTCAGCTAAAAAGTAATTTATAATAATGTGTGACCAGCTAGCGTGGAGAGGAGAATTATTTTTAAAATGCTGTAGCCCAGGTAACCGTATCCACCATAGCTGGCCAACCATTAAAAACAGTTTAACTGGAACCATAGTTAAACATGGTTCCTGGCTTCATGTTATAGGACCTACACAATTCCAAGACATGATCTGCCATGAACTCTCATGCAATGATGCAGGGGTTAATTATGGTTGGGAGAAAGAGAACTAATTCCTCAAGAGCAACAGTCTCCTTCCAACTCTCTGGAATTCTCCTAAAAGGCAGGGGAATGTACATGTACAAGTATGCAGGTCATACTAGGAAATCCACTTTGAGAATGTCATCCCAATTACCTCAAGCAGTTTGAAGAGAGAACAATAACTCCACTCTCAAAATTTAAAATACTCTTTAGAGGGGGAAGAGAAACCCTAATGCAGTTAAGACAACTATGGCAGACCTGCATTTTGTTACTATCTCACGTCTCTGTTCCTAAACCACCACAGAATCATTTATTTGAGTTACTGTCATCTAGAATTCCACATATCAGGAGGTGCCAACTTCTGATCTTAATACTAATGAAACCATTTCAGGAGTTCCTTATGTCTGAAACACTGGACCAAACATGATTGGTTTTCATTAACTTTTCATACAAGTAATCACATTCTTCACTATAAAGTAAGTCTCATATTAATATTGAAGGTTTCAGCATTTTTAAATTTAGACAAATGGTTTTCAAATTTCATGATGTCAAATTAAGGCAATAATTAGAAAGCCAGGCTCTTGTCTGGTAGACCAAGTTGATGAATCAGTAAGGGCCAGAAGCAGCAGGAACTATATTTAAAGCAAAATTATCAATATCTGTCGCTTTCAGCAAGGCCAATAACTGAAGTTTGTCTAGTAAAGGAAAAGTTTGGCTTTGAAGAAGTCCCCTCATCCTCTTCTATTGAAAAGAATGGAAGCCAACTGAACTCTGGAGATGGAGACTCTGGAACTTTAGAAGATGGATAGATATTTCATCAGTCTCTCACTAGGCTGGAATGAACTGGTTTGTCTCAGTTTCCCTGAAGCAGTTACCAAACTGCAAGAATATACTTTGCATGAACCATTTCTGTTTAGACCTGTTAGTGCAAGATGCAAATCTTCAATTAAAAAAAAGAAAGGAGCCCGCCAAGATCCCCGTCAGTCTTCATTTCACTTCAAATATCCATCGTCTTCGGCAACTACAACAGGACACACTTTTTTGTGTTTTTCTTTGCCACTGGGTATAAAACTGCGCGCACAGCTTCAGCAAACACCTCTCGAACCCCCTCCTGGTTCAGAGCTGAGCATTCCAAATATTTTACTGCTCCAATCTGTTTGGCCAGTGAAGTTCCCTGTTGTGGGGTAGTGGGAGCCAAGCTTTGCTCCTTCAGCTTTTTAACGGTTTCCACATCACTTCGTAAGTCCCTTTTGGTGCCAACTAAAAGGATTGGAACATTAGGACAGTGGTGAGAGACTTCAGGGTGCCATTTGTGCCGAACATTTGCATAAGAGGAGGGACTTCCAATGGAAAAACAGATGACAAATACATTGGTTTGAGGATATGAGAGGGTACGTAGACGGTCATATTCCTCCTGGCCTGCAGTGTCCCAGAGATTTAGACTAACTGTCCGGCCATCCACAGTCATCTGGGCACTATAGTTGTCAAACACAGTGGGTATGTACTCCTCTGGAAAGGCATTGGTGGTGTAGCTGATGAGAAGACAGGTCTTTCCCACCGCACCATCTCCAACAACTACACACTTTATTGTCTGCATTCTTTACCCAGAAATGGAGAATCCTGCCGAAAGAGAAAACAAAGTCACTCACTTATAGGAATTTTAAAACAAAAAGTGTAGAAGGTTTCTCTAATACAATGCCCTCAACATTTTTAATAATTTATTTTTGGTAGCGGACACAGCATGCTAGATGCTAAACACACATAAAGAGGCAGCCTACACTCTAGAACACTGGTTCTCAAACTTATTTGATCATGCCCTCCTTTGTGTCTGTAGGAGTTTATCCCCCCCCCAACAAGTACATATACCAATAAAAAACAAACATGCAACTCTCATTAAATATTAAAAACAGTAAGGCATTGATTCAAACAGCGCCAACGATCCATTTTAATAAGGGCAAAATGGAAATTGCGATGCTTAAAGTTAAATGTGCACACTGAATCATAAACTGATTAATGTACAGATGGCAACGACTTGTATAATGCTATTCAAGCTTAAAAGAATAGCATCAAAATGCACAGCGCCATCTGAAGATCTGATCTGTCCGAAGGAATCAGCTTTGCTAGTTGTTTGTTACTGTGGGTAAAATGTGCACAGTGAGGATCCCCATCCCCCAAGTTTCTCACACACACCCGAAAACGTATTCCATAGCCCTCCCAGTTTGAGACCCTCTGCTCTAGAAAGAAACAGTAGAAGTAGAGGAGAGGAAAAAGAGGTACAACATACAAATAGAGTGGTCACATGGCAATTGGACACATCCTGATTATTTAGCTAAATAAAAATAAATTAGCTGAATACCTACAACCTAGCCTTAATCAGCCAGATAATTTCTTGTAGGTAATCTAAACGAGTCTTTAGGACTTGACTGCAGAGAAAGGGATTTGCGGTCTTGTGCCCCACAGCAAGATGTTCTCTGTCACTTGTGGTATCACACTGCTTGGCCCACTCCATGCTATCCTTGTTCTCTACCACCTAAGCAGTAGTAACACAGAGAAGGCTCTAGGAGTTAAACTGAATATGATTCAATGCAGATGAGGCAAATGCGCTAGTAAGATGTATGAATACTGCCTATAAAATAAGTAAAGTAATTAATTCACTCAGCACCAGTTACCTAGTACTGTAGAGTATTCAGACCACACCAATAAAAGGTTTAGAATATAGAACCTAGGAGGAAAACTTGGTACATCTGTTCTTCGAAATATAATCAGACTGCTACCATGTCACTCTGAATACACAAAGAACTGTTCTAAAGAGACCAAGAACAGATTATTCTCACTAATCATTGACGGAACAGGCAGGAACTAATGAGCTGCAGCAAAGAAAGCTCATGTTAAGTACTAGGAAAACCCTAATACCAAAAGAGTTCATTAGTAAAATAAGCTTCCAAAAGCAGGTTGTAGAATCACTACTGGAGAGATCAGAGATTAAGGCCTTGTCTACACTTCAGAGTTGTGTCGATGCAAGTTACGCCAAACGATCAAAACCCACTCTAATTACATCACTTGTGCACGTTCACATAACACTCCCATCAGCAGAGCTCTAGCATCAACAGAGTAATGCACTGGGTACCTATCCCACTGTGCCACTTGCTACCTTCTGCGGCTAGAGGCTAGGAGTTGTGGGAAGGCAGAGTGGATCACAGAGCAACATGGATACCGGCTCAACATCCCATGATGCAGCTTTTTCTGTTCCATCACTCCATGGGCTTCCGACTGTGGTCAGTGCCATTTTTCAACAGCCTGTTTACAGTGCGCCCGCCCTCTTTGTCTGAAAGGATGGATCCTGCACTGCTCTCTACGGTTGTGGTCACTGTTATGACTAAGTCATGGCTGGTCATGCAGTATATCATGAGCAGCTCCCAATCTAAACAGGAATCTGAGGTGCCTGACCTGCTGTGTGCAATGGAGAGAAACACCACCAGATTACATTTGCCATTCACTGAGCTGCTGCACATTTCTCCCCACTGTATTTTCCACTGCAGGCATCCGATGAAGTGAGCTGTAGCTCACAAAAGCTTATGCTCAAATAAATTTGTTAGCCTCTAAAGGTGCCACAAGTACCTTTTTTTTTTTTTGGCGAATACAGACTAACACGGCTGCTACTCTGAAACATGGTGGACCGTCGCTTTTGGGCTTGCATCGTTATGCAGATCTGGAATGATGAGCAGTGGCTGCAGAACATTCAGATGCAGAAAGCCACCTTCCCAGAACAGTGCGTGGAGCTTGGCCCAGCACTGCGGCACAAGGACACCAAAATGAGAGCTGCCCTCTCAGTGGAGAAACACGTGGCGATCACTCTGTGGAAACGGGCAACTCTAGACTGCTACCAGTCAGGTCGCGAATCAGTTTGGTGTCCATAGTTGGGACTGCATTATCGCAAGTGTGCAGGACATTCTACTACAAAACTGTGACTCTTGGAAATGTGTGTGATACAGTGGATGGCTTTGAGGCAATAGGATTTCCTAACTGTGGCACGGCGATAGATGGCACACATACCCCAATTTTGGCCCCAGACTATCTTGCAAAGGAGTACATCAATAGAAAGGGGTATTTCTCTATGGCATTGCAGGCGCTTGTGGATCATTGTGGGCGTGTCACTGACATCAATGCGGGCTGGTCCGGGAAGGTGCATGACGCACACATCTTCAAGAGCATTGGCCTGTACAGAAAGCTGCAAGCAGAGACTTTCTTTCCAGACAAGATTCCAATGGGGGATGTTGAAATGCCCAAAGTGATCCTGGGAGACCCAGCATACCCTTTACTCCCATGGCTCACGAAGCCTTACATAGGAAACCTGGACAGCAGCAAGGAGCACTTCAACAACAGGGTGAGCAAATGTAGAATGACCGTAGAATGTGCTTTTGGCAGATTAAAAGCACACTGGCACTGCCTTTATGGCAGATTAGACCTAAATGAGGAAAATATTCCCATGGTCATAGCAACCTGCTGTGTGCTGCATACTATTTGTGAGGCTAAGGGTGAAAAGTTTTCCTCAGGGTGGAGCATGGATGCGGATCACCTGGTGGCTGATTTTGAGCAGCCAGAACCAGGGCTATTATAGGGGCACAACAGAGGGCTATTTGAATCCTGGAGCCTTTTAGGCACCATTTTGACAATGAGCACCAGCAATGTGTCTTGCTATACAGCACTCTGCCATGCTTTGTTAACTTGCCACCTTGCATGAAAATTTTGATGATTCCCAATAGTGATTTGTAGTCAGCAAATGATCAGATTGCAACTGTGTATTAATTCCAGCAGCAACCACTGTGTGTAGGAGACAAATGAAGACTGATTATTTTTCAGAGAGTATGTTTTTATTAAACACCAATTAAAAACACAGAGAAAATGCTCAGTGGAAAGGGAGATAACAGTGAAGGGCAGTGTCCTGATGTAGGTTCTCATAGCTATGTGTTACTCCAGCTATCATTTTGGAAACTGTCTGAAGGGGTGGAGTGAACAGGGTACTGAGACAGGCTGGGAAGATGCAAGAAATGTCTGAGAGGAGTTTGGGGAAGGCATGACAAGCATCTCTGTATCAGCTGCAGGGGGATGGGAGGGGAGAGAGAAGAGCACGCATGTGTTCTGCCTACAGCGTGATTACAGACTTCAACATCTCTATTTGGTCCTCCATCACTTTTATCATCTGCTCCTGGGCCATTAAAATTCGCTCCTGGCTCTCCTTGCTGTCCTGCCTATTTTATAATTTTCACTTATTGTCTCTCTCCACACCCTTGTGTTCTTGTTTCTCAGCATCTGAGGATTGAAGAACCTCTCAAAGCATGTCCTCCTTGGCTTCCTTACCTGGCAGAGGCACTCTGCCGGCATGTAGTGGGTTCCCCTGAAGGCCACATCTGCACAAACACAACAAACAGAACCATTCTTGTTAGTGCATTCACAGCTTCAAATCATAGTAAAATGCACCTTTTAAAATCTGAAATCAATTTCTCACTTTCCCTTGGCAGGTACACAGCTCAGCCAACACCCTAAACATGGTGAGTTCGTCCGGGGGAGGGAGAGCGCTCAAGATGGGGCAAAAGGTCTGGGAGGTTTTTTCAGAGGATCACTGCAAGCAACTAGGGACAAAATTGTAAATTCTACCACCAATTTTCCAGACAGAGATCATAGAAGTCAATATCTCACTCCTGCAGGTAAGCAAGGAGGCATCTCCTGCATCTGTCTGGCTCGGATCCCTATGCAGCTCGCCTCTGTGCTGTTTTGGTCCCTGCACAAGTAATTCCTGATTGGTGCAGGAAAGTTTCGTACAATGGGGGAAGGAACAAAGCAGCTCTGCCAAGGAACCTTCAACACAGGATTAGTGAGTACTTCCAGGAAAGTTGCCGAGCGATCTCTCTAGCAGATTCCATGAAATTTCAGTGTGCATTAACACACTGTTCTGCCTCACTGCTTAGTTGCACAGGGGGATGCAAATCACATGCAAACACAGCTAGTCTTGTACATTTCTGTCCCTTCACCCACTTCTAGCACATAAAGCAGCGTCAACTCAAAAAGATCACTTACCAGAGCTCCCCTTTCCTGCTTCATGCACACCAGAGACAGATTGTTGGGACTGGCTCAAACCTGCCTTGGTCAAGAAAAGGCCCTGGCTTGCCGCAGTACCAGATGACCCTGTTGCCTGTCCCATCTCGTCCTCCAACTCAACCTCCTTGTCCACGACTTCGTCCTTGGGGTTGAGTCCACTGTCTGCTGTCTCCAGCTGTTGCCCCCCCACCCCGCAAGTATCCTCAGGGATCTTGATGGTGAAGGTGGGGTCACCACCGCGGATGGCGTCCAGCTCCTTATAGAAATGGCAGGTCTCCAGTGCAGCACTAGAGCAACAGTTTGACTCCCTTGCCTTCTGGTACATCTGCCTCAGTTATTTTATCTTCACATGGCACTGATGCATGCCCTGTTCATAGCCCTTATCCAACATGCCACGAGAAATCTGACAGTAGGTATCAAAGTTCCTACAGCTGAATTTAAGCTGGGACTTCACAGCCTCCACTCCCCACAGAGAAAGCAGATCCAACAACTCAGGTGTGCTCAAAGCAGGAGAGTATTTGCTGCATGGAACCGCCATGATCAGCTGGAAAGATGCTATGTAAGCTCTCCATGCCAAGCAAACAGGAAGTGGAATACAAAAATTCCTGGACCTTTAAAGGTGAAGGTGCAGATACCTGTGTACCTGGGTGCAAGGCAGTTGAGTTCGAACTGCTGACCAGAGTGGTCAGGATGGGCATTATGGGACACCTCCTGGAAGCAATTTACAGCAACATAACCAAGTGCAATGTCTACACTAACACTTTGACCATATAACTTTACCACAAAAAGCTCAACACCTCTCATTGAGGTGGTTTTATTTTGTTGGCAAAGCAGGAGAGCTTTGTTGGTGGAAGTTGAATTATACTGCGTACATCTCCATTGTTTTGTTGACAAAAGATAACTTTTGTCAACAAAACTCTGTAGTGTAGACAAGGCCTAAGACTTTACGCCCACAACCCTTAAGAAACATTATGATATGCTGACCTAGTGCAGGGGGCTTAGCTAGATGGCCAAGCAGAGAATTCCTCAAATCCAACCTATTCCATCTCTCGCCATCATATGATTCCCATCATTTTCAATCCGGACTTTATAGACCTGAAGCTCCTGCTGTTCATCTGCAGGCATAAAAGTTGGCTGTACATTTTCATGCTGCAGTTTCTATTGCTGAGTCTGAACAAGAATGAAACTGCTGCACATATCTGCCTCCCCACCCTAATATCTTTCTGGCATTACTTATAGTCCTTGACTCCTGAACTGCAGACAAATCAGTTGCTTCCAGTCAAGATAGAAAGTGAGTGACTACATTTCATTTTTTGTAATCGGCAAAGATACCACAGAACATAGTACTGAGACCATGTTAAAATGGTTAAAACTTCCACAAAAACTGCGAAGTTCTTTTCCTCCAACTCCATCCTTGATCCCCTCCAATTTCTAGAAGTCATCAATAATCTCTTAATAGTCAAATTTCAGGGTCTCTCCTCTGCCCTGATCCTTAACTTTATCAATCACATCTGCATTAACATCTTATCTACACTGAGCTTCCACAATACTGTCTTCTGGTTTTCCTCCCATGATCAGTATACTTTAATATTTTGTATTAGCTGGATATAAGTTACTTAAATTTTGGTACATAATAAACCTAAACAGACTCATCAAATAACTTGTCAGGTTAGTGCTGGGCAAACTGAAGGATCCCAAAATACATTGGGAATTGTACACTTATTCACAACTAAGATACAGCCAGCTCTGCAAAGCATGGTAGAAAATCTGCCCCAGAAATCACCTAACAGGTTTGGAGGGGAAACAAAGTAGGTTTGGGAATTTTTGTTTATATGTCAAATGGAAGGATGAAATTTAGGTAGATATAAGTCACTTAAATTAATTAGAATCTAGACAAGACTGGGGTAAAACACTCCAATTCTTGCGACCACCATTAAAAAGGTGGATTCTGCGGCAACATGTGCATCTAACTGTTCAAACATGCCAACCAGAATCAGTGTCAGGACTAGAGTTTAGTAATTCAACTTTTAAAATATTATGTTAAAGTGGCACACATCAATGATCAGCTACCTAGAGTCATAATTGAAAGTAGAGCTGTGTACATTATATTGAGGTGATAGTACTTCTATTAAGATTGCACCAGAATTTCCATTTTAATAGGGGTGAAAAAGGCCTATACAAAGAATGGTTTCAGAGTAGCAGCCGTGTTAGTCTGTATTTGCAAAAAGAAAAGGAGTCCTTGTGGCACCTTAGAGACTAACAAATTTATCTGGGCATAAGCTTTCGTGGGCTATAACCCACTTCAGACGCATGGAGTTAAAAAATACAGTATAAATATACAGCACATGAAAAGATGGGAGTTGCCTTACCAAGGGGGGGGTCAGTGCTAATGAGGCCAATTCAATCAGGGTGGATGTGGCCCATTCCCAACAGTTGACAAGAAGGGGTGAATATCAGAAGGAAAATTACTTTTTGTAGTGCTAACGAGGCCAATTCAATCAGGCCCTAAAATACAACCGCATTTACTCCAATCCCTCAGACAGAGATAAACACCTACAGGATCTCTATCAAGCATTCTTAAAACTATAAGGAGTAGTTGTGGCACCTTAGAGACTAACCAATTTACGTGAGCATAAGCTTTTGTGAGCTACAGCTCACTTCCGATGAAGTGAGCTGTAGCTCACGAAAGCTTATGCTCACATAAATTGGTTAGTCTCTAAGGTGCCACAAGTACTCCTTTTCTTTTTGCGAATACAGACTAACACGGCTGTTACTCTGAAACCTATCTTAAAACTACAATACCCACCTGGGGAAGTGAAGAAACAGACTGACAGAGGCAGAAGGGTACCCAGAAGTCACCTACTACAGGACAGGCCCAACAAAGAAAGTAACAGAACGCCACTAGCCATCACCTTCAGCCCCCCATCATCAAGGATCAACAACCTATCCTGGAGGACAATCCCTCACTGTTTTCTGTGGAGCAGTGAGTGCCCACAGTGGGATTGGGTAAGAGGGGTGGGGGGAAATGAGGGAAGGGGAATGAGAGGGTGGAAAATGTGGGAGGGAGGGGAAAAAGTGGGAACCCAGCATGCAGTGTCTCCTCAGCAGCAGCTGGGGCTCCCCTGTTAAGCAGGTTCAACGAACCCTCACCCTGAGAAGCCCTACCCCACTACACATGGACTCCGACAACCCCGCTCGCACCCTGGGCCCCCACCCCAGTGAGCCCCAACCAGCTGCACCCTGGGCCCCCACCCCAACAAGCCCCACTCCCCCAGCACCCAGACACCCCCCCTGCCAAACGCCATCTCCCTACACCCAGACTCCCCCACTGAGCCCAACCACCATCACCTGGATCCCCTGCAGAATCCCATTGCCCCTGTGCATCCAGATCTCCCACTGCCCGCACCATGATTACCCCACAGAGAAACCTCTCACCCCACATCTGGATCCCCCCCACGCTAAGCCCCTCCACATTTGGATCATAGAATCATAGAATATCAGGGTTGGAAGGGACCTCAGGAGGTCATCTAGTCCAACCCCCTGCTCAAAGCAGGACCAATCCCCAATTAAATCATCCCAGCCAGGGCTTTGTCAAGCCTGACCTTAAAAACTTCTAAGGAAGGAGATTCTACCACCTCCCTAGGTAACGCATTCCAGTGTTTCACCACCCTCCTAGTGGAAAAGTTTTTCCTAATATCCAACCTAAACCTCCCCCACTGCAACTTGAGACCATTACTCCTTGTCCTGTCCTCTTCTACCACTGAGAATAGTCTAGAACCATCCTCTCTGGAACCACCTCTCAGGTAGTTGAAAGCAGCTATCAAATTCCCCCTCATTCTTCTCTTCTGCAGACTAAACAATCCCAGTTCCCTCAGCCTCTCCTCATAAGTCATGTGTTCCAGACCCCTAATCATTTTTGTTGCCCTTCACTGGACTCTCTCCAATTTATCCACATCCTTCTTGTAGTGTGGGTTCCAAAACTGGACACAGTACTCCAGATGAGGCCTCACCAATGTCGAATAGAGGGGGACGATCACGTCCCTCGATCTGCTCGGATCCTGCTGGGCTGAGCCTGCCCAGCCACACCTGGTATGCCCGGCACAGAGAGGCAGGGCCCTGGGGTGTTTCTGGGGCAGGCCCAGCCCTTGCACTGTCAGGGTCAGGTGCAGCCTCACTACTGAGTTCCTGTACTGGGAGAGGTAAGGTGGGAGATCACCGTGAAGCCCCTAATGCAGCCAGTGGCCTCTGCTCCCCACTGCCACGCTGGAGCCACATTTATTGACAAAATATGCAGAATTTCAAAATATTGTGTGCATAAATTTTAATTTTTTGGTGCAGAACTCCCTCAGGAGTAATACTGGCATGAAAACTAATCTCCAAGAAGATTTTTTTTTCTTTTTTCTGCTTTCTTTTCTGCTTTCTGAAAGTAGGAAAAAAGCATACAGGCACAAAGCCAAAAATCTCAGCAGTGGAGATCCACCCAGAGAGTATCACAGCTTACACTGGGAAAGGCCTGGCAGGCAGAGTAGAATCCCCAATGGTCATGTCTTCTGGCAGAGTTCAGTGAGAAATTCCACAGAAGCACAGCGTACAGATCTTATTTCATACATTCACAGAATAAGTCAGTCATCCACCTTTCCTACTAAAAGAACAAAACTAGACTCCAAGAACTACAATGCTCACGTGGCTACATTCTCCTCTACAAGACCTTGACTTTGTGCATTTCACCTATCCAAAAACTTGCCTTTGTGTAAGCTGTACATAAGAAAACTGCTCTACACTTGGAATAAGGCAAGGCCACAATCAAATTCCCACTGAAGTAAAAAGAAAAAAAAGTCTCAAGGCATGAGAAGGTAAGTAAGCCACAGGAAGATAAGTTTTTATCCAAACCTCATTCTTATTTCAATACAGTTTATAGGACAAAAGTATTGTAGGAAAATCTCAGAGTTACATGAGGACCAAGACTGGAATGAGGGGGTTTCCCCCCTAAAATTATATCAACTTTTTTTTTTGGGGGGGGGGTGAGGAGTGTTTCATATTAACAGTTCAAATCTAGTTTGTTTGCAAGTGAACTGGAGTAGCTGCAAAACATTTCATTAGTGGTCAACAGGCTTCAAACTGGGGTTTACGAGCAGCAGCATAGCAGATAAGAATTTCTCCAAGATGTCACTTGTGCTCCAGAATCTAAGCTTTCAATTTTAAAACAAAATCTTTAGTGTGGAAAGGCAACCCTAATCTCTCTCCACTACATCTAGGGAAGTGAGCAGGATGTGGCTTGCTTACGTGCCCAAGCTCTAAAACATTTAGATCAGCGATACTCAGACAGAGGCTCCCAAGCTGCAAGTGGCTCTTTAAGGTGTCTCCTTTGGCTCTTTGCAGCACATATTAAAACAGTGTGTGATTGAATTATTAACCAATCAGGCTGCTTTTACTATGTTATTAACCAATTGTAGTTGATAAAATGAAAATGCTGTGAGAATATATATATTATATACACACAAAATATTTGTCATACTGTTTAAATATGAATATATAGTACTCTGGTAAGTGAAAATGAATTCACACTATGTCTCTTTTGGGTAATGTTGATCACTAGTTTGGCTCCTAAACCACTGAGGTCTGAGTATCACTGATTTAACTATACAATCATTTCCTTGTGGAGGGTTTGCAGGACTCCAACAAAACCCTCCAAACACTCAAAACCTTCACACATCAGGAACCCAGAATCCAACTTGTCAAGGGAAGTGACTTCTACCTGGGTAATTTCATTTCTCTTATTATTTCTTATCCATGAGTGTGCATGGTGCTGTACATGATAGAAGTATGAAGACACTTCACAGTCCAGAAAATCTTACAGTCAAAAAGAGAAGAGGGACAGAGGGACCCAGACGAGGGGATTCATCTTAGATATTTATTTGCTTTGGTGGCCCTCAAAATGAATCTTTTGGAGAGATTTAAGTGAGGAAGGAAGAAAATGAGTAGAACAGGATAGAAAGGAAGGTGTGTGCATAGGTGGCAGCATGAAAGATGTGGAGACAAGAATGTGAGAAATCAATAGGAGACATGTAGGGCTTGTCTATACTTACCCCATTGCAGCATTGCAGATGCACAATTACAGCTGTGCCACTGTAGTGAAGACACTACCTATGCAGACAGGAGAGCTTCTCCCGTCGGTATAGGTATTCCACCTTCTTGAGAGGTGGTAGCTATGTCAACAGGAGAAGCCCTCCCATTAACACAGCACTGTCTACACCAGGAGTTTGGTCAGGATAACTGCATCGCACAGGGGTGTGGATTTTCTGACATAAGTTTACAATATAGCCTAGAGCTAAGACTAGCACCACTGGCATGGCAAAAGAGGTATGAGTTATGAAGCGAGATCCAAGATGCAGGCTAGGGCAGTTGTGCCTGGCTTTCCAGGCAAGGATGGAAAGTTTAAATTTAATATAGTGAGTGATGAGCGCCAATAGAGGGATTCAATGAGGGCAGTGTGTATGGATCTACAAGGTAGAATGGTAATTTTGGTGGCAATGTTTTGGATGTAATATAGATGCGCAGGCAGTGTACATCTGGAAGGACAGAGGAAGGAATTAGTTAAAATCAAGGTGGGAGATAATTAGGGCAAGAGCTTTAGCACCCAGGATAAAGAGAAAAGTGAATTTGCAAAACATGGAAGAAATAGCAGAATATGACTACTTCTTGAGAAGCTAGTCCTGGGACCCACAAGGGGAGAGGCAATTCTTGATTCTGTCCAAAGTGGTGCACAGGATCTGGTCCAAGAGATGACTATAGCTGAGGTGCTTGGTAATAACAACCATAACGTAACTAAATTTAACATCCTTGTAGGGGGAAAATACCAAAGAAACAGACCATAGTTCCCCTTTTTGAAGTTAAATGCTACTACACAAAAATGCTAGTTAAACAGAAGTTAAAAAGAATAGTCAAAAGGTGAAATGCCTGCAAGCTGTATGGAAACTATTTCAAAACACTATAATAGAGGCTCATACTAAAAGTATATCCCAAATCTTAAAAAAAAGAAGAGAACCAAAAAATGCCATCATGGCTAAATAGAGTAAAAGAAGCTCACTTCTTGTTAGAAGCAAAAAGGCATACTTTAAAAACTAAAAGTCAAATCCTACTGAGGAAAACAGAAAGGAGCATTAACTCTGACAAGTCAAGTGTAAAAGTATAAATTAGGCAGGCCAAAAAAGAACGTGAAGAGCAACTAACAAGACAAAAATTAACTGCAAAAAAAATTTTAAGTACATCAGAAGCAGGAAGCCTGCGAAACAATCAGTGGGGTCACTGGACGATCAAGGTACTACAGGAATACTCCAGGAAGACAAGCCCATTGCAGAGCAGCTAAATTAATTCTTTACATCAGAGCACATCAGGGAGACTCCCACACCCAAGCCATTCTTTTTAGGTGAAACATCTGAGGAACTATCCCAGATTAAGGTGTCACTAGAGGAGCCTTTGGAACAAACTTTAATTTAACAGTAATAAGTCACCAGGACCAAATGGTATTCACACAGGAGTTGTGAAGGAACTCAAATATGAAACTGCAAAACAACTGTGGTACATAACCTATTGCTTAAATCAGCCTCTCTACCAGATGACCGGAGGGTAGCTAACATAATGCCAATTTTTTTAAAAAGAGGCACCAGAGGCGATCCTGGCAGTTACAGGCTAGTAACTGTAACTTCAGTACCAGACTAACTGGTTGCAGATATAATAAAGAACAGAATGATCAGACACAGATGAACACGATATGTTGGGGAAGAACCAACATGATTTTTGTTTAGGAAAATCATGCCTCACCAATCTATCAGAATTCTCTGAGGGAGTCAACCAGCATGTGGGCAAGGGTGATCTAGTGCATATAGTATACTTGGATTTTCAGAAAGCCTTTACAAGGTCCCTCAAAGTCTCTTAAGTAAAGTAAGCAGTCAGGAGATAAGAGGGAAGGTCCTCTCATGGGTCAGTAACTAGTTAAAAGATAAGACCCAAAGGTAGGAATAAACAAATAGTAAGTTTTCACAGTTCCCCAACAATCTGTAATAGGGCCTGTGCTGTTCAACATTCATAAATGACCTGGAAAAGGGAACAAACAGTGAGGTGGCAAAGTTTACCAAGATAGTTAAGTCTAAAGCTGACTGAAGAGTTACAAAAGCATCTCACTAAACGGGGTGAGTGGGCAACAAAATGGCAGATGAAATACAATGTTTATTGGTGCAAAGTAACATATTCGAAAAAATAATCCCAGCTATACATACAAATGAAGGGGTCTAAATTAGCTGTTACCACTCAAGAAAGATCTTGGAGGCTTTATGGATAGTTCTCTAAAACCATCTGCTCAATGTGAAGCAACAGTCAAAAAGAGTTAATGTTAGGAACCATTAGGAAATGGATAGAAAATAAGAAAGAAAATATAATGCCACTATATAAATCCATGGTATGCACATACCTTATATACTTCATGCATTGGAAAAATTGGAAAAAGGTACAGAAAAAGGGCAACAAAAATGATTAAGGGTATGGAACAGCTTCCATATGAGGAAAGAGTAAAAAGACTGGGGACTAGTCATCTCTTTCTAAGAAGAACATGGGGGAATATGATAGAGGGCTATAAAATCATGAGTGGTCTGAAGAAAAGTAAGTATTATTTGCCCTTTCACATAACACAAGAACTGTCACCCAATAAAATTGGTAGGCAGCATGTTTTAAAACAAATTGCCGCCCTGACCGGGAAAACCGAGAAGTCTGCTGCTTGCCAGGGGCTAAGATTCGCGATGTGACGGAGAGACTGCCGAGACTCATCAAGCCCTCGGATCGCTACCCCTTCCTGCTTCTCCACGTGGACACCAATGATACTGCCAAGAATGACCTTGAGCGGATCACTGCGGACTACGTGGCTCTGGGAAGAAGGATAAAGGAGTTGGAGGCGCAAGTGGTGTTCTCGTCCATCCTCCCCGTGGAAGGAAAAGGCCTGGGTAGGGACCGTCGAATCGTGGAAGTCAACGAATGGCTACGCAGGTGGTGTCGGAGAGAAGGCTTTGGATTCTTTGACCATGGGATGGTGTTCCATGAAGGAGGAGTGCTGGGCAGAGACAGGCTCCATCTTACGAAGAGAGGGAAGAGCATCTTTGCCAGCAGGCTGGCTAACCTAGTGAGGAGGGCTTTAAACTAGGTTCACCGGGGGAAGGAGACCAAAGCCCTGAGGTAAGTGGGAAAGCGGGATACCGGGAGGAAGCACAGGCAGGAATGTCTGTGAGGGGAGGGCACCTGCCTCATACTGGGAATGAGGGGCGATCGACAGGTTCTCTCAAGTGCTTATATACAAATGCACAAAGCCTTGGAAACAAGCAGGGAGAACTGGAGGTCCTGATGATGTCAAGGAACTATGACGTGATTGGAATAACAGAGACTTGGTGGGATAACTCACATGACTGGAGTACTGTCATGGATGGTTATAAACTGTTCAGGAAGGACAGGCAGGGCAGAAAAGGTGGGGGAGTAGCACTGTATGTAAGGGAGCAGTATGACTGCTCAGAGCTCCGGTACAAAACTGTAGAAAAACCTGAGTGTCTCTGGATTAAGTTTAGAAGTGTGTGCAACAAGAGTGATGTAGTGGTGGGAGTCTGCTATAGACCACCAGACCAGGGGGATGAGGTAGATGAGGCTTTCTTCCGGCAGCTCACGGAAGCTACTAGATCGCATGCCCTGATTCTCATGGGTGACTTTAATTTTCCTGATATCTGCTGGGAGAGCAATACAGCAGTGCATAGACAATCCAGGAAGTTTTTGGAAAGCGTAGGGGACAATTTCCTGGCGCAAGTGCTAGAGGAGCCAACTGGGGGGGTGCTTTTCTTGACCTGCTGCTCACAAACCAGGTAGACTTAGTGAGGGAAGCAAAAGTGGATGGGAATCTGGGAGGCAGTGACCATGAGTTGGTTGAGTTTAGGATCCTGACGCAGGGAAGAAAGGTAAGCAGCAGGATACGGACCCTGGACTTCAGGAAAGTAGACTTCGACTCCCTCAGGGAACGGATGGCCAGGATCCCCTGGGGGACTAACTTGAAGGGGAAAGGAGTCCAGGAGAGCTGGCTGTATTTCAAGGAATCCCTGTTGACGTTACAGGGACAAACCATCCCGATGAGTCGAAAGAATAGTAAATATGGCAGGCGACCAGCTTGGCTTAATGGTGAAATCCTAGCGGATCTTAAACATAAAAAAGAAGCTTACAAGAAGTGGAAGGTTGGACATATGACCAGGGAAGAGTATAAAAATATTGCTCGGGCATGTAGGAATGATATCAGGAGGGCCAAATCGCACCTGGAGCTGCAGCTAGCAGGAGATGTCAAGAGTAACAAGAAGGGTTTCTTCAGGTATGTTGGCAACAAGAAGAAAGCCAAGGAAAGTGTGGGCCCCTTACTGAATGAGGGAGGCAACCTAGTGACAGAGGATGTGGAAAAAGCTAATGTACTCAATGCTTTTTTTGCCTCTGTCTTCACGAACAAGGTCAGCTCCCAGACTGCTGCGCTGGGCATCACAAAATGGGAAAGAGATGGCCAGCCCTCTGTGGAGAAAGAGGTGGTTAGGGACTATTTAGAAAAGCTGGACATGCACAAGTCCATGGGGACAGACGAGTTGCATCCGAGAGTGCTGAAGGAATTGGCGGCTGTGATTGCAGAGCCATTGGCCATTATCTTTGAAAACTCGTGGCGAACCGGGGAAGTCCCGGATGACTGGAAAAAGGCTAATGTAGTGCCAATCTTTAAAAAAGGGAAGGAGGATGATCCTGGGAACTACAGGCCAGTTTGCCTCACCTCAGTCCCTGGAAAAATCATGGAGCAGGTCCTCAAAGAATCAATCCTGAAGCACTTGCATGAGAGGAAAGTGATCATAGAATCATAGAATATCAGGGTTGGAAGGGACCCCTGAAGGTCATCTAGTCCAAGCCCCTGCTCGAAGCAGGACCAATTCCCAGTTAAATCATCCCAGCCAGGGCTTTGTCAAGCCTGACCTTAAAAACCTCTAAGGAAGGAGATTCTACCACCTCCCTAGGTAACGCATTCCAGTGTTTCACCACCCTCTTAGTGAAAAAGTTTTTCCTAATATCCAATCTAAACCTCCCCCACTGCAACTTGAGACCATTACTCCTCGTTCTGTCATCTGCTACCATTGAGAACAGTCTAGAGCCATCCTCTTTGGAACCCCCTTTCAGGTAGTTGAAAGCAGCTATCAAATCCCCCCTCCTTCTTCTCTTTTGCAGGCTAAACAATCCCAGCTCCCTCAGCCTCTCCTCATAAGTCATGTGTTCTAGACCCCTAATCATTTTTGTTGCCCTTCGCTGGACTCTCTCCAATTTATCCACATCCTTCTTGTAGTGTGGGTCCCAAAACTGGACACAGTACTCCAGATGAGGCCTCACCAATGTTGAATAGAGGGGAACGATCACGTCCCTCGATCTGCTCGCTATGCCCCTACTTATACATCCCAAAATGCCATTGGCCTTCTTGGCAACAAGGGTGCATTGCTGACTCATATCCAGCTTCTCGTCCACTGTCACCCCTCGGTCCTTTTCTGCAGAACTGCTGCCTAGCCATTCGGTCCCTAGTCTGTAGCGGTGCATTGGATTCTTCCATCCTAAGTGCAGGACCCTGCACTTATCCTTATTGAACCTCATCAGATTTCTTTTGAAGATATTGAACAAAACCGGCCCCAGGACCGACCCTTGGGGCACTCCACTTGATACCGGCTGCCAACTAGACACGGAGCCATTGATCACTACCCGTTGAGCCCGACACTCTAGCCAGCTTTCTACCCATCTTATAGTGGGAACAGCCAGCATGGATTCACCAAGGGAAGGTCATGCCTGACTAATCTAATCGCCTTTTATGATGAGATTACTGGTTCTGTGGATGAAGGGAAAGCAGTGGATGTATTGTTTCTTGACTTTAGCAACGCTTTTGACACGGTCTCCCACAGTATTCTTGTCAGCAAGTTAAGGAAGTATGGGCTGGATGAATGCACTATAAGGTGGGTAGAAAGCTGGCTAGAGTGTCGGGCTCAACGGGTAGTGATCAATGACTCCATGTCTAGTTGGCAGCCGGTATCAAGTGGAGTGCCCCAAGGGTCGGTCCTGGGGCCGGTTTTGTTCAATCCCCGCAGTCTCTGCTGATCCACCTAATGGATTGGGGAACAGGCTAGAGACTTTCCCCTCTGGTGGAGCCCACAGTCCAGGTCAACTCCTCCGGCATCAAGTAGGGAGTTGAGGGCCCGCCTGCTACTCAGGGTTCCAGCCCAGGGCCCTGTGGATTGCAGCTGTCTACAGTGGCTCCTGGAACAGCTGCATGACAGCTACAACTCCCTGGGCTACTTTCCCCGTGGCCTCCTCCCAACACCTTCTTTATCCTCACCACAGGACCTTCCTCCTGATGTCTGATAATGCTTCTACTTCTCAGGCTTCCAGTATTAAGCTTCCCACTCTCAGCTTCTTGTGCCTCTTGCTCCCAGCTCCTCGCATGCACCACAAACTGAAGTGAGCTCCTTTTTAAACCTAGGTGCCCTGATTAGCCTGCCTGCCTTAATTGATTCTGGCAGCTTCTTGATTGGCTGCAGGTGTTCTAATCAACCTGTCTGCCTTGTTTCCAGAAAGTTCCTGATTGTTCCGGAACCTTCCCTGTTACCTTACCCAGGGAAAAGGAACCTACTTAACCTGGGGCTAATATATCTCCCTTCTATCACTCTCCTGTAGCCATCTGGGCTGACCCTGTCACATATCCTCCCCTCTGCTCAACACCACAGGATTGGACAACTTGGGACGTCAGGCAGTGTACCCATAACAAACCATCTGCATTGCCATGGTGGCTTCCAGCCTGTTGTTGTATGGTGAATTGGAAAGGTTGTATGGACAGAAACCTTCTCTTTATTTCGCTGCATCCATTGGAGGGGTTCATGGTCGATCACATGGGTAAACAGTGGTCCCAGCAGGTAATGTAGTGTTTCCATGGCCCATTTCACAGCAAGGCACTCTCTCTCAACCACGGCACACTTCTGCTCTCTTGTGAGGAGTTTCCTACTGAGGTAGAGCATTGGGTGTTCTTAGTCTCCAACCATCTGTGATAGGACAACTCCCAATCCTACTTCAGATATATCTGTTTGTAAAATGAATTCTTCGTTGAAGTCTGAGGCTATACGCACAGGGTTACTGCAGAGGGCTCTCCGTAGATCCATGAATGCATTCTCCACAGTGTCAGTCCACTTCACCATGTCCGGACCCCTAGCTTTTATCAGGTCTGTCAGAGGACTCACTCTGGTAGCGAAATGGGGAATAAATCGCCGGTAGTACCCCACCACCCCAAGGAATGCCCAGACTTGCTTTTTCCCCCCGATTTGGCCGGGGTCAATTTGTTTGTTCCAGTTTGTTCAGCTGGGGCTTGACCATGCCCCTTCCTACAATGTAGCCAAGGTATTTAGCCTCAGCTAGCACTATAGCACACTTGGCTGGATTGGCTGTAAGGCCAGCCCGTCTTAGTGTGTCCAGAACCGCAAGTGGGTCTCCCAGTCGGGGGTATGGATAAGTACATCATCCAGGTATGCAGCTACATAACTGGTATGGGGCTGCAGGAGCTTATCATCCTTAAGACGCTGGAAGGTGGCAGGTGCCCCATGCAATCCAAAAGGAAGAACAGTATATTGAAACAGACCCTCTGGTGTCAAGAATGCAGTCTTTTCTTTTGCATCTTTGGCAAGGGGAATCTGCCAGTATCCCTTTGTTAAATCAAGGGTGGTCAAAAAAATCAGGCATTGTCCAGGCGGTCAACTAACTCTTCAATACGGGGTATGCATCAAATTTGGCTCTCTCATTCAGCCGGCGAAAGTCATTACAAAACCTAGTGGTGCTATCGGGTTTGGGCACCAACACAATCAGGCTCGACCATTGACTGTGGGACTCTGACTCCCAGTTCCAATATCCTTTTTGCCTCCGCCTTGATCTCCTCCCTTTTTGCCATGGGGACCCGGTAGAGCCTTAAAGTTACCTTTGCCCCAGGATCTGTGACAATGTGGTGATGTGTTTCGGTGGTCTGGCCTGGTTTGGTTAAAAACACGTCCTGGTACCAGTTGATCATCTCAGTTACCTCCTTATTCTGGTTCAGTGTCAGATCAGTGGATATTCTGATCTGCTCATGTAGGTTATTTCCCTGGATCAGGGCCTCTTGGGCCACTACACATGCCTCTCGCTGGTGCCACGGTTTCAAGAGATTAATGTGATAAATCTGTCCTTGTTTTCGGCGTCCTGGCTGCCACACCTTGTAGGTTACTTCCCCCACAGGTTCAACCACCTCATAGGCCCCCTGCCATTGGGCCAGAAACTTGCTTTCTGCTGTGGGTACCAACACCATCACCCGATCCCCTGGTTGGAACTGTTGGACTTTTGCCTGGTGATTGTAATGGATTCGCTGGGCCTCCTGCGCCTTTTCCAAATGTTTCCATACAATAGGGGTGACCTGGGCTATCCGGTCTTGCATCTGCAACACATGGTCAATTATATTTCTCCCCTCATTGGGTTCCTCTTCCCAGATTTCTTTTGCGATATCTAGTATGCCATGGGGGTGGCACCCGTACAATAACTGAAAGGGGGAAAACCCAGTTGAAGCCTGAGGTACCTCCCAGATGGCAAACATAAGGTAAGGTAGTAAGGTGTCCCAATCCTTCCCATCCCAACTTACCACCTTCCTTATCATAGCCTTGAGGGGTCGGTTAAACCTTTCTACCAGCCCATCGGTCTGTGGATGATAGACCAAAGTCCTCAGGGTATGTATATGGAGTAGTGTACAGAGATCCTTCATTAGCTTCGACATAGAAGGGGTTCCTTGGTCTGTTAATATCTTCTTTGGTAGCCCCACTCAGGCAGAGATCCCCACCAGCTCTTTAGCTATCGTTTTAGAAGCTGTGTTCCACAGGGGGACAGCTTCTGGGTAGCGAGTGGCATAGTCCAAAACAACATGTATGTATTGGTGGCCCTGCGCCGTCTTCTCCAGGGGTCCCACCAGGTCCATGGCTATTCGCTCGAAGGGGACCTCTATGATAGGAAGGGGTGCTAAAGGTGCCCTCAAGTGGGGATGGGGACTGTGCAC
Organism: Lepidochelys kempii; assembly: GCF_965140285.1. Taxonomy (NCBI): domain Eukaryota; kingdom Metazoa; phylum Chordata; order Testudines; family Cheloniidae; genus Lepidochelys; species Lepidochelys kempii. Next base: position 103,021,934 of record NC_136388.1, on the reverse strand, counting down.
TGACACTCTAGGCAGGATGCACAGTACCTCCATACTTCATGTACTCCAGGCCAGAAGAACCATCATAGGACCCGTGCCAGGGTCTTCTCTACCCCCAAATGCCCCCCAAAAAGATAACTATGGGCAAGACTTAATACAGCATTCTGATGTTTTTGAGGTACTAGGATCTGCTGCACCTTCTGTCCCTGTACTGGTGCAACCCGTTATAAGAGATCCTTCTTCATTATGAAGCAGGGTCATTGTCCCTGGGTTTTCCATTCTATGGAACCCCATCTATTTCGGTCACCTCCTTCCTAATATTGTCGTACCTTGGGTCTTCAGCCTGGTCCTGTCCAAAATTTCCTCTCCTGCGGCTAATCTGCCCAAGTTCTAGGGGACCAGTCTCTGTTCAGAGGCATTAGAGTGGGGTCAGACTCGGGTGCTTCTCCCTCCTGGGTGGCCTCCTGTTCAGCTGCTTGGGTCCGCCTACCTATGAGAGCGACCCTCTGGCTTTGGGTCAGTATTCAGGTTCCCAGAGCCTTAGCTGCCCTTCTTTCCCTTTTAGTCTTTCTACCCAGTCTGGGAGGGGAGAACAAATCTGGGGATATTTCAGAGAAGATTGGGGGTTGACAGTCTACTATGGACACCTCACTAATTTCAGGGTCCCCCTCTCTCTCCAATCCCTCTACTGGGAGTCAGTCTCCAAAAGCAGGGAAGTCCGTCTCCAAAAGCAGGGAAGTCCCTTCCTATGAGCACTGGGTATGAGAGTTTAGGAACTACATCTGCTGCTACCTCAGAAGTGTTTCCCTGGATTTCAATTTTTACTGGGATGGTGGGATAGTAACTAACTGTCCCATGGACGCATGTTATCCCCATACATTTAGCCTACAGCAGCTGACTACGCTTCACGAGCTTCCCCGAGATAAGCAGGATAGCACTGCCTGAATCAACCAGTGCCGTGGTCTCTACCCCATTTAGCTTCACTGGTCTGGTGTACATATGTGGTGTTAGTGAGACCCCCACAAGGTGGATTAGGGAGCATGGGTCTGCCCAGTTCCCCAGGTTACACTGCATAGGCTCCTTGGCATTGGGACACTGTGCAGCTATGTGTCCCCACTCCCCGCAGGCATAACATCTGTATGGAGCCCTAGGCATTCCCTGGTCTCTTGGTTTGGGCCTTCTAACATCACGATCCTCTTCTCCCTCAGTGCTCCTCTTTGTGGCTTCTGGTGGGCCTTCAGGCCCCCCCCCCTTTTTTTCCCCCACCTGTGCTCTCCTGGTGGCCCAGACACCCAAGCTCTAGGGCTTGGTGCTGCCAATTTAACCCGGGGTGCCTCTTCCTTAATTGGTCGGGTCTGCTCCCTTGCCATCCTTTGCCTCTCTACCAGTGCAACAACCTCGTCATAGGTGGAGGGTTCGTTCTGGCTTACCCAGGCGCAAAGGTCTGGAGGTAGTCCCCTCATGTATTGGTCGATGACCAGAACCTCTAGTATCTCTTCTGGACTCCAGGACTCAGTTCGCAACCACTTTTGTGTGAGATGGATGAGGTCATACAATTGGGACCATGGGGTTTTGTTTTCCTGGTACCTCCACTCGTGATACCGCTGGGCCTGCACTGCGGTCATTACTCCAGATCTGGCCAGGATCTCTGCTTTCAGCTGGGGATAGTCTGCTGCAGCTTCTTCAGGCAGATCATAGTAGGCCTTCTGGGTCTCCCCACACAGGAATGGGGCAAGGATGCCAAACCACTGATCTCGAGGCCAGGCCTCCACTAGGACTGTCCTCTCAAAGGCCAGGAGATATGCCTCTATGTCACCCTCCCTCATCATTTTCTGCAGGCAATTGCTGGCCCATATGATCCGCATCCCATCATGGCCATGGTTCATCTCCGTAAGGGCCTTCACTTAACTTACCAGTTCCCGCAACACAGTACGGTCTTGAGGGGCCTGGTCCATCAACAGGTGATTGGTCTCCTGCTGCAGCCGCACTGCCTCCTGTTGGGCGGCTGCCTGGACACAGGTAGCCTCCTGCTGGGCGGCTGTGGCTTGAATCAGTGCCCGCACTATGTCTTCCATTGTGGTGGGGGGAAAAAAACCAAAACAAAAAAAACCCCACCTGCTCCCTTCCCCCCCCCCATACCCTCCTTCTTCCGCTGTGCTGTGCACACCGGATCCCACCACTGACACCAGTTGTGACAAAGTTTCTCCTCTGCCTTGCTGGGTCCTGCATTTATGGGCTGATTTGCTCGCCTCATAGGTTCACAGCAGCCCTCAGTCTGACCATTTTCATGGCTCAAATCTGCCTCTCTCTCAGTTAGCCTCATCACTGGCCAGCATGGGGAAAAGGAAGAACAATCCCCGCAGTCTCTGCTGATCCACCTAGTGGATCAGGGAACAGGCCAGAGACCTTCCCCTCTGGTGGAACCCACAGTCCAGGTCAACTCCTCTGGCATCAAATAGGCAGTTGGGAGGATGGAGGGAACCCGGGCCCTGTGGATTGCAGCGGTCTACAGTGGCTCCTGGAACAGCTGCATGACAGCTACAACTCCCTGGGCTACTTCCCCATGGCCGCCTCCCAACATCTTCTTTATCCTCACCACAGGACCTTCCTCCTGATGTCTGATAATGCTTCTACTTCTCAGTCTTCCAGTAGTAAGCCATCTCACTCTCAGCTTCTTGCACATCTTGCTCCCAGCTCCTCGCATGCACCACAAACTGAAGTGAGCTCCTTTTTAAACCCAGGTGCCCTGATTAGCTTGCCTGTCTTAATTGATTCTGGCAGCTTCTAATCAGCCTGCCTTAATTGTTTCCAGAAAGTTCCTGATTGTTCTGGAACCTTCCCTGTTACCTTACCCAGGGAAAAGGGACCTACTTAACCTGGGGCTAATATATCTGCCTTCTATCACTCTCCTATAGCCATCTGGCCTGACCCAGTCACAAAATACAGAGCAGCATGACTTTGTACAGGTGGTGAGGGAAATATGGTGAAATAAACCACGAAGTGTTTGATCAGAATAAGGTCTCTAAGCAGGCTATTGCTTGAAAAGAGACAGAAGCAGGACCATACCCTGTCATATCGTCCCAGGATTGCATTAGCTCTTTTGGGCACAGTGTCACACAGGGAGCTCAAGTTCAGCTGATTATTCCCCCCTCCATCCCCAAATCTTTATCAGGGTCACTACTTCCCATGACAGAGTCCCCTATATGGAAGTATGGCCAACATTACATCTTCCTAGATGTATACATTTACCCATATTAAAAACACATTTTGCTTGTGCACTTTTCCAAGCAATCCAGGTCGCTCTGAATCTCAGTAACCTGTCCTCTTCATTATTTATCGCTCCCCTTATTTCTGTCATCTGCAAACTTTATTAGTCATGATTTTGTGTTTTCTTCTGAGTTTTTGATAAAGGTGTTAAACAGTTTAGGTCCAAGAAACAATCCGTGTCACTCCACCTGAAACACACCCACTCAGTGATGATTCCCCATTTACAATTGAGCATCAGCTCTACAACTTGGTATTTCCTTTGGAACATATGAAATTTTACTCTGCTTGTTGCAGTATTGTCTTGAGGATGCTCCCATTCTGACCTAATTACACATTTTATGGAATCATTAATATGGAGAATCTGCTCTTTCTTGCTACTGTATGGGAATTTTCTGGTGTCTCCCCCGTCCCCACAGGCTGTTACAGGTCACTTATCAGAGTAATTTCACCCCACTGTTGAAATATTCTTTGGGGGGAGAGAGGGAAACAACACCTCTGACTCCACTAAAGACAAGAGAGTTCAACTCTCAGGAAAAATGAACCTGAGTGCTTCCAGCGCTTTCTTGACTTTCCTCATACTTTTTATACTTCCTGGATTTTGGAAAGTCTCTATCAGAGGAAAAATACAAAAGTGTGGAAAACTTAAAGGGGAAAAAAAAAAAAGGTTGTGACTTCTTGTCCACTTTCTGATGGGCCTTTTTACTTGCCCCTTTTATATGTAGTTAATGGTAGAGAGTTTCTGGGGCCACCCTGACCAAGATTATGGCTGTTCTGAGTAATCTTTCAGGTGAAGAGCAACTCCCACTTTCTATGTCATAGCTAACACTTTAGAAGCAAGGGTCTCATATATGTCAGGGTTCCCAAAGCACTGGACATTATAAAGGATAGGGAGAATCTTTAACTTACCAATTACTGTGCTCTGGGTTATCTTAGAATATCAGGGTTGGAAGGGACCTCAGGAGGTCATCTAGTCCAATACCCTGCTCAAAGCAGGACCAATCCCCAATTAAATCATCCCAGCCAGGGCTTTGTCAAGCCTGACCATAAAAACTTCTAAGGAAGGAGATTCCACCACCTCCCTAGGTAATGCATTCCAGTGTTTCACCACCCTCCTACTGAAAAAGTTTTTCCTAATATCCAACCTAAACTTCCCCCACTGTAACTTGAGACCATTATTCCTTGTCCTGTCATCCGCTACCACTGAGAATAGTCTAGATCCATCCTCTTTGGAACCACCTTTCAGGTAGTTGAAAGCAGCTATCAAAACACCCCTCATTCTTCTCTTCCGCACACTAAACAATCCCAGTTCCCTCAGCCTCTCCTTGTAAGTCATGCATTCCAGTCCCCCTAATCATCTTTGTTGCCCTCTGCTGGACTCTCTCCAATTTTTCCACATCCTTCTTGTAGTGTGGGGCCCAAAATTGGACACAGTACTCCAGATGAGGCCTCACCAATGTCGAATACAGGGGAACGATCACGTCCCTCGATCTGCTGGCAATGCCCCTACTTATACAGCCCAAAATGCCATTGGCCTTCTTGGCAACAAGGGCACACTGTTGACTCAGATCCAGCTTCTCGTCCACTGTAACACCTAGGTCCTTTTCTGCATAACTGCTGCCTAGCCATTTGGTCCCTAGTCTGTAGTGGTGCATTGGATTCTTCCATCCTAAGTGCAGGACTCTGCACTTGTCCTTGTTGAACCTCAGATTTCTTTTGGCCCAATCCTCGAATTTGTCTAGGTCCTTCTGTATCCTATCCTTACCCTCCCGCGTATCTACCACTCTTCCCAGTTTAGTGTCGTCTGCAAACTTGCTGAAGGTACAATCCACACCATCCTCCAGATCATTTATGAAGATATTGAACAAAACCGGCCCCAGGACTGACCCTTGGGGCACTCCGCTTGATACCGGCTGCCAACTAGACATGAAGCCATTGATCACTACCCGTTGAGCCCAACAATCCAGCCAACTTTCTACCCACCTTATAGTGCATTCATCCAGCCCATACTTCTTTAACTTGCTGACAAGAATACTGTGGGAAACAGTGTCAAAAACTTTGCTAAAGTCAAGGAACAACACATCCACTGCTTTCGCTTCATCCACAGAACCAGTTATCTGGTCATAGAAGGCAACTAGATTAGTCAGGCATGACTTGCCCTTGGTGAATCCATGCTGACTGTTCCTGATCACTTTCCTCTCCTTTAAGTGCTTCAGAATTGATTCCTTGAGGACCTGCTCCATGATTTTTCTGGGGACTGAGGTGAGGCTGACTGGCCTGTAGTTCCCAGGATCCTCCTTCTCTTTTTTAAAGATGAGCACTACATTAGCCTTTTTCCAGTCTTACTATCACAGTGTGGAGATTTACCTTATTTGTTCTTGTTGGCTCTTGTTTAGTAGCTAGAGTTACTACTGCTCCTGGGCTCTGCCCTTGCAACAATGCTCTTGTTGCCTACTTTTTTAAACATAGTGGGGTTTGGCTTTGAACAGAAATAACATGCAGTTAAAGTTGTTTGAGGACCTTGTCTGACAAAATTTGGCAGTCCTCATTAAAGTCCCTTCAGACAGTTTGAGCAGGGCCCCAGGCAGCCTTGGATACCTGTGAGCAGAAGAGGAGGGCTTAGTGGAAGTAGTCCCCGGCACTCAGTACAATGATATTTGTCCTACAAAGCCATCATTTTGATCAGCTCCCCTCTGTGCTCTCGAAGCACAGGAAGAGCACTATCAGCTGAAGGAAGGAAGGAAGGAAGAAGCAATGGGTAAAAAAAAGGAGAGACTGAAAGGGTTTCTGTGACTGGATGCACCCCTGTACTCACACCCTACATATCACTTTAATAATCTTTGTACAAAATATACCCTGTGAGGTATCAATTGAGAACTAATAACTTGGTGGTCACTAATAGTGAAATATGAATAGCAACATTATATGTAAGGTTATGAATTTCCACTGTATGATGTTGGTAGCACATGTTCAAACACACACAGCCCCTTTACAAGCATTGAGGGGCAAGAATGATTTTGTAACTAAAGCAGAGGACTAGGAATCAGGACTCCTACGACCCATCTCCAGTTCTGCCACAGATTTCCTGGGTGACCTCAGACAAGTCACGTAAATTCTCTGTACATCTATTCCCCATCCATAAAATGGAGTTCAGTCTTCACTGTCTCGCAGGGATGCTGCAAGGCTTAATTCATTCACTTTTTAAAGCGCTGAAATCCTCAGACAGAAGGCTCTAGAAAAGGGACCCAATATCAATTATAGGTGGAACATATACAATTAAAGTTTCTCCAAGCATTCCCATTTTATATGCTCACATTCATAAGTTTACAATTTTGTCAATTATTTTGACTAACATTTGTTGTCATTCCAAAAGCAGTTTTAAAGAAAAGTTTGAATAGAAACGGTTCAGTTTTTGAAGGGGTGGCTGTTCAGGGAAAATACAAGTTTTCTGCTAGAAAAAGGTTAGATCTACCTGAACATCACTAGCACTTCAGTGGGAGGCAGAAGAAACCTAAAGTTTATAGCAGGGACATAACTGTTCAGTCACAAATGTACCTTTAAGAGGTCTGCTCAAAATCTATTTTGATATGGCCAAGATATAAGGATTTTAAAAATACACCTTTCACACATGTGCAGAGGGCTCTTTAACAGAATAAAACTAAATTTGTCCATGTTTCATTAGCAATGAGTATTGTGCTTGTAGAAGGGTGGAATACTGTTAAGGCTGGTAAGCTGTTACAGCTGTTCAGTGCTTCTGTCCTCAGAGCTCCAGTGTTTTCAGAATTAATAGAGAGCACAGACTGCTAATTCAGTAGACCTCAATGTAGAAAGGCAACAGGCATGGTTCGGTGACAAAAGCACTAGGTCAGGTTTATCGCCCTCAAGGCACATTCATAATGACTTGCTCAACTACATTAACATGAGTGCCCCATGGCAAGGAGTGGCTCAGTCAGCAGCAGGAGTCTCTGATGTCCCCTCAGCCACACCATAAACCTTTGTGAGATACCCCAACATTTAGAAAAACAACTGAAATAAACCACCTTATGTGTTTCATGACATCTGTTTGTTACCTCCCATTATCCCCAATATCTCAGACAAAAGATCCCTATTCAGTGTTCTGTCAAACCATCTTATCTTGTACTAGATTGGGGTGTAGCTATACTAGCCTTCTAAAATATATTTACATAAATATCTAGTGCCTTGTACACTAATAACTTTGCCAAGTTCACATACCGAACAGTGAATTTGTAAGCATCTATTTTAATAGATGGCCTGGCTTTGGTTCATAACCTCTGGTTCAGGCTTTGCACCAGACCCAGTGCTCCAAGCGCTCTCTGCTATATATAAACTGAGTGGAAGGTATTACTGGAGAGACAGTCTCTCAGTATTCCATTAGATTTGTGCATCTATATAGATAAGATTCCAGGAATGTCACTGTGGGTCACTCTGAAGCCTATTATGTCTGTAGAGTCAGCATGAAGCAACAGAATCAACTACAAGTATGTTCAAAATATCACCAGGGTGAATTATTATTAGGTTTCACCATCTGTGACCATCCAGTTTAAGTTCTCAATTTTCACTTTACAAATTACACCTGTGCGGTATACAGCTACAGTAAGACATATTTATGATGTACCAAGAGTCATAAGACCATTGTTACCTCTGATATCATAACCAACCACCACCCTTACTCTACAGCTAATTTGCATAAAACTGTCTCATTGGATTTATGAGGGCAATTGCACAGATGGCTTGATCACTTGGCCCAACTGCCAGCACAACCTCCCCCAGATACAAACCACCACCAACACAATTAGTATGCACAATAAACCCAAACACATAGCCAGCCCCTCATGGCAACACACACCCTTCATTCATCATCAAAAAAAAATAAAAATCAGTACACACCCCCCACTCAGTCTTACCATAAACTTAAGTGACACACAAATTTGAGTTCAGTCATTTTTAATTTACAAATTACACTTGTGAAACAACCCAGCTTTTCAGCTGCTCGTATATAAGTAAGAAAACTGAGTTTTATTTCATTTTTTTTAAAAGGTACAGGCTTTTAAAGTATGGTCTGAATGTGTTGAAGTAGCCAGGGCTCCAAAAGAATGCTGGTTTCATTGTATTGTGTGCCCAGATTGTACAGGAAAGTGCATTTAACTTGTGGTTAGCAAATAATTGCATATGTCATTGTTTTAGAGTTTTTTTTTAAAAAAGCAAACGTGGGACATTCCATCCCAAACACTACATCAAAGGAACATTAATATTGCAAAATAAAGCATACCAAAGGCTGGAAATGCCAAATTTAATGTTGTCTGCATAATCTTAATACTGCCCTCTTATGCCCTTATGATCCAACTTTTAATTATATGAACACCTATTTTCCTCTACATGACCCAGTGTGCAGATTGGACATTGAAAGAGACAAGCCCCAGACAACTGCCGCCTTCATAACAGATTTTTGTTAGTGGCACAAGAAAAAGTTGTGGAATTCATGCTTTACAGACTCATCTTAGCCTGGGACAGATAACGTGTTGTTAAAGAGACAGGGACCTACAGACTCCACCTCATTCAGTCCAAGGGTTGCACGGCAAGCAATGCATTAAGAATATGGCCCACACACTGAACAATGAGGATACTATAAATATTAAAAAGCTGCCTTATTCATGAAGCATATCTAATCTCTTCACTGAATGAGGCAGCCTTTTAGGAAAACTACTATGTGATCATGTAATCTGAGCCCATCATAATGCATATGCACCAGAGGTGGAGTTGAAGTTGTTCAGGCACCTTAACTTTGGCTTTCTACACCATTAGAGATTCCATTTGCAACTTAATAATCTTTTAATATAGCAGGGGTGGGGAGGTGTTAATGGAATGTTTTACACTTTCTGTACATCTTCCAATGGGGGGAGGGGCGGGGAAGAGAGAGAGAATAGGGACAAAACCAAAGGGTTTACCAATATAAATTATATGGTATTCTCTGTTTCCAGTATCTTCAATTCCCTACTTACTGATATTTAAGTGCAGAAATCACTTATTGCGGGGGGGGGGGGGGGGGGGGGAATCACAGCATGTCTCCCATCTCCATGTACGCTAAGATCTGGAAATGTCAAAATAATCCACAAGAGTGCCTCATAAATAGCAAAGTCTAATTTCTTTTCTTCATTTATTTTTACTTTCTCAATAACCTTAATTATTTTCTCCTCCTTCACATCTTGTCTTATTTGACTACTCATGAGTGACATAAGAATTTTTCACTGACAAGCTGGAGTGTCTATGCCATTAATTTCTGCAGAAACTAACCTTTCATTAATAAAGGTTCTAACCACTAAAATTCTGAAGATAACCTTCCAAATGTGAACAGATGCAGAGCGCTCTTCTTTCTTCTGGGAGTTTCAGCACCTCTGATACTGCCAAGAGCTTTCCTGATATATTGGGCATATTTTATTCACTCACCAAACCTTTCATAAAGATGGAGTGTTAAGTGATGCTGCCGTACAACATGCCTTCCATCCCCAGAATATGGGACTTCAAATCCCCAAAATCAAACATTAAAAAACCAGGAAACATTCAGATGAGGTCTCCTCACATACCCTTGAGAAGTGTTATCATTACAAGATAATCAAATCAAGCTTATGAAGGCCAGGAAATACAGAGTTAACTTGATATTTCAGGAACACCTGCCCTCCCCATTAGGATACCTGCACATTCATTTTGAAGTATGAATTATTAGCCTAAACTGCAGAAATACAGCCATAGTAAATCCTCCTAATACATGACTCTCTTTTGGACAGCCCTTAGATGCCTGTCTGTACCTTAGGTGGATTTCTGGTTTTGACCTCCATATGTTAGCTGGAAATAACATTTGAGTTGAAGAGTCATAGTTAATCAAGCGTAGATTTTCAATAACCAAATCTTGTTAAGGTGATAAATGCAGCTGTTGCTTGGTAATTGGTGACATTATTTCCATCTGGACATCCCCACCGGCTTCCATGCTACTGCCAAGATATGCGAATTTACTCACTTCTTGTGGTACTTTGCCTTCTAAAGAAATGCTCGAGTTGTGAGTTGCTGAATTCTCATTATATTTGTTTTTTCATAACTATTAATCCTGTCTTGTTAGCGATGCTTCACTTAGCCCTCACTAAACCACGGAGACCACTTTAATGTATGCAACCAGACTGCTGACAACCTCAAGGTAAGACACTTGTTCACCTCTACAGACAGACAAGATTCAGCACTGAAACGAGTTATACTTGATCTCTGAAGGTATACATGCACCTCTCTTCATATCACAGCAAAAGCTCTGCCAAAATGCTCTGCCAAGATGCTCCAACTAATTCTTCCACCATTCAATAAAGTTATACCTAACTGTGAATACAGCTGTAGAGCATGCAGATGCATGCTGGAATTCAAAACTATGCCATTGTTCATGTTGTTTCACATTCTTAATCCTTCCTCATATCTACCTCTAGCAGATTCATAGGTTTTAGGATCAGAGAGTAAACTTCCCACAAAATCTTCCCCATGGAAGGTGATTATAGTTAGTTTACAATGTAAGTTGGCTCCAGGACAGGACTGCAGCAAAGGGTGGTAACATGGCTCCAGCAATAATTGAAGCATGGTCAATACTGTCCATTAATTAAAGCAGAAACACTGGTTAGTGTGCCCACATGCTCTCAGACAGCACCTCCCCAGAGCAGAGGATGACTGTGAAAGTGGGATAGCCTCTCCCTCTCCTCCAAGAGAGGACAAAAATTGGCTCATCAGTGCACCCTGCCAATCCATCTCAGAGTTAAAAAGAAGGCTGTCAGGCCCCTTTGAGCCAAAACAGGATACTAAAACTTGTGTGTGTGTTGAGGGGAGAGGGACAGCTCAAAAGAGTGCCACTGATCTAGGTGCTTATACATCATCCCTCACTGTAGTATCAGAGCACCTCAAAAACAATTAAATTTATCCTCATAGAGGTGTTGTAAGGAAGAGGTGAGGAAGTTTTATCATTTTAAAATGGGGAAAACTGGCATTCCACTTTAAATCAATCACACTGTGGATATTAACTTTAAAGCAACTACAGAATTCAGTTTTTAATAGAGATCATGCTGCAACCCTAACTATTGCGCAGTTAGTGCTGCCCATAATATAGGCTGTTCTTCTCCCCAAATGAGGCCTCACACTTCCTCTTGGCTAATACATTTAGGATATCCAATAATGTATTCATGGATTGGTTTGTGATGTTCTTGTTGATTCCCCTCCTTGAGGCATTAAGTTTGGGATATGACTTAACAGAATTAAGGGTATCTGTTCTGCTGTTGCTGCAGTAAGTAGCTTAGAGGGAGAATGACAAACCTCTGAGGAGAAAATGACAGCCTGCCAGCGCCACCAACTGTAAATATTTCCCCTAGATCAGGACTTGAAAATTTCACTTGCTAGTGACAAACGGAAGCTTTCTACTTTAACTATGGGAGGCCCAAGCCATTGTTTTCTACAAAATATACAATTTTACATAAGAAAGAGATAGGTTTTGAGGTTATAAAGATCACATGTGTCTTATCTTCATGTTACATTGTCAGAAGACTCAGGAAGGCAGACAGCACCAGGACCACAACTGCAGCCCACCACTTTACCAAGCAGCAGCATTAATGGTGTGATATACTCTGCATAACTCTGATCAGCTTCAGAGTGCTATTCAAAATTCTGCAGAGCACAGTAAGACTCTGGCTGCTTGCTAGGAAAGCTATGGACATCTGCAGGCACAACAGATACTCCCTGAGAGAAGCCAAAGTGTAAATGGGGCAGAGGTGACTGCAAATCAAAACAGTCTTCTCATGCCACTCCCAGCTGCCAAGACCTCAAAAATGGGTAGCTCTGTGAAGCCTCTCTACCCAAGAGATAGCCAGGAAAGGTGAAGACTACAGAATCCTCACCACACACAATAAGAGGAGCATCTTAAGGGAGTCATTGGGAGAACATCTGCCTTACAAAAAAATCAAAGAAGTTTCATGGGGAAGGGCAGTGGGGAAAGAGAAACATCTGTGAAGAAACATCTTATATAAAGATAACAAACCAAATGAGGGTGAGCTCCTTAGTGGAGAGGCACTGAGCACAAAGCACGAAAAGACAGAAGGGGACCAGTAGAGACGGCCAGTTCTTTAAGGTGGGCAGTTCCTTGAAAGTGAGGAAAAGAAACGCTAAATTGGCAAGGAAATTAACTCAGGCATTCGGAGAGAGGGAGGAACGAAACACACTATCCAAAATAAAACGGTGGCGCACACAAGGCCTCCTGCTTCGCGCGGGAAGGCAAGAACCGCGGAGGGTGTTCTGGGCAGCGACGCGATGCTTTGGGGAGCCGCTTCACCTGGGTCCCGTCACGGAGAAGGCGGCAGCAGGCCAGGCCAGGCCCAGGCCCGACGGGAATCGCCACGAGCCTGCCCCGGGCCCGCCCTGAGGCGACGGCTCGAGCCCGGTACTCAGGACAGCCGGCCTCGGGCTCAGCCCCCGTCGGGAGGCCCGGCCCTGCGCCCAGGGCGTGGGGAGAGGCCCGGGGGCCGTGAGGTGCCCAAGATGGACGCAGCGCGCCAGCTTCCCGCCGCGGCCTTGCCCCTGCCGGGGCCCCGCGCAGCCTCCCCGCGCGCCAGACGGGCGCGCCGCCGAGACACCGGCCCGCAGCCGCCCCCGGCGGGGCTCCGGGACAGAGGGCCAGGCTGCGGCCAGGGCGCCCCGGGGAGCTGGCTCCGCGCTCACCTCGCGTCGGCCGGTGGAGGCCGCAGTCGCCGCAGGCTCCTCTGCCGAGCGGGCCCTCAGCCGGAACGACCGGTACGAGAAGAGCAACCTCCAGGGACCCGCCCCGGGACTCGCCCCGCGCGTGCGCGCCCCTCGGCCCCCACACTGCGCATGTGCGCCTACGAGCGCGGTGTCCTCTGGGAGATCTAGTCCCTCAGGGCGAGCTAGCTCCTCCCCCGAGCGAGGCTGGGGTCGCCATGACTCCGCCCCAACCGGCCTGGGGGCCGCAAATCGGGGGCAGGCTTGGCGACCCTGGGCGCGCTGGGCACCCACAGGCGCCGCGCCTGCTCTCCCGGGCCCGGCGTTCTCCGGGGCAGCGCGATGGCTCCCCAGGGCAGCCCAGGTCCATGCAGCCTGCCCTCCCGCCCTGTGCGCTCGGCGCTGCACGCAGGGGAAGCCGGCCCAGAGGGGACATGTGACCAGAGCGGCCAGGCTGGGTCAGAGCAATGTCCGTCCAGCCCAGCGTCCTGCCTTCCGCCCGTGGCCAGTGCCAGGTGCTTCCGCAGGCGTGACCAGACCAGCGATGCAGCCCTGTCCTTGCCCTGCCTTGTGCTTTCTGCAATTCAAATGCGTCTTTCTGAGCTGGGGCAGCCAGCACTGCCCGCAGTATTCCAAGGGTGGGTGCACATGGATCTCTACGGACGTATTATGATATTTTCAGTCTTACCTAGCCCTTTCCTTTCCTTTCCTTACCTAGCCCTTTCCTTTCCTTTCCTTACCTACCTTGTTCGCTTTTTTGGCTGCCGCTGCACATTAAGCAGATGTTTTCAGAGAACTGGCCCCAGTGACTCCAAGATCTTTTTATTTAGTTGTAACAGCTAATTTAGACCCATCATTTTATATGTATAGTTAGATCTATAATTGTTTTTTTGCACCTATAAACATTGATTTTCATCTGCCATTTTGTTGCTCAGTCACCCAGTTTAGTGAGATCTCTTTGTAGTCAGCTTTGGACTTAACTCTCTTGGACCTAGAATCCAACGTGTTAAGGGACGTGACTTGTATCTGGGTGGAGAACTTCACTTATTTATTATTTCTTAACCACGAGTGTGCTTTGTGTTGTGCATATTGCAAGTATAAAGACACCCCATGATCCAGAAAAGCTTACAGTCAAAAAGAGAAGGCAAGAGGCACTGCAGGACCCATAGGAAGAGATTCAGTACTTAGCTAGCTCCCAGTGACCACATATTTTTTACAAAGGCCAGAAGTAATTTGGGCCCAAACTTTAAAGTTTTTTCTTTAAAAAATTCTTTATATTTTTTTAAGAAAACATAATTCTGTGTTAAACTACTGCAAGAAATGAAACAATGCAGAAGATGTTTAAACTCAAACCAAGGGGTGAGGGATGGGTGAGGGAACGTAGGTAGATGAGGAAACAAAATGAACAGCATTTAACATAAAAGCATACGTCCCATCTCATAGGTTTTTGGAATTGACAGGCTGGTTCAGCCCCAAGGTCCAGGTGTCCTGTCTCCAATGGTTGCCTATGCCATGTCTTATACAGGTAAGATTAGATCAGTGGTTCTCAACCCGTAGCCCAATCAGCACACAGCTCCAGCCCATGTGACATCCTCAGGGCCATACAGGTAGTGTATATATTGTGTGAATGCAGCTCACAATGGTAAATAGGTTGAGAACCACTGGCCTAGATGATCACAATGGTCCCCTCTGCCTTGGGAATTTATGAAAAGTGAGAGGACAAGATTAAAGTCAAACAGAAGGAAAAGGGCTAGAGTGTTAAAAAAAGAAGAAGAAGAGTGACAATCCAAGAAGATAGCAGCACATTCAGTTACCAGAGGGCCATTGAACATGAGACAGAATAACTATCTCAGCAAGCTCAGAGGTTCAGGCAGGCGGTCTTGTCCTCTAGGGAAGGTTTATAGTTAGATCATGTTGAACTATTCTCTGTTCACCTCTCTTAGTAGAAATGGTGGTAATTTGGGAAGGGTGTTCCTGGAGTTCAGAGGGGAGATGTGCCAGCAGGCACTTCTTGTTCATGCTCCTGGGCTCATGCCCTCAGCAGGTTATCTGTGTCACTCCAGGTTACTACTAATAAAGTTCTTAGCTCTGTAGCTTTATTGTGCTCCTGGCTGCTCCACACCATGTGAAAGAGCCTGTTTCTCAGGTACCTTGTTTGACTCTACTTGGCCCTGGCCCCATTGTACTGAGGGGCCTTGTGGTGTGCAGGGCTAGGTCTGTGAGACTGAACAATGTGCTAATCACTAAAGCCTTGACAAAAAGGATCAAAGCCAGCACCAGTTGGAAGGGAGCCCTTCCCTGGAGGGGTGCCTGGATACAAGGCAAGCCGGGCTGAGGCAGGGAAGCCAAAGAAGCATACTTGGTGCAGAGTACGTGTTGCAGGGAGGTGCCGTAAAGAGGGAAACCAGGAATCCAAAGAATCCTTAGCCACAGTGACCCAAAAAGCAGAGTCTAACCAGGTCTGGGGAGGCTGAGGATGTACTGGAAGAAGCATGGGACAGCCAGGGGAAGGGGTGGCAGAAGCCCCCAAACATCAGGACCAGTTATACCATCAAAATCCTCCCAAATGAGGATGTTTGTCTGGTGGAGCATCCATCCCCTACTACTCCAAACCCCAGGACCAAGTGCTCCCTATCATCAGAGCTGGAGCTCAGGGCTTGTGCTAAAGTGGCTCAGTGCCTAGACTCAGTTGGGCCATCTTGTCCTTCTGGTTCTACTGAGCCAGACTGCAGCATCTATACTGTAGGGTATGCAGACTGCAGCTTCTGGGAGGGCCTCAGAGCAGGCTGGGAGTTTAATCTCAGATGTGAGCCAAGGTCAGTGGAGCTGGAAGGCATCAATAGAAACAAGGACAGCATTCTGGCTCACGGGGTATGTGCAGGTTGAGCCCCTAGAAATGCAGGCCCCTTTGGAACCACATAAATTAGAAAGACTTGAGGCCATCTCTGGTGCCTCTCTTCATGGTCCCTTCCAGTTCCTTCCTTCCCTTCCATCCCCTTTCCACAGACTGCTTCCCTGCTTCTTGTCTCTGTTCCTCTTCTCTCTCCAGCTGTAGCTTGAATGCATGCTTGTTTGTCTCAGGCTGAGTTGTGCTTGGGATGCTTCCATGCTCTGGGTCTTCCAGTGAGGTGGCAACTACAGCAACAGGTTTCTTCACAGCTCCATCATGCTGTAGCCATTCCGCTGATGTGCAGCTGCTCGTGTAGTGTCCAGTGTTTTGCTCAGAGTAGGGGTAGACTGCAAGGTGGCTAAAATGCCCATCTACACGAGCACTCCCAATGTCACTCCCAGGGCTGGACCTATTGAGTTCTCTGGCGCTTGCACCCGCCCACATCTGAAGACCCCTCCCCTAGCCCAATGGGAGGGGTCTAAACTAAACCCAGGGCTCCAGTAAAGTCAGGAGACAACAAATGATAAAACTGGACAGGAGTGAGAGTTACAGACTCAAAAGCAGGGAGCCAGAAGAGAACACTGAGCAGAGAACTCCAGTCAGCGCCCACTGCTCCTTGAAGGCATCCAGGGAGTCAACGGACACCACCCAGAGGATACAAGACCTAAGGGATGAGCGAAAATAGGCACCACAATTGCAGAGTACCTTCCTGTCCACCCACCTCTGCTTGGTAGGGTGCACAGTCACCTTGGTCAGCACCAGGAGGAGGTTGATGAGGAAGTCTTGCAACTTCATGGGGCCATGGATGGGGTGAGTGTAGATCAGGAGCTGCAGGGAAAAGTGCAGCTAGAACCAGAGGAGAAGGCTCTGGAGAAGCCAGAAAAGGGGCTGCAGCCTGGCACATTCGATGTAAATGTGCACTAGGGTCTCCCTCTCACCACAAACGGGGCAAGTGCTGGGAAGGTGGGTGAACCGTGCCAGGTACACGCCTGTGCTCATGGCTCCATGAAGGAGCTGCCAACCAATATCCCCAGCAGGTCGGGGGACATTGTGGAATACACACTGTCCCAGCGGGGCTCCTCGTCCTCCATAGGTGGCAGATAGTCCTGCCACTTGGTGTTGGGGCGCGACATGAGGGTGAGGAAGTGAAGGGTGTGGAGCACAAGTGTGTACAGCTGTTTCCTAGGCACGGTTCAGAAACAAACCAGCAGCAGGTTACACAACTGGCTTGGGTACTGCTGGGGAGGTTGGCCAGGGAAGCTTACAGCACAGGGGCCCAAGGGCAAGGTCTGGAGGGCCACGGGTGAGGGGCAAGTGGGGAGCACCCTCCTGCAGGACCGGCTCAAGAAAGGCCTGAGAGTACGGTTGCCAACCCTCTCGGATTGGCAAGGAGTCTCCTGGAATCAGCCTCGATCTCCGGTGGCTATTGAAAGCAATCTGGGAGATTTTTAATAGACCGCTAAAAGTCCAGTCAGCAGCACAGTGGGGCTAAGGCAGGCTCCCTGCCTGCCCTGGCTCCGCACGGCTCCCGCAAGTGACCAGCATGTCCCTCTGACGACTAGGTGCAGGGTAGCCGAGGGGGTCTCTGCGTGTTGCCCCCGCCCCCAAATGCCTACTCTGCAGCTCTCATTGGCCGGGTTCCCAACCAATGAGAGCTGTGGGGGCAGTGCCTGCAGGCAGGGGTAGCGCGCAGAGCCACCTGGCCAGCCCTGTGCCTAGGAGCCAGACATGCTGGCCATTTCCGGGAGCTGCCCAAGGTAAGCACCACCCACCTGGAGCCCACACCCCAACCCTGAGCCCCAGCCCTGAGCCCACACCCAAACTCCCTCCCAAAGCTCACACCCCCTCCCTCACCCCAACCCCATGCCCCAGCCCGGTGAAAGTGAGTAAGGGTGGAGGACAGCGAGTGACGGAGGGAGGGGGATGGAGTGAGTAAGAGCGGGGCCTCAAAAAAGGGGCAGGGCAGGGGCATGGCCTCGGGGAAGGGGCGGGGCAAAGGTGTTTGGGTTTGTGCAATTAGACAGTTGGCAATCCTACCTGTGAGGCAGACAGTAAGGCTGCCCTCACCTCCTAGAGTATTCCCCGGGTGGTATGAGGGGGTGGAAAGCCCCAAGCACCGGCCAAGCGCAAGGGGATTCACCCAGTCCCTTTGGTCATAGTCCAGGAAGGCTCCGATCCAGGAGGCACCTGCCAGGACCAACCTCTGGCACACCAAGGAGACGGAGAAAGGGCTCAATGGCTAGCCTGTACAGTTGGCCTGACAGTGGGCAGCCTTGACGCACCCATTGCCCAAATCTGATGGGTTTGGTCAGGGTCCAGTTGAGCTTGGACTGGACTTGGACTCCCAGGGCTAGAGCTTCAATGTGCTTCAAGAACAGGAGGAGGAGATGTGAAGAAAAGTGCTGGAAGCCAAGGCCCCTAAGCAATACCACCCAGGTACTGCCTTAGCCACTCTGCAGCACAATCTCATCAGCAACAGCTTTACTGCCAAGCATTCTCCTTCCTCACTCTGCTCACACTTACTCTGCCCCTCAGCCACACTGCTGAGAGAAAGGGGAGGCCACAGCCCACTCACCCTTCTCACCACAGACAAAGAACGTGTGAAACTGTAGGAGCAACAGCTCTGCGGCCCTGAGCAGGACCTGAGCAACAG
Source organism: Lepidochelys kempii (assembly GCF_965140285.1). Lineage (NCBI taxonomy): Eukaryota > Metazoa > Chordata > Testudines > Cheloniidae > Lepidochelys > Lepidochelys kempii. Next base: position 103,003,380 of record NC_136388.1, on the reverse strand, counting down.
GCTCAGGGACTGCCCCAAACTCTTCCCAGCTGGTGATGAAAAGAGCAGTGACTAACAGAAGCATCTCTTACTGAACTGGGAGCTACTGGATGGGTCCCCACTCCCCTTCCCTGCTGGGGAGAACATCCTCATGGCTTCTTCTGCTCTCTGGGGCTAGTCCCTTCCATCCAGACTCTCTTTGCCCCAGCAACTTATCCATTGATGGAGGTCTCTTCAGCACAAAGGGTAGATCTACACTGCTAAACTTTTAGAGCTAGTGCACTAGAGATAGCAGTCCAGGTGTTGCAGTTCTGGCAGAGACCTGTGGTGGCTGCCCAAGCTCAGACCAAGGGGGTTGCATGGACTTGAGACCTGCTGCCCGAGCCACAACATTCACGCTATTTTTAGCACACTAGTTCCAGACCCACTAATGCAAGGCTGTCTTCTCGGGTTGGGAGGCTTGGTCCCAGCTGCAGTGTGGACACACCCAAAGAGGGAAACCAGAGCAGGGAGCGGCACCTCATGCTGTCTGGGGGAAAGAGGGGAGAAAGAGAGGCAGAGGTGCAACTACAGACTGCTGGCAACTGGGGTCAGGCTCCCATTGGTGACCTGTTACAGTCCCTGCCCTATGCGAACACAGAGCCTGAGGCAGAACTCACTTTGTTGGCGCTGGCCCACCTCTAACGACCAGATGGCCTGTCTCTAAATGTGCTCACCAAACCTAGCTTACCCACTGAAAACAAAGGTGATGGCGGGCAGGGGAGAGGAGGGTTGGAATATGGCAGGATAAAGAAACTGAACGTCATAACTTAACCCCATCCCATGGCAGTGGTCAGTAGCCCCAACACACCCTACCCTCCTGCTGCTGGCAGAGGTGCATTTAATCACAGACTCATAGAAACGTAGGACTGAACAGGACCTCAGAAAGTCATCAATTCCAGCCTCCTTCACTGAGACATGACCAACAAAACCTAGACCATCCCTGACAGGTGTTTGACTGACCTTTTCTTAAAAACCTCCAGTGCGGGGATTCCACAGCCTCCCTTAGAGTCGTGTTCTGGAGCCTCACTGCCTTATAGTTAGAAAGATTTTCCTCATGTCTAACCTGAATCTCCCTGGCTGCAGATTAAGTCTATTACTTGTCCTACCATCGATGGCCATGGAGAACAATTGAGCACGACCCTCCCTCTGGGAGCCCTCAACGGATCTGAAGACTGTGATCAGGTCTCCTCTGAGCCTTCTTTTCTCAAGACCTAACATGCCCAGGTTTTTAACTTCTCCTCACGGGTCAGGTTTTCTAAACCTTTCATCACTTTTGTTGCTCTCCTCTGGATGCTCCAGTTTATCCACATCTTTTCTAATATGTGGCACCCAGCACTGGACATTGTATTCCAGCTGAGGCCTTAGCCATGCCAAGAAGAGTGAGAAAATACCACCTGTGTCTTACAAATGACACATGTGCCACAGGCAGAGAATAGCAGGGACTGAGGTGCACCCATGCCTCTGCAATGGCAGGGAAATGATTAAGTAATGGTGTGGAGTGTGAGTCAACTGTAAGTGTAGGCAGGACTGAACCATGTTCAGTGCCAGCTCAGAAACTTTGGTTAACTCTTGTTCCAAGTAGGGCTCAGCCATGGTTTCTGAACTACTGTTGATTGTAGTTTGGTCCTGTCTACACTTACAGTTAAACCACGATTTGCACTGGCTCAGCTGCACTTGCTGCCTCAACAGCTACATTCCCTGGTGTAGACCAAACTTTTTCCTAGAAGATTTGGAGAACAGGTCTGTGCTTCATGAACATTGGAGACTGCAGGCTGCTTCCTGCCCCATTGTACATATTCCTTTCCCCCTCTACTGCGCAGCCTTCTTAGGCAATGGGAGAGAAGGACCCTAATCCTAACCCTAACCTTTCTTGCCTATGCGTGACTTGCTTTAACAAGGTGTTTCTGTGTCTAGAGCCCCCGTTACTCATCTGCTCTTCAGATGAGTGTTGCAGGGCTGCAGCCCTCACTAATTTCCTGGGGCCCATCCAGACTTAGCTCATGCTTCATGTCTCCCTCTAATGCAGCTTTATGGTGCCCTTTGTTTCAGCTTCTGGCCTGTTTCTTGGGGCTTTTTGTGTTGCTGTTGCCACTGGTGACACACTCTCCAGGTTGAAAGGGCAAGGCAAGTCCAAACATCCACCTCTATTTTTACATCACTCTTTGTGGTGTCTCTGGGTATTCATTTTGAGGAGAGCTGGTTTTTTTCTAGTATCACTGTTCCTGTGGGAGGGATGGGGGATACCTTCTCTTGCTCAGAAGGGCGGGTGGGGGGGGAAATCAGGTATTTGACTAGTATAGACTATTCTTTTATGGGCAGGGAGCTCTGCAAGCACGGGAACCAAACTACTGTGGGAATCTCCAGAGACCTTAGTAACAGCAAAGCTCTTAGGCCCAGATTCACAAAGGTGTTTAGACCCTTAAGTTTGGGGTTTAGGCTCCACTGCAACCCAAAAAACTGCCACCAATCTCTGTAGATACCTAAACTCACTCAGCACCTACATTGTCAGGGTAAAAGTTCCTTAAGTGCCTACGTTTCTGCCTCTGGGCATGTGCACTGCTGTCTCACTCTGGGTGTCTAGTCGCCTGCCTCTACCTAAACCCCAGAGCTATCCATGAATCTGGAGAAACGAAGTGTTTACCCACTTAGCTCGGGTTTGAGGGCTGATCCAACAGGCGTGCCCAGAGGCTGCCAACTAGATTGGGTCCCATTCAAAATGGAGAAGGAGGAGTTGCTGCCACCTACCTTATAACTTGTAGTCATAGATACATCCATTTTGCGATTTGTGCCTCACCTGTCAAAAAAGTCACATCCCAGCACTGGTGGACACTAGACTTGGATACGGGATTCCAGTAGTGGTCAGATCAGTGCCAAATACCTAGGTAAAATAACCTTTCTGCTTGTACTTGAGAGTCCCCTGTTTATGCCTCCAAGATTCTCATTAACCCTTTTGGCCACAGCACTGCACAATAGCCAGCTGATTAGCCACCATGACCCCCCACCCCCACCAATATTTCTTACAGTCACTGCTTCCCATGATAGAGTCCCCCATTGTGTCAGTTTGGTCTTGAGTCTTTGTTCCTAGCTGTCTACATTTACATTTAGCTATGTTGGATGGCTTTCTGAAAGCTCTGCTCTCGGAATTATTTTGGGGCAGTTCCATGTGCTGTGTTAGACAGGAGGTCAGATTAGATTATCACAGTGGTTCCTTCTGGACATGGAATCTATGAATATTAAAATACATATCATTTGCTTGCACCCAGTTTACCAAGTGATGCAGATTACTCTGTATCAGTGACCTCTCCTTTTCGTTATTGACCACCACCCCCAATTTTTGGGTCATTCACAAACTTTATCAATGATGATTTTATGTTTTCTGCCATGTCATTAATAAAGATATTAAATCGTATAGGGCCAAACACTGATCTTTGTAGGACCCCACTAGAAACACACCTGTTGAATGATGATTCTCCATTTATAATTAAATGTTGAGACTTATCAGTTAGCTAGCTTTTAATCCGTTTAATGTGTGCTCTCTTAATATCATTCCAATTTTTTAATCAAAATGTTGTTATGTGGTACACTATTACCTTTATCAACAAAACTTGTAATCTCATTCAAGAAAGATATCAAATTAGTCTTGACAGGATCTATTTTCCATAAACCCATGCTGATTGGCATTCATTATATTACTCTCCTTTAATTTTTTATTAATAAAGTCCCACATCAGCCGCTCCCTTATCTTTCCTAGGATCAATGTCATACTGGCAGGCCCATAATTACCCAGGTTATATGGTTTACCCTTGTGGATACTGGCACAACATTAGCTTTCTTCCAGCATTTAGGAACTTCCCCAGTGTTTCAGGACTTAATGAAAATTAACATTAACAGTCCAGTGAGGTCCTCAGCCAGTTCTTTTAAAACACCTGGATGCTGATTTAAAAATGTCAAACTTTAGTAGCTGCTATTTAACTTCCTCCTAAGTGTACAAGAAATATCCCACTGTAGACAATGCCAGAGAGACATAGGTGAGCTGAACTCTTTACACTTGGGAGGCAGTGTCTCTAGCAGCTTTAAATTCAGAGCTGGCCCTCAGTCTCCAGATAATTCAATCTGCTCACCTGCAGATGGTTCTGGGGTCCCATGTGCTTGTCTTTGAAAGAAAGAGGCTTCAATCTCTCTTTTGAAGATGCTACATGAATGTCATTTGCTTACTGCTCCTTCCTCCCACTCCTCATCTCCCTCCTCTGACCAGCTCAAGCTGTCATCTGACTCCTCCCATTGCTCTCCTTCGGGGTCCTCAGCATCCATAGGATCTTTCTCAGTCTGGTCTTGTCTGGGCTGAGAGCTGCTCTGGAGATGCTCCAGTTTGGCCCAGGTCATGGGGCTGGTCTTTCGCAGGGCGATTTCCACTTTCGTGGGCACCATGTTTACAAAGCTCTTCTGTACATCAATGACCTAGAGTGAGAATGGGGCAGGCATGTCATGGTAAGCATTCATCAGACACACTCGCTGGCCAGACATTTAGTATTAGCCATTATATGTGCCCATGATGCTTTCCTGTAGAAGCAAGAAGTCAGTGTAAAGAGGAGGCAAAGCAGAATGAAAACCAAAGCATGTGCATGGAGTCCAGTACCTGGGACACGAACACCATGGTTCCTCAAGGATTTTCTGTTGCTTCATTGTGGGGGGCTGATCACCATGAGTCTTAAGTCACCCACACAGGAAAAGGTGGAAGGTTACCAGTGGAGAGGGAACGGAAAGCACACGTAGCAACTGAGAGAAACTACCCAGAACTTCCGAGCCTCCACTACAGCAAAGCCAGTACTCTTCTCCGCTACTAGAAGAGAGGGATCATGGGTAAAGTCAGGGAGGGCAATGACTGCATTGCAGTGATTGGCCCAACCAACTGGATTCCATTTACAGGGATTGAGGGCCTCCAGGGTGCCATGCAGAGAGATAGGAGTCCCTCCTGGGTGCCCCAGGATGCTGGGGTGCAGAGACGTGGCACACAGCTGAGGAGAGACACAGCAAAACGAGAGGAACTATAGTTATAGGCAAAAAAGGTCAGGGACGAGATGCTACAGGAGAATGGAGTGAAGGGTAGGGATAGGAAATGCACCAAGGCAATGAGAGTATTATTCCTCCCTCTACCTCAGGAGTGGGCAAACTACGGCCCGGGGGGCCGCATCCGGCCCTTCAGACATTTTAATCTGGCCCTTGAGCT